>NC_041029.1:7302519-7606517 GCF_900634625.1 Parambassis ranga
GGGGAGCATGATTTAGGAAGTGTGCCATGAACAACAAGCACGGTTCTTCGTGTGGAATGTAAAAACTTCTATGTGCACTGGACGTGCTCGCAGCTAAAGTAGTGACAGATATTACAAACACATTTACACAGAACACCAACTGGATGGTTTTGTTTCCATGGTGTACGCATCCTGTGCACTGAATCAAACAATAATGATTTTTTAACATAATTTATTATATGAGTAAAATCTGTCAAACCAGGCTAGCAGCAATAAAAACCCTCTACAATCAGACATCTGTGTATGTGTGATTCATGCTGGATGTGTGTTTGTGTGTACAGAACGTGAGTGCACATGCACATGTATGATTGTGAGTGTGTCATTATTAGGCTGCACTTCAGAGAAAAAGGTAGAAATCCACCAGATGTTTTGCAGCTGGATGGATCTGGTAGTGAAGATCTAGACAGCATCTGTCACAGGCGAACATTTCTAATCTGTCCTGAACATTAGGCAGAGAGCACTAAAAAGCCCATCGCTGGCTGCATGTGCTGCTCAGCTCACAAAGTTCTCTCCACAGGCTCTGCAGTTTGGCCCTGAGAAACTTCTAAATTATACCAGAACAAAGTAGAAGTCATTTTAACCACACCATCCGTCCATCATTTTTTTATTTTTTCGAAACACTTGTTTTTAATTCAAAGTGTGCATTTAGAAAACAAACTGGAGCTAACTGAAGTTATTAGAGCAGAGGCCCCGAGGCTGAAGACCAGGGCTTTGAACTAGAGGTCCAGCAGAGCTTAGCAAGGTCAGGATCTGCCAAACAGAAAGCAGAGCTCACATCATCACATTTGCCAAAAGACTGTAATTATGCATTACAAAAAAGAAAACTACATGTTTAGCTATGTTTTTGAAATGCACAAATTCACGTTCAGATGCATGTCCTGATGAAAAACTAAAAACAAAAAACACAGAAACCTTGAACTGCACTGTCTCTATTTAAATTGAATTGTTAGAAACATCGTTAGAACAGCGGCTTCACACTGTACTGCACAGCTAACTGGTGTGCTTTTAGCAGACATACTTTTGAAACTGTGGGAATCACTCCCAGCTGACCTTGATGGTCTCTAGATATTTCCCTTCCTGGGTTCATGTGCCTAGTTACCAGTTGGTCAATCTTGTGCCCTGTGAACTGACCCTGTCCTCCCTCTGAGGTTTGAAAGGAAAAGAAACCTAATCCTCCAGGGAGCGCTCTGACTAACAAGAAAACTGCTGGCCCGAATCTCTCAGAAGTGCTGTGTTTTCCCACTGGACCACTTTCAGCTTAATAAACATCTTAACTAGCCAGAGGTCCCACGGGAGCTGCTGGGAAATCCTCTGGGCAGCCAGAGCTCAGGAGCTAGCCCTTTATTGCATCCAGGTGGTTGTTAAAAATGCTGGCTGGCCATAAATGTCCAATAAAATGCAAGTGGCACCTTTGAGGGTGGACAGGGTCAGTGCACCTGTCTGTGGACGGAAACTCTATTCACTCTTCTGTGTCCGATCATTTTAATGTCCCACCCCTCTGCTGTGCCACCACAGAGCTGATGGAGAGGCTGCTGAGCAGGACTGCTAGAGCCAGCAAAGTGCAGGCCCAGAGGGGTAACATCACTCTGGGCACTGGAAAGTCAAATGGATGATGACAAAGAGATGCAAAACAGCATGACTCCAAACAACCCAGACACAAGTCCAAAAAAACAGAATGGATTTGACAGACTAATTAATTACTATGAGGCAGAGGCTGACCACAGAGGCATGTACAAAAGAGAAGACAAACAAAAAACACAAGGAAATAGAAGGATTAGCAAAGCCACCTAAAAACTACCAACCAGAGATGCAAATAAACTACAAATCGCAAAACTATGGCTATTGTTTGCACAGCAGCTAATGAAGATTCAGACTGGACAACTTGCTCCCCTTTAAAGTAATGGGGGGCTTTGGCATGTTTGTAACCAGGAGTCATTAGTACATAGCCATGTTGGCAACAAGGGAGCACAAACACCTGCTGAAAGATACGCTGAAATGGTCCTTTAGTTAGACCTCCTCAGGGGAGGAAGTCGTTCTATGCTGCTGTTACATCAACAAACAACTAACCACTACAGGAGGACGGCTCTTGTTTTAATTCTGTCCAGTAACCTCCTGTTGTTTCTGACTGTTCCACATGTATGTGAACAGTGGCAGCAGCCTCCTCTGTCCAGCCTGGTCGCTGCCCAAGGGAGAGTTAATTGTCCCACAGGTTTTGGACAGACCTGGATGGTGTATTGGGCCTTTGATCTGACTTGAAAGGAGTTAATTGATTTCTGTGTTACAGGCAGTGTTAGAGGAAAGGGAAGAAAAATGCTTGCTGGTCATTTCACAACATGTGCCGAAATATCTGAGAGAAAAAGAGAGAGGGAGGGGGTGAAGAGAGAGATCACCTCACACCCCACTCCATCCCTGCTCAATTACAATAATTTGACTCACATGGGCTGGCTGCCATGGCAGACAGAGAGGGAGATAGAGGGGGGTGAGCCGCTGTGTGGGAGAGGAAAAGGGGATCCCTGCCCTGGGACATCACTCATCTTACCTCTAGCTGAGGAATGGAAAGACAGATTTGATGTGCAGCTCCCCTCTGAGTGCAGCCAAGGGGCTTGTTAAGGTGGCGGTATGGAGAAGACCACACGTCTAACCTCTTAGTGAGGCACACCTGATGACGTCAACATGGAACAAAGAGACTGTTGGGGGTGAGCCATCAGATGGTAGATAAATGCTTCACTGCAACCAACCTGAGTCTCTCTTTCTTAGAAGACCACTACATGCTCATTTAGGAGTTTCTCTTGCTTGAAAGTGGACATTTTCAAAAGAAATCTTACTGGGAAGCACAATGTCTGTTTCCTGTTTGTTCTATGCAAATATGAACCCACAGACTGTCTGTCAGTATGATTTGCTGCATCACCTGCCTGGAAGTCTGTTCCACAAGCTTTGACAGGCCTCCTGCCTTCACTCCCTCACCTCACTCTGTCTCTGGTCACCCCTGCTCGGGGGAAACAGGGCTGTCAGATGGAGAGTGGCAGGGTAAGCCAGTCTTAACACAGCACCTCAAACCACCTCATAAATACAGGCTTCCTTTTCCAATTTCCAAGCGGCCCATCTACTCTGTCTACATGCTTACGCACTGCTCCATGTCATGTGCCGGGGTGTGAGTTTAAAAATGACCACAGGACATCTGGTGGACTCACAGAGGGTGGGGCTTTGATGTGCTGCTCTGCAGTTCACTTTAACTTCCAAATCCTCAGCGGTGACTGAGGAGGCTAAAGTGGGTCTTGTAGGGTGGAGATTGCAAAGCAGCTTTATCTGCAATCTGTGAAAGGCTTTATCAGCTCCTGACCACAGATCATGTAAATGGCGGCAAAAAGTAGTTCCAATTTTAATCTAAGTAGTGGCTTATAAAAATCATAACTATTCCAATATCAAACAAGGATAGAAAAGGAAAAGTGAACCATGTGAGGCAGTGTTTTGATGGGCAGCCTCACAGGGAACTTGAAGTTCTCAGTGCCAGACTTGTGACGGATAATTGGAGGTTTTTGGCTGCACTGCTTCTTTTCTCCTAGTGAATAGCTTCATCTAAACACCCACATCTGACCGGCACACCAAAACATCACAACACGTTGCATGATCCTCACAATGAGGACAAGACAAGTTATTAGATATTATGCAGAACACATTTTAAGGAATACTGTGGGCAGTATTTCTAAATGTTTGTAATATACAGTCACTAAGTCTCATCAATAGATCATTTAGCAATCCAATATTTCAAATTTGAATACTTGCCCCATCGTTAAACTACAGTAAATATTTTTTGCTCTGGACTGTTTCTTTTATATTATTATTATTTTTAATTAATAGGTACTATATAACATAGAACAAAAAATAGTAAATAGATGCACTAGCATGATTATGTGCATGGAAATAAGTCCAAATAAATGTGTTATTTCTGTGGCAATATAGCCCTATGATTCAAAAGAAAAGGCTTTAGAGACTATATTTATCATAAAATCAGTCTTTCTTTTTAACACTAAGAACAAAGGATGCATTAAACTTACCAAACATGAATCAACAAGAATCTCATTGTGAGTTCAGGGTTTATTATTATTATAAATATTATTATTAAAATTAACACACAAAGAGACCTGATAAGAATAATGGAAGAAAATGAAAAGCTAGCACAGCACCACCTTGTGCCTCTACAGTGTGGGTGTGGACACATATGGTGTACTGTATGCACCTTCTGCTCAGCAGGGAGGAGGAAGCTTGTCACTGTGCTCTAGGGCGTCACTGACATGAGTGTCACCTTCACAAAGGAGCATGAAAGCTGTTCCCTTGGCAGAGCGTTCCTCAGGCCGTCGCTCCGTCTCAGGCAGTAGCACAGAAGTTACAGCAAACTCTCAAAGAGGGTTGTCATCTGCTGTATGATTCATTAACACATGAGAATATCAGAATCACCAAGGTATTAGAAACCTTGGTGGGAAAATATGTGGTACCTGTTAGCTGTTAACAGAAAACATCAATACACAAACTTGAGAAGAGCCTAATTAACAACAGACAAGCTAATCTGTTCATTCAATTTTAGATACTAATTACACCTGCAAAAATGTGCCAAGGATCCTCTCAATTTAAATACCTATAATGACATGTGATTTATTGTGAGTTCAATAATACACTGTTGAACATGAAACGCATGTTGGAAAAATATTTGTTTGTAAAATGAAATAATTGTAACAATGTGATATTATTCTTGTAAGATACACATATCACAGTAGGAATAAAAAGAGGAATGTGTCAGAAGTCAAAATGATTCAAACTTTATGGTGTTGTATACACTGTTCAAAATTATATAATACATTTGTTCCTGTATTTTAAATATTTAGAAATATAAAGTTATCATTATTAAATTCTTTATCAAAAAACACAACCAAGCAATGACATTTTAGAAAACTAAACTGATAAAAATGCATCAGAACCGAAATGCCTATTCTCACTCAGCGGAGTCCTGACGTGTGTGTGTGTGTGTGTGTGTGTGTGTGTGAGGCAAGTGTTCCCATGTCTCAAAGCTGTGCTCGTTCTTGCTGCACGTTGCTCATGGTGAGCTTTTTGATGGAAAGATGCTTCTGTTGGAAAATTATCATCAGTGTGTGATGATGCCTCTGTTTCCCTTCTGATGTTCCTGAGAGTCACTCTCTGTCAGTATGGCTCTGATGTTGAGTCACTGCTGACATACTAGTGAATGCATTTAGGAAAGATGTATTTTTAATATGAAAGCAGTTATTAATACTAACTTAGTTAAGAGGCAAACAAGTCACATAAAAAATAAATTCAATGCACTACACAGTTTAATACACAGAAATTATTTATGTTTTAATTTACAAATATATATTTTTTAAAATTGTATATTTTTTAGTAGAAATTGTGGCTGCATTTTTTATCGTATATATTTTATTTATATATTATTGTACAAATAGTGCATTTTGTCCAGTTGTGGTGCTTCCTCTGGAAAGAGCTTACAGAGCAATGCTTCGCTCTGTGGTGAAGTTGTAATGAAACTGTGAGGAGAAGAAGAACAATGCATGTGAAAAAAGACACAATTTTAACCCAAAAAATATATATTCAAGAAATGTAAAAAAATTGCAATAAAATGCCACCAGAGAGTTATCTTCTATACAAAATGTAACTCCATCCAAACCACAGCTTAGAATATAAATATTTCATTTATTCATCAAAATCAGACAGTTGTCAGGAACCACTGCCCCCTTGTGGCACAGCCAAATCTCTTCATAAGTGCATCAAATGTTCTTGGTTTATGTGGCAATGAGGACAGGACAGAGTGCAGGTTTGATTCTCTTTGACTGATTCTGTTGCCACGGCTTAGAGATCAACTCTGATATTTTGGTTAGTTTTGTCAAATTCAAAAAATGTTAAAGGTAAGGCTTTGGCCTAATGAAATATTAAAATAAATCAACACTGCTAATTATCTTCTTTGTTGTTATAAAATTACACATTTCAATGTTTTTAAAGCTACAATAATGGCCTGCCTTTAAATTTGAAAATAACACAATACTAGTGAAGTACACAGGTGTTATTTGGTTTATTATTACAGCACTGGGCATTTAACTTTACTGAGTGGTTCACATTATAAAAAAGAAAATAGAACACATCTCTGTGACTTTGTTGTGGATGTAATTCCACTGGCTGAGTTTCAGTGTCAAGCAGAGCTCCCTTTACCAAATTAGACAGTTGTATTACTGCAACACAGCACTAGGTGATGCTGTGTGATCACTGAAATAAGTTTCCAAATTTCTAACAGAAGCCATCGAGCCACAATGGCTGAAACTGGGTTCTCTCGATCAAAATATCACCTTCCCTGGTTTTCATCTACTCGAGGGGAAGCTGCAAGTTACCCCAAACCTGTCACATATCACAGGCCTGTTACGTGAAGAAAAAAAAAATCTGCCCCACCACACAAAAATTCACTCTCAACATCTGGCACAGTAAATAAATATTCCTGTGTGTACGTGTGTGTGTGTGTGTGCAAGTGTGTACATGTGTGTGGATGATGGATGGGGGAATGGGGTGTTATCAGGGAGAGCATGTATCAATGTCTGCCAGTTTTACACACAGGCTGACAGGACAGTGACACGCTAGAACATGGGCGGCAGTCACCCAGACGAGCCGAGCTTCATTTCCTGTCCCTGCTCCACTGCCAAAAATATGTGACATGTTGTCTTCATTAATTCCACCTCTATTTGGAGCTCTCACATACCCCTGTACACTACTGTCCTTCCACACTTCCACATGGAAACATGCACACCCACACATGCACAGAAGCACACACACAGATAACTCCCTACAAGCACTAAAAACTAATCATACATAGGTGCTAATGAAAATCTTGTCGTGTGTATACACACTTCTTTCCACCCTAGCATACTCCCTCTGAAAATCATTAGCTAGCCGCCAACAACATTTTTCAGCAGAGCAAACTACATAAAGATGTCACTTTAAATCGCTTACTAATTAACACTTTAAAAGACACAAATTAGATATGCGTGGCTAAAAGCAATTATAATATCCGCAAGTTTTGCGAGTCATTTGGGAAATGAAAAGAATGCCTAATTGCTGGAACCAACATCATCTGAGACATGGCTTAAGTGATGCCTGTTAGGAAATAGTTATATCTACAACTGTGGCTTCGATTACAACAGTTTTCCTCAATTACATGTGCATATGTATAATTCTACAAACTGCATCTCTCTCATGCATCTATATCTTTTAATGGGTTTAAAAGGGAGGCAATTAGATTCTGTGCAAAATGTAGTCTGTAGTTTGTGAAGGGGAAGGGAAAAAGCTACACTGTTTAGCATGGACAGTGACCTCTTCTGGACAACAGTAGTAGAAAACTGGAGGACAATTCCATGCTAAAAAATGCCTTCAGCACAAAAACAGTAGACATAAAATGAATGGTGTAACAATGATACAGAAAAACAAGAAATTTGGCAGACAGCATATTTGCGAGAAAATCATTGGCTATATTCCCCTCTTGTTCTGCAGATATCATATAGGATACTAATAAGAGGAGAGAAGTAAAAATAACACAATGGTGAGAGATGTTTCCACTTGGAAACTAATTATCAAGCTAAGCTGTGACTTCATCCTCATCAGCTTGGCCCCACCATTAATCTTGTGCTGTCGTCCACTTCACTAAATCCTGTGTGTTACACTATCTCACATTTACTTCATCAGCTCCAGCGCGGCTGTAATTAATGATTTCTCATGCCCTTCCCTTCTCTTCCCAGCTCAACTCACCATGTGTCCTCCTGCTAATCACACTCTGCGAGGAAAAGGAAGGAGGAGGAAAGGAAAGAAGAGAGGAGGGGAGAGGAAGAAGAAAAAAACAGAACATATAGGATGAGCAGTCAGCCTGTCTCCACCTTGGATGTGCACACACACACAAACACACATATACATGTTCATGCCATTAATACCTGCTCTGACAATGAGCTTCATTCAGATGACCATATGACAAGATGGCGACTGTGTGATTTGGATAGTATATGACAGAAGACAGAGGCAGAGTGCAGAACAGACACCCGGTTTGATGAGAGGAGTGTTTGCTCTGTAACACATCTCAAACCCAACAGCACCTGTTCTTTTACAGTGGTCTGTCACTTCCTGGCAGTTCTGATACCAAGATACCGTGCTAATGAGAGAGAAGGGGGGTTGTCACTCTCTTTAAAGCACACACACACACACACACACACACAAATGCAGCTCACACACACACAGACATACTGACTCTCTTTCTCTTACAAACACATAAGCTCCAAAGGAGGAACTGCACACTGATGATTTCCTTCCCACAAATGCCTGTAGGCTACAGTGTTTCATCAGAAATGGAGAGGACTTTGTAGCATTTTATATTTGCTCTACTGACATCTTTGTTTCTTAACTATAGGGCTAAATGGAAACCTTAAAAGTTAAACATGCAGTCTGACCAGAACTGTTCCCTAAGATGAACTGCAATACACGATTGTAGATTGAGCTGTCGAGAAAAAAATTGGGAAATAAAAGTCAACTGTTTTGGAACGGGACATGAAGCTTTTAAGAGAAAATGGGCCCGCTTGGCCATGCTTTTATTCAATTGGGGCTTAGTGGAGCCAACAGGGCCTTGCTGTCTGAGACACTTAATTACAACCCCAAGACCGTTTGCTTTGCATTCTGGGCCAGTGGCGTCAGCAGCATTCGAGCGTTGCAGCCTCTACTCACTTCCTCCTCGATCTCTGCCAGGGATTTGATCGTAATGCCCATTAAATTGACTTGCTGCATCTAAAATCAAAAGCAGGGAGAGGAGGAGGGAAAGGAAGAAGAAGAAGAAGGAAAAAACACACACATGAAACATGGCGGTTAGTTTAGGTTTGGTTACTCCCTATTCCTGGTCCTGAGTATTTCAACAAGACTAAATGTGGGATTATAAAGCGGCAAAGCTATCAACATCCCCAGCCACCCGACACCTCCCCTCCTTCCATCTACAGAGAGAAGATGAAAGGCTTTTTTATTCTCTGCTGTATTTGAGCACCTCCACTCTTTCCTCCAACCCAGCCCTTTCCCAGCCCTCTTCCAGTTTAATTACTCTTGATTATTCCCGATTCCGTTGTCTGAGAGATGTTCACCCCTGAAACAAAGACACACTCACACTAGGCACAGAAAAGCGGAAAGAAGAGAGACAAAACATTCACCAGATATCAAATTTGCATGAAAATAAGCCACACTGTTCAGCCAGCAAAAAGTGGATTGAAATGAGGACTTGCCAAGAGCGTGGTGGTATAATTAGCATTTGACCAAACAAACGAGCTTCAACAGAGCTATAATTAAGCAGGCCTGTAATTAAGTGTATGCCCTTTATCATAATGATCGTGGTTAAAATGGTGTGATGGCTGCCAGTTGATTATTAATGGTGTAACCCCATCCTGCATGCATCCTGCACTGGAATCAAGGTGTCACGACTGTCAGGCTAGAGAGCAGCCCTTTGTTTATAAAATACATTAGGGCCCAAATTAACACAGGGTGACAAGAGACACAAAGCCTCCTGTTTCCAGACTGAAAGGAAACTGCAGCTGTTCAGCTTCATTATAAAACTACCAAATCTGGAGGCGCAAAACTTGCTGCAGTTGGCTTCAACAGGAGCCCCAAGTATCAAGAGGCTGAGCTTTCAGCGGGTGTTCTTTAACCCACAGTCCATCAGGCCTCTGGCACAGGAAAAGGAACTCATAAAAGTAAGCTGGGGCAGTTCATGAGTCATCGTTTGGGAGCTGACACTCCTTTTGGCCTTTCCTGTTCACAGAAATATATACAAGTATGAAATTCCAAAATATCCCTCAATTTGACACTTCTGTGACTTGTAGTCCTGCCGTGGTTATTACACAAATCCCCAGTTAGGCACTCCACACAAGTATAGTACAATGTGATCTTTGTCATGAAAGCATGACACTCACCCTCCTGACCACAGAGAAGCTTATTGAGCTTCTTGGCTTCCAATTATCTCCCACTCTAAAAATGCACTAGTAGCAAGATTCTGCAACCAAGCAAGCTGTACTGGAAATACTACACTGAGAAACAGTGGTACTCTGAACTGAATGCAGTGATAACAGGTGGCAAAAACAGCAGACATATTGTAGTTTATTTACCATGCTCACTATGTTAGCTCAGTAATTAATTTGCACTTGAAAAATCAGAACTGCAACATCTTTTGTACAAAGCCCCAAAACAGACAAAGATCCCAGTCTTCACATCATGATGCCGAATCAAAGGTGATGAACCAGGAAATAGACACTGACTTTAACCATAAAACCCAACCTCACAGCAGCAAGCTGCAAGAATCAGGGACAACTAGGCATATAGTGGCTAAACAAACTAAACTACACAAACATGCACTACTATGTCACTTTGAGCAGCAACATGCATTTGGGTAGGCAGGAAGGATACATCTGAATCAATAGTCAGCTATAGGGAAGCAGAGATTGTAGCTGCTGATGGATTTGCGTGGCACAGACAGATGAATGCACAGAGCTGAAGGCCAGAGAGTTTCTTTATTGCTCAAGGATTACATTTAAAACCAATCTCACTTTGTATTCCTCCACCATCTATACTAGAGAGGCTATCTTACATCCAGACAAATGGTGAGGCACAGGAGATGACTTGGTTGTAAGGAATGAATGCTGTTCTATGAAGAAATCTGAAGGTGCAAAGGGCAAAAATAATGTAAATCCAATCTTCTGAGCAGGAATCCCAGTATGAAGCATGTTGTAGCTGATCAAATGGCCAGGCTACACTCCATTAACTCATGAGTGTATTGCAAGGCAGGAGAATTGGGTAAGAGGGAACTAGTTGGCCTTTGAAGTGTGTGAGTGCAGTCAATACAAAAACATCTGGCAGGAATTTTGGTACAGTGACTATGATGACGATGATGATGATGATGATGATGACGGTAGTGAGCCCAGAGGTGATGTTAAGTAAGGAGGACCCTGTGGCTTGAGTGATTGTAGTGTAAAGAACGAAGTCAGCACAGGCCCCGTGTGGATCATTGCCTTATTAATGGCTCCGTCAGGTGCGATGAGCAATGGCTGCATTGTCATCTCCAGCCCCTGGGCACAGATGAATGGCTGTTTCAGGGTGGGAAGGGCTCCCTCGTATGCTGGGCTGAGCACTAATCCCTCACTCTTCCATTGTTGGATGCACTGTCAACCAGGACTTCAGCACCACCATACATTGCATTTCCAGGGCTCTAACAGACATGGCCATGCACAAAGCAGGCGCCAACATACCTACACACACACAGAAACACATAAACCACACCGAGTTGCCTGCCGACAATGACTGATGGAAAAATATGCGTGGGTGATCGAGCATACCATATTACCTGAACCACAACTCAAGAGTAGCACTTTAGGAATGTTGATGAACTTTTATTTTACACTTCACTAATTCAGCTGAATAGCATTGATCTCTGTCTAGTATGATTACTTGGTTGAATCTGTCTTGCACCTGAATTAAGTGAGAAGTGAGAAGAAGAACACAGTCAGGGCAGTACTGTGTAGGGGCAAATGAGACTCAGTATTACAACTTCTTACCTATGATTATGCTCATTTTGATGGCTTAGTAGCAGAAAATAATAAGAAAATAATGAGTAGAACAGGTCAAAAATAGGTTAGGGCTTTCTCTGGAACCTGCTACATTTCATATTCTAAACAATTGGATGTTGCCTTCTCTCCACGTGTAGCCAGGCTAGACATTGCAATGCCTTCCCCTGTCGATGTGACTTTCAATTTGAGCCGGATTCTTTATGCAGACCATGAAAATGCTATTCTAGTTGCAGACCCCGCTCTGTCACCTCTGCAGATAATGGTGAGTAGATGAACAGAGCTCTGGAGGAGGACCCCCTATGCCCACTCACAGCCCTTAGCCCTACTTTGACATGAGAAATAGTGCCCAGGCCTGACAGCATCTCGGAGACATATTGTAGTTTATTTTGTCGCCCGGGCATGCCATCTGTGCCATTCCAATAGAGGGTGTGTGTGTTCAGGCTGCTGCAAGAGAGAGGGCGCTAGGCTGCGGTCCCTCAGTAGCTTTGCAGCCACGGCAGGTCATTAGTCAAATTGCCTAATGAGAGAGAATACAAATGGCCCCCTACCCTGACAGGAGGAATTTTGGAGGTGTCAGAGCTCCTGACCCGTGCTATGAGAACAGATGATAGTGAGTTGCTATTTTCAGATTCTTTTAATGACTATGGCTCTATGAAACCCATTCTTTTTCTTTTATCTTTTTCCGACTTTTTCAACCCTCTAGACAGATGAGTGAAAAAAGAAAAAAGAAAAAATCATGTTAAAAGTCTCACTTGCAAAAGTGTAAATGTAACTTTTGAATAATTTAAATGTTTATTGGGGAGTCAATTAACATTCTAAAAAGTGTATAACATTGAATAAGCTAAAATAGATCATGCACTGAAATGATGCTGAGGGTTCCTGATACTGTATTTTTGTTTTTGCCGGCTGTGTGCAGCCTAGTGTGTGCAAGCTTCCGTTGCAATTCTCCTGACAAGTCGGATCATTTATACTGAAAAATGTATTTAATTTCATCCAAACCTTCAAAAACGTACACAAGCTTTAAGAGTTTCTAAATGCTTAGAGTACTATGCAAGGGAACCTGTGGTTGAATGTGTGTCTGCTTCCATATGTTTCACAGGCTGGGGCTGCTAACACTTTAAATTTATGTGTGAGTGGAAAGAATCTGAATCATTTTGCACAAGCTCGCTCCTTGTCCTCTTTGAATTTTTTTCAAAGTTGACAACATATATGTGAATTATATGTGAACAGTGTTTTTTTTTAAATTTCTTACACATAAATGTATAGAAAACTGTATGAACAAGCAACAGACTTGGAACAAACTATCTGCATTAACCAGTTCATTTACAGTTCCACCAATGTTAAAATTAGACTTTTTTCATTACAAGAGGGATGCAAAATGGCAAGCTTATGGAGAATGACCCACTTACTTTTCCATCTGTGACAAGCAATCCTTAAAATCTGGTTGTGGGTAGGGAGCCAGGAGACAGTCCCAGTCGGGCGCTGGTCCATCAGTCTTCCAGAAAGTGGGCAGAGCCAGCAACATTTACAGTGAGTTGGCTACAAACATGCAAGCATAACACAGGGTGTTCTGAAGGGGTGTGTACATGTGTATAACCCCATCAAAATGATCAGACTGATCCGATAGGATAATTGGTTGTTAGGTTATTTGGTATAATTCCTGTTTTAGTTTTTATTATTGCAGTCAGCACAGAAAAAAGAATATGAGGAGAACCTTTTTTCCCCTGGCTGAGCTATCATCAAATTAAATGGACAATCAGACTTTAATCAGCAGCACAGTGTCTTTTAAGACATTGCCATGGCACTGGCATTGATCCCCAGCTGTGGCTGCTGGTAAATGTGCAGCAGAATGTGTGTATAAATGGGGTACGCCTCTCTGGACAAGTGTAAAAGCTGGCAGAGGGCTGACAGTAAATTGCATGTGCCGGATGGGACACAGCAGAAGGCACAATTACACAAATCCCCTCTTAATTAGCGGTTCTGTGGGCAAACTAACCCGTAATGATGCGAGGGATGTGGCGAGCCCCAGAAATCCTAACAAGAAACACTCACCAGCACTGGAGACTGGGTCACATGGCCCCAGTTCCCCTAAAGTAGTGACTGACGCGTGATCTGTTTTGATCAGCGCAGCTGCAGGAGATGATTCCCATGTAGCCTTGCTCCCCACAACCCGTAGCCTGTGCTGAGCTACTTGCCCTCTGGACTGTGGGTAAAGCAGCAGGCCCTGTGTGGTTGTGGGTGGCATTATTAAGTTCTCCATGCTCACAGTACCAGGCAATGTAAAGTGGCATCTCACACAGTGAGTAATGAACTGTGCCAGAACGGAAGCAGGAGGGATGACAGCCAAAGAGGCCTCCTTGGCAGCCACTAACCTGGGCATCCACCAATTTATCATCCATTAGAACCAATTCACCAATGCTGCTCTGCCATTTGTCATTAATTATGCTAATAAGGACACCATTACTCTCCTGATGAAACAGGAGACTGTTATTAGTATCATGTATTTACACTTTAATACATATGCATTTGCTTATTAGTTTTTTGGTGTGGATTTGTGGACTTTGAAAGAGATATTTTCCATGACTTCAACAAAACTGTTATAACTGCACTTTAAAAATGCTACAGAGAGGCAAAGGACTTTCTGTACACACTAATTAGGTATACAATGACTAAAATTCCCTGCCACCTCACATAAATATGGCCTCATTTATATAAAGACACTGATGTGTTTGAACTTTTTCACAGCCGACTTTGTGGTTCTAAGAAAACCAGTCTGAGCAGAACTATTTAATATAGCTTCTGGGAGCCCCAGATGCCCTTTTCTAAAACGACTTCATTCCCAGAATCTCATTGTGCTTTCTAAATCACACCACAGTATGTATTAGAAGACCATTAATTACGAACTTAACAAGTCAGCAGAGCCATTAAAAGATCTTTAAGGCATATTTGACCATAAATCTCCTTAAACTATATTTAATGACTGGATTTTTGTGAAATATTTTTATCAAGTTCTAATTAGATGTGTGATAACAAACCCTGCTGTACATGGGGCAAATGAGGGAGCCCTGACAGGCCCATCCATTGAGGCTGTCCACGTCTGGACACTGAAACTAATGGAGCACTTCTTCTATCTCAGGGATGGATAGAAAGCAATGAGGGATGAGACTCCAGAGTCCAGTCTGGCCTGCAAATGCAAAGCCATTTAAAGTCTCTTATTTGACTATAATAAAGGTCCAGAAATGCCCAAGGGCTTCAAGTCTCCAGTCAAAAATTCCATTAGGATTTATACAGGACTGATCCTCTAATACTTAATGGCACAATCACACTTGGATCGATCATGTTTTGCAATCAAATCCATACTACAAGAGGTGTTGGAGGATTTAATTGAAATACATAATTAGCTTCTTGTTAAATAATGCATTAACAATTTCCATTTATTAATTATTGTCTAAATAAATAATAATAATACAAAAATGCTCAGAACAAAGTCCAAAATACAATTCAGAGACTCTTTATGATAACACATCTGTTGCCTCTGGTCATGATCACATGGTTTTTTTGTTGTTTGTTGTTTGTTTGGTTTTTTGAAAACGTTCGGATTCTTCCTTGCATGGGAGGGTGAATTTTAGCCAATGTTTTACTTTAGTTCCGCATCATCCATTCAAAACACCGAAAATATTCTCCTGTGTCAATATGAAAAATGCACAAATGGCTTAAACTCAACACCGATTTTAAACAATGAGTAATTTATAAGGCACAGATTTATTACTACAGAATTCAGTGCTCCTTTATATCATTAGCTGCTGGTGTGCTTTAGGAGTGTGTGTTTGAGAGTGTGTGTGTAAGCACTAGGTGTAAATACTCTTCTCCCTCTGAACTCATTCTCTCTCACCCTCCCTGTTTTGCCTTTTGCTGACCAGGGGAATTAAGAAGCAAAATGTGGGTTTTAAGAGCATTCCTTTCATGTCTTGATGTAAGCTTTGGCATTACTTCAGACATCAAGATCGGTTTCATAGAAATCCCATTCCATCTAAAGTAAAAGCGCGGCAGTAAATCTGCCCATACCTCCCCCATAACACTTCCATAAATGATTCATTCAGCTCAGTTTAGCTGATGCAAAACAGAATGTTAGTGAGTTGTGGATGGAGCCTACGAGCTGCAGTGGAGGACAAACCCCGCTGCTAAGTAATTTCATCAATCTCTTAGGAAGAGAAAGAAAGGAGAAAGAAGAGAACGAGGTACACTAATAATAACTTTTGTGTCACTATCCAGAGGTCCTGTTTTTAATCCCTCAGCCTAAAGAATTGTGTTATTCTAAAATATAACCCCAGCGGTGCAGAAGCAGTTGAGATCCATCACGGCTTGAGATAAGAGCCGGCTGATCTCCTCCTTCTGCACAGCCTAGCCCAGAACTACACAGGGAGATAAGATGGAACTTTTGTTTGAAACCTGATGAGAACCCTCTTAATGAAAGTGCTGTGCCAAAAATAATCTTTTTTCTCCATGTTAGTCAATCAGGAAATGGTGTAGTTGGGGGGAAAAAAGAGGAGAAAGAAAGTAATTTTGCATAATCAGTGAGCACCATCTGGAACAATTAACCAAATTCCACAGAACTCAAAGGATCAGTCATATTGGCTTATTAAAGATCCAGAATTATACAAGTAATAAATCCTTGGAAAAACGAAGCGTACCCCTGCCTGTCACGACTATTTTAACTTCAAATACAGTGGAATACTTGATAAGGCTGAAAAGAGGAGATTAATATATGCAAATTATGTCGAGCATTTAAAAGCCCCCCAACAACTGTCTCGTTTTTTTTTCTGTCTCTTACAGGGCTTTATGTTTTATTCATACACCAACTCACCTGTCATTTCATAAGCTATAATATTATGAGGGTATTATTAAACAGCATAAAGTGGAGCTTTAATTGGAAAGCTCCATTGCATTTTCCAATTATTTGCAGCAAATTAAAAGCAGATGCACATAGTTTAATAAGAATTCTAATATTGTTTCCTGAAAATCAAAAATCACTGTCATCCTGCCAAGATATTTTGCAAACCCAAGTTAATTTTGAGCCTCCTATTTTTTTTTTCCTCAACCTCCTCCTTCTCTGAAGGATGAACTGTCTCTTGTCTGCTAATTGAAGTTCCACTAATGGATTGGGAAATAATTGCTCTCCATATTATGTTAGATCAGGGTCAATGTCAGAATTTATTTTGATTAATGCTATAGATATGGAAATGCATTACTTTTTATTACATTTACCTTTTTATCGAGTGGATGTCTGCCGAATACTATATTTTCTTCTGCAGGTAATAAAGCCAGACCGTGATGCAACAGACGTCAGATTTAATTTTGCATTTATTTTATTTTATTTTTTATCAAACGTATGCTTTTTTAGATCTTTTGAATGCACGTATAATTACCTTTAGGATATCCTGATTTTCTGTCAATGTATGAAAAATAGACCTAATTGGTAAAGAGACTTGGCATGGATCAAAGCAACACTGGTGAACAAAAGCCAAGCTGCTATGAAAACTTGATAACTTTTCAAATGAGCTTGAACTGTCAAGTGAAAGAGGGCTGGAAAATAAATGTGAATTAGTTTTTAATATTCTGGTAATAAATGTCAAACCTTCTGCACATCACTTCTGTACATGATGTGACTGCAGATGACAGATTTCCCAGACATGCTACCTCTCCTCCCCTTAACTCGCTTTTTTTTGTGTTGGGGTTTTTGTTTTGTTGGGAAGTGACGGAGGGTTTAATCAAGAAAGCAGGCAATTCATCAATCCTAAAGAAGGCGCCTGTACAACCCTGACAGAGCGCACATGGTTTTAGACCAACTCGAACCTGGCCAGCTGTCAGCCCCACACACACACAGGCACCAACACACACACACACACCCTAGCGCTACCACCATGCTAACAATTAACACAAATAGGCTGTCGGCTACAACCTCACACTTGGTCTGCAGGCACATCACAATTTTAATCAAGGAAAGTTGCATTCTCACACATTCACAGTTTGATTCTGTATGGCTGACAACCACACAGTCTCAACAAATAAAGCAGAAAACCTTCTCAGGCTAACTCCATTATCCTATGTTTTTTTTTAATCTTGACTAAAGAACACAGGCTAAAAAAAGGTGTGTGTACTCTGCATAGGACAGTTTTCTGGAGATGAGTGCTGGCAGCACGATGTACAGTATGTTCATGTTCCTCATTGTCACTCAAAGCCTGTCCCAGTGGAGGAATCCCACACCAAATGCCACAAACCGTTCAGCTGTGGTGTAATATCTGTTCCTTCAGGGCCTCACATGTCCTGACTAACTTAATATTAATACTTAAATTATAAACTGGCTGTCATACCAGCACAATGATGTATTCATTATTGTGTAAAATTACCTAGTACACACATTTCCCTCTCTTTTTTAACACAGACACTAAACAATACACGGTCTAAAAAAATACAAAATAGGTTTACATAATAAATTAAATTAAATGTGCATATTCAAAATGAATAATATATATTAAACATTTAATTTTCTTAATTGTTATATACGTATTGAATTGGCTGGGTGCAGGGTGTGCCTCGGCTAATGCAGCAGGAGGAATCCTCACCACATGGTGTCTCTCCAGCTGGATAAAAACCTTCCTGCCTTATTCACCACGTGTGGCTCACACACTCTTTAAGGATAGAGCGTCTGAGCTGACTCTGTGGCGCTGAGGTTGTCATAGCTAAGCTCTGTTTCCTAACGAAATAGCCTTTTTCTTCTCTGTTTTAGTCATGGGGCATTGTACTGTTGTTGAGTCTCTCCCTGACAAAGATAGAGGAATTCGTCCAGTGTATTCAAGGTACACATGTAAGTATGGCATGTGATGGATCATCTTTGACGGCTGTTAAATGTTCTCTTGAGTATAATGCCATGCTCCTCTGGGGAGTCACGTTCACTGTTAAGGAAGCTCTGTACAGTAGCCCTCAGTGAGAACATCTAGACAGAGAATTTGTAGCTCAAGCAGCAGTGTGGAGTAGCTCTCTTTATGATTATGTGCAGAAGATGAAGTGTTTGTGGTATAATGCGGAAAGCATGGAAGTACAGATATGTACTTTTCCTCACAGAATGCAGCTGTTTCTAACTAAATGCATCCTGGGCAATACTATTAAATTCATTTATTAGTCTTTAGGCAGTTTCATAAATTTTGTTGACTTCCACATATTAGTGTGAGACCTTTTACCTGTCATGGTGTAGATGCCACTGATCTGGTGCTCATAGTGTGGCCTGCCCATGGTCCTCCTGCTAGGAGAAAAAAGAAAAAGAAAGTTTAGTCTGTTGCAGACTGTTGCACTGACAGCTATGTTAAAATATAACGTGTATATAAGACATGTAACCATTTTAAAAGGATATGTTTTTTCATAACAATACATGCTTGAGAAATAAAGACTGCCTTTAGTGTAAAGGCAAAACAGAGGATGAACAGGCTGAATCTAAGGGAGGACTATGGTAGGAGTTAAACTATGCCTCAGCTGCCCAGGGGCTTCAGCAGACCTTTAACTGGGGTTTGGAGCAGGATCTTGTTAATTCTGGAGAAACTGAGAGATTCCATTATTTAAGAGAAACCCTGTTTTTTTTTACTTTTTCATTGCCTTGTATTACAGAAAAAAGCACAGAATGCACTTTGTGGGCAGTTGAAGTTAACAAACCATATAAGATTGAAATCCTCATCAATCAAGCTATCATGAATTACACCCTGTGACTCACCCCTATGGATCGATAAATCCACAGCAAGCAGGGAAAAAAAAAACAGCTTCAACACAGCTGCAACATGACATGCTTTGAAGGTAGAATGAGCTCCAGGATGATGGAATTATAAAACAAATGATCTTATAATGGTAATGCAAAGCAGTTCAAACAGGCAGCTGCTTTGATTGGAGGGCACACAAGCCTAAGATTTTAAGTAGGCTACGAGAGAAATCGGCTATAGAGGAAGGAGGAACTAGGTACAGAATTAAAAAGAGTGTGCGCAGCTGTGTTGCAAAAATGAATTACGTTTTGTCGTTATGTATTTTGGATCGTTTATGGATAAACACAATTAATCTTTAATAGAAAGGAGTGTAAAATAACATTTAAAAAACAACTCTAAAATGTAAAGACTAAAGGCATATCTGCATATTTGGTAGATGCTGTGGGTGAGTAGTGACTTTCAAAACCTTATCTCTTGGAATGAGATAAATAAATGCAATAATTTCCATCAAGAGCAATAAAACAAGACCTGTGACAGGCTGTGGTATTTATGAGCTGAAGCCTACAACTCAGATTTATTTGCAATGAAAGGGTCGACTTTTCTCCTCCTCATTTACATCAGCATTTGGCCATGTTAAATCCAGGCCAATGGTGAATTTTTAAAAGGTTGGCATCAATCTTGTGGGAACGATTGCCATATTCACCGCAGATTCTTTTACCCTGCAAAGGTTGATTCCACTGCTGAATAAAGGTACACATCTTTCAAAGCGCAGACATCATACTGCACTGATAAAGTGGAGGCAAATTGTTTAATGTCTTTCAGGGTGTCTGTGTCATATAAGAGGAGAGCTTCCCTCTCCAAAGGACACAACATTGTGCTATTTGTGTAGAAATCCCTCAAATCTCTGTATGAAACCAGTAGTTATGAATATATTTATACAGGAAACCTCTTGAGTTGCTTTTACCATCTGTTTGAAAAACACAAACTGTTTCTATCCAAATTGGTGATTTCTAAATACAATTTTAGGTACATTGGAGAGGGTAACATATGGCAAATCAATTAGATAACACATTTTTAAACAAAAACATGGCAAGAGCCTTTGCTAATCAACAGCAGTTTTGGGGGCTCATATTATGTTGGCCACTGGAGTTTTGACAACAATTAATCCTCATTTCAGGCAAAGAGAGCCATATTGACACATATTCCTAATTTGAATATTCAATTACAGCGTAGTTCCTCATCAAATAGTAACACTGGGAACATGGCCTGAAAGATTTATGCAGTTACAACATGGATCGTGAGTATTATGTCTCCATGAAGTCTGCCATAGTTAAAAACATATTAGTTTAGAAGAACAAACCACAGCACTAAGGACTGATGACACAAAATTACATTACAAATAACAGATTTTTTGTAAGGAGTTTTTGTTGTTGTTTCACATGGAAAAAGGAAAAGAGTTGTCTACTAAAAAAGGAAGGAGAAGAAAAAGTGGGAGAGACAGTGGGGACAGACAAGCGATAGTCGTTGGAGAGGTAAGATGAGAATGAGAGTAATATCAGTGACTGAAGAGCTGTGCGCTGGAAGCTCTTGTTTTGACACACATCCAGCCTTTCCTGTGACAACATCCACACCTTCCTCTATGTGCCAACAGTGCTGCTTTGTGGGAGCTGCTTTCTCACCCATCATTATCCTCCTTTAAGCTCAATGTCAGGTGTTGAAAAGAAGATCTCTCTGAATTTTTGTGGTAAATCAGTGAATAGTCTGCGCCCATCAGATCTTAGCTGATCATTCGATCATTCCTGGCACCGCTCTGCATCCCTTTGCTTGATCTCTGCTACTTTTTGCAACTTTTCTGAACATAACAAAGCAATAAGTGAGATTGATGTAGGAAGGTTTGTTCTTCAACACTTCAGAGAAAGATCTGTCATGTGACACAATGACAGTCACAGTCTCTCTCTCTCTCTCTCTCTCTCTCTCTCAAGAGCTGTTTGCAGTGGGAAGTCTTGGTTAACCAGCATGCAATGAAAGCCAATACAATACTCCTGCAGAGCTGCAGAAATGTGTGGAGTGTCACAGGTAGAAGACTATGCAATCTGAAATGTATTGATATGCTTGTCAATTCTGACACTGATGGCTCTCTAGCCTTCATGTGCTAAGGAACGAGGCAGCTATGTAATGAAAAAGACACTTGGCCTTGACATTTTTATCACTGTACAGTTTGATTTAAAAAGTATCCATGTGTACAAGAGCCTATTATTCTAAGAAATGTCAAAAACCTTGATTCTGAGTGAGGTGAAAGAAATTGCAATATTAGGACAGGGCTAATTTATGCTAGCAGTCACTGTAGAGGTCAGATATCAGCCTCAGCAATGACAGTTTTATCAGGAGAACAAATGGTAGTGTTGGTCAGGGGAAGGAAGGAAGGAAGGAGATACTTTACTGGACACATTAAAAGGCTGACCGGATGGCTCAGGCTTTTTTCATTATAAAGTCAGGGAGTGGCTGATACGGTCTGTCTTGACAGAGAACAAGCCAAAGTGGTTGACATCAAGCTGCTGCAGCTATGAATCAAAACCACAATAGTGTGCTGGTTGAAGCGCTTTAAACAAACTTGATAAAGAGACATTAAACACACAAGGTTTAAATGCTTTTCCACAGAAGACGGCATAGGGCCTCAGCTCTCACAGTTGGCCCAGTAGCTTACTGTTTATCCTCCCTGTACCTACTCACAGGGAAATTATTTATTCCTGTGTGGTCAAAAACCAGCGTAGACAAGCAAAACAAAGGCCATGGGAGTTTTCCATGGCCATTTTACATTTTTTGATATTTCCAATTCTCAGTATTGGTCTGTTTACAACACATATTAAATGGAGAAGGGAAAAAGTCCTGTCATGTCAAACTGTCTGCAGACACTCAAAGGTGTAAAATCAGCCTCAGACATGAGTATTAAGTGACTATTCCTATACTAAATAAATAAATGCTTAATTAATAAGCAACAGAGTAATTAATCACAGCCATTTTTGTGTTTGTTTTGTTAAAATCACTATTATTAGACAGCAGGCTTGCTTGTTATTGTGGCTAACACTAATCACAGTAGTTTAACTCAGAAAAAGTTCACTGCTGCAAACTCATTGTTACTTTGAAAGTCTGTAATGTCTCCTGACAGCCTATAATTATACAAAAACAATTTCCAACATTACTGCTTAGTGCCTACAACATAAAAGTTATTTAAGATGTCTGCTGATGAAATTAAGGACTCTTTGTATAAACTTAACTTAAACCTTTGAAAAACTAAAAGATCTGCAGAGACTATTTTTCTAGGAGACAAAAATCATGCAAAAACAATGGAAATACAACACCTTAACCTTGATGCAATAACCCTGTGCTTCTCATAATGATGCAAGACACTGCAGTCACTATGTACTACAGCTCTGTGCTGGGGAAAAAACTGATTTGTGGTTTACGTTTGTACACAACTCTAACAAGCTCTCGCTGCCTGAGGCAACTTAACATTTGAGAGGGATCACTGCAGCTTTCAAAATTATAAGGGTCATTAAAAATTTACACATTATTGACTGTATTTAAAACATCTTTTCCACTGACTGTAAAGAGCACTTAAATTTAAGAGGTGCTATTCTCCAAAGGCCATAAAGTTGTTATAGATAGCCCGGAGGAGGCATGGAGGAGAGAATTCTCTCCTGCTGAATATGAATATAGTGGTGTAATACTACACAGACAGTTCCACTGTGGTACTGTACATACAAAATGAATCAGCTTGTCTAATCTGTGACGCTCTCAATACAAAACTATTCATAGCAATATGTATGGACGTCCTGTCCTGTGTAACTACAAGGAAATAAATAGTCAAGGAAGTGCCACTCTTAAATTGCCCACAGTCCTGTCCTTATGTGTCACTGCATTATGAATGAAAATACTCTCAAAAGAAGACTCTTGCTGTGGAATGAATTTTAATGTTAATATAAAAACAGCAGCCTGTGATCTCAGCAGGCATTAGGAGGGGGGTATGAGCCGCTTCGAGGTGCAATTTATTCCAACCTCTGAGCCTCACAAACTTGAAAGTGGGCTTCAAAAGAACTGAGGATTACTGGCAAGAGTGGTAAAGGCGCACATGGGCCTGGGCTTTCGCCATAACTTCATAACATCAAAGATTATTGACTATTGACTCCCAAAATACTACACAGTATGAATTAGAGTTTTGAATCAACAGCTGTCCAGTTTATTGTCCACATCCTACTGCGCCGCCATGTGAACAGAAGCTCTGTTTTGAATATGCCTGCTGGCATTCACTACTCTGGCCTATTGTGGCTTTTAAGTGGCTTTTACTCAGCCCAGCACAGGATGGCTGAACATAGCACTTCAAGCTGGCAAAGCCATCAGTGCCTTGTGCCAAGATTCCCTCTCCACACACCACCACACCGAAGGAGTCTCAATTGTTTATTTACAATTTGCTGTGGAAATCCCCAGCTCTTCATTGTGATAAATAATTGAGCTGTTTGGTCTGGACACAGTACAAAGGATTGCTAAATTCACTCTGCAGCCTGAGGCGGAGGAAGCAGGAGCAGCATGAGCAGAGGAGGAGACACATTCCAGCATGGCAGAGATCTTGGATCTCTCCTCCCTTCCTCTGCAGCTGTCGCTCCCTCTCCAGGCTACGTCTCCTCCTCTTTGTCTGCACAGTACAACACTCCTGTCACCACATTCAGAGGAGCGACCTGCCTCTGCCTCCTGGGACACACCACAAATAGTAGGAGTTTAGCCCTCATTGAACTCAGGTTCTTGTTCTGGGGATCCTGTCTAGTTAGCCTGTCTCCCAGTTCACCCTCGCTACCTTGTTGTCCAGCCACAACCTATACGGCAGATTGCCTGCGGAGTGATCAATTGCTTGTGTCTTCTTTGTTCACTGAGTGTGAAATAAAAACGAAAGCAATCAGGGAAAGTTGAACTACAAGTTGCACTGCTGAATATTTTGATACAATGTTACCTTGTAGTGTTACATAAAGCATCACTTTCAGCTATGCTGAATGGTTCCTGGGAAGACTGATGCTGTGGGACATCTCCCATCCGATACCATATTCCCATATTGTTTATCTCACTGTAAAAAATAAAAAAATACAAAATAAAACAGTGTTTTGTACAGTCTTATACAGCTGGGTTAGTTATTCCAGAAGAACCACACTGAATACTCAGTGACTGATACAAGTTCCAAAACGTATGATTTCATTTATTTTCAGTTTTAAAACACTCACCCTATGCAGGTGTAGTTAACAAGATGGTACTTGGACTTCGCAATGATCTGGATGTCATGCACCGCTGTCTTGACAGCCTCACGAGGACTCATTTTCACACAAAGCCTTTTCTTCCTCATGGCAGCTTCCTCTGATAAGTCAAGTACATATGAGCATGTCAGAAAGAAAGTCCTGGTTCCATATTCAGTTCTGTCTTCTCTGAGTTTCAGGCTAAAAAAATCTATAGACATTTCAACCTCTAGAAGAAATACATATCCACAAATCCCACTTACACTTTCATATTTAGTTATTACCAGTCATAGAATAAGAGATGAGCTAATATCTGTTTCTGGGTGACTTGCTGTGCTCAAAGGGAAATGACTGGACACTGGAAAGCCACAAAATTCACACGCATTATTATCATTTTTATCATTTTAGTAGGTAAAATGACAGAAGCAAGTGAATCCTTTATCAGCTTTAGTGCACAACAGGGATTTAAACTCGATGTTCTAGATAGAACCTCATACATAATGTCAAATGTATACATTAAACATGGATTCACATAAAGTAATAAAACATTAAATTACAACATCGCCAAACAAAACATAATCTCTTTTCTTCATTCTGGCAAAAAGAAAGCATTGCCATGCTTTCCTATATTGCATCTGTGCCTTGCTCATTTATTTCCCCAGCAACACTAGAAAGTGCAGTGCAAATGCAATGATAAAAAAATAATAAACAAGCTGTCCTCACTCCACACACCAAAATATTATTACATTTCCAAGGCATGGATAGTGAGGGGGAAATACGTAGCACTCAAAAAGCACTAAAGCATTGGGGAATGCATTTCATTAATATTAGATAACCCCCATCCACTCGTCCTCTCCCCAAATAAATACATAAATAAATAAGCCCCTCATAAAGAAAAGCACAGCTCCAGCTGAGATAAACAATGACTCATGATTCTCTTCTCTTGTACCTCCAGGGCAAAATGTTTATTTTATTCCCACAGTCTGCCATAAATTAAGCTAACCTGCACCCATAAAACATTCACTATCTCCAGCAAAGCTGCCCCTGAGGACCTCTACATAAGCTGGTCGGAGAATGAAAAAAACAAGCAGTGGAAGGGAGGGAGTCTGTGGTTGGCAGTGACTGTTTACTTACTTGTGTCCATTGTTTCATGCACAGGTGTGAAAGACTCTGGCAACATGTCCTTAATATCAATCAGCTTCAAGTCCACAACAACATCAGGTCCCTGAAAGGCAGCAAAAATAAGGGGAGCTTAGTAGAGGAGAGCTTTTTGGTGGGCTCAGATAAAAAAAATATAGAGATAATAGAGTTGATTGATGAATTTACAAAAGCGAAGTCTCTAAAGAGAATGGTTGACAAAATAGCTTGAGTAACTAGAAAAGCATTTCCTGAAGAAAATGCAAGTTTGATTGCCGCAGCTGAAGCATTGCTTTGAATGCTGATGTGAACGATTGCTCTGAATTGCTGGAGAAACTGCAATCTGAACTTAATTTGGTGAAACACAGTTAAGAATTTAGAAAGATGAAGCTCTTATCTGGAAAAGTAGAAAATGTTTTAATATTATGAAGATATGAAAGAGAAACAGCTGAAGACAAGAACAGTATGAAGTCACGACCTGAAAGAATAGCCTGTGAATATACCATATGAAAGGTCTGAGGGTGGAATAATACCATAAGACTATAAGAAGCTCAGGCTGTGTGATTTGAATGTGGAAAAGTAGTATACAGCTGAAGGATGATCAATATGACAGATATAATGCTTAAAGTCTGATAAAGACTACAAATATGGCCGCTTTGTATGCTTCTAGTGTGTCAGCATGTCACCATGGTAACAGCCCTGCCTGCCTGCCTGCCTGCCTGCATCCATGGCAACCGGAATGTTTATCAGCTGCCCCTAACTGCAGCTCTCTTTCCCCCCTCCTAATGCATTTCCTATGTAAAACCACCCTCCGAACAACGTCTCATATTCTCCAACCGAAGACTTTAGACGAAAAAATAAGAACATCGTCAGAATCCCAAGAAGTGCTCTACAACTGGTACGATTTTTATGTCTGGGAGTCGAAGATGTGGAGATGGCGGCGAGTTAGAAATATGGCAGCTCTGCTTCTCTGTTTTGGTTTTACATTATGTCTTAATGGAAGAATGACCGGCACTCCTCCCCGAACAGCTCGATCTACAGGCAAAACTGTTTGGTGTTGAGTTTTGAGACCGACACCAACAGAACCCAGACCATTTTTCCTTCGAACTGGTGGCCAAATTATCCCTGTCAGATAAAAGGTGCAGACGTGACAGCAGGATAGAAACGCAGAAACTGGTTAATTTTTTCCCTCCCGCACTCTGAGCGATGGACTCACCCACTCTAGCTCCCAACATTCCACGCAATACACACTAATGTTAAACTGGAAGAGACCTCAAAAACCACTTCATCTTTAATCCCCTATCATTTGAGACGGAGCTGAACTTCCAAATTCTGAATACAACTTTTGAAGACCAAGACGTTGGAAGTATTTTAAGCCTCGAATGGTTCTCTAACTTAATATTTGTAGGAGCAGTAAGCATTTTGCAAAATGCATGGTTTGAAGGGCTCTCCATTGACTCCAATGTTAATTGAGGGTGGAAAATGTTTAATATTTTAATATTATAATATTTGTAATTATTATTGAAGGTTTCCGGGAATGTCCTGCATGAGCTGAATCTTTTGATGTTTGAATGGTTTGAATCGGCCCATGCATTCTGAAGATATGCTGAGCCAAAAACGTACGGAAGAATATATAAATAATAACTAGAAAAGCATTTCCTGAAGAAAATGCAAGTTGATTGCCGCAGCTGAAGCATTGCTTTGAATGCTGATGTGAACGATTGCTCTGAATTGCTGGAGAAATCTGCAATCTGAACTTAATTTGCTGAAACACAGTTAAGAATTTAGAAAGATGAAGCTCTTATCTGGAAAAGTAGAAAATGTTTTAATATTATGAAGATATGAAAGAGAAACAGCTGAGACAAGAACAGTATGAAGTCACGACCTTAAAGAATAGCCTGTGAATATACCATATGAAAGGTCTGAGGGTGGAATAATACCATAAGACTATAAGAAGCTCAGGCTGTGTGATTTGAATGTGGAAAAGTAGTATACAGCTGAAGGATGATCAATATGACAGATATAATGCTTAAAGTCTGATAAAGACTACAAATATGGCCGCTTTGTATGCTTCTAGTGAGTCAGTCTGTCACCATGGTAACGGCCCTGCCTGCCTGCATGCCTGCATCCATGGCAACCGGAATGTTTATCAGCTGCCCCTAACTGCAGCTCTCTTTCCCCCTCCTAATGCATTTCCTATGTAAAACCACCCTCCGAACAACGTCTCATATTCTCCAAACCGAAGACTTTAGACAAAAAATAAGAACACCGTCAGAATCCCAAGAAGTTGCTCTACAACTGGTACGATTTTTATGTCTGGGATGTCGAAGATGTGGAGATGGCGGCGAGTTAGAAATATGGCAGCTCTGCTTCTCTGTTTTGGTTTTACATTATGTCTTAATGGAGGAATGACCGGCACTCTCCCCGAACAGCTCGATCTACAGGCAAAACTGTTTGGTGTTGAGTTTTAAGACCGACACCAACAGAACCCAGACCATTTTTCCTTCGAACTGGTGGCCAAATTATCCCTGTCAGATAAAAGGTGCAGACGTGACAGCAGGATAGAAACGCAGAAACTGGTTTAATTTTTTTCCCTCCCGCACTCTGAGCGATGACTCACCCACTCTAGCTCCCAACATTCCACGCAATACACACTAATGTTAAACTCAGAAGAGACCTCAAAAACCACTTCATCTTTAATCCCCTATCATTTGAAGACGGAGCTGAACTTCCAAATTCTGAATACAACTTTTGAAGACCAAGACGTTGGAAGTATTTTAAGCCTCGAATGGTTTCTCTAACTTAATATTTGTAGGAGCAGTAGCATTTTGCAAAATGCATGGTTTGAAGGGCTCTCCCATTGACTCCAATGTTAATTTGAGGGTGGAAAATGTTTAATATTTTTAATATTATAATATTTGTAATTATTATTGAAGGTTTCCGGGAATGTCCTGCATGAGCTGAATCTTTTGATGTTTGAATGGTTTGAATCGGCCCATGCATTCTGAAGATATGCTGAGCCAAAAAACGTACGGAAGAATAATAATAATAATAATAATAACTAGAAAAGCATTTCCTGAAGAAAATGCAAGTTTGATTGCCGCAGCTGAAGCATTGCTTTGAATGCTGATGTGAGTGATTGCTCTGAATTGCTGGAGAATCTGCAATCTGAACTTAATTTGCTGAAACACAGTTAAGAATTTAGAAAGATGAAGCTCTTATCTGGAAAAGTAGAAAATGTTTTAATATTATGAAGATATGAAAGAGAAACAGCTGAAGACAAGAACAGTATGAAGTCACAACCTTAAAGAATAGCCTGTGAATATACCGTATGAAAGGTCTGAGGGTGGAATAATACCATAAGACTATAAGAAGCTCAGGCTGTGTGATTTGAATGTGGAAAAGTAGTATACAGCTGAAGGATGATCAATATGACAGATATAATGCTTAAAGTCTGATAAAGACTACAAATATGGCTGCTTTGTATGCTTCTAGTGAGTCAGTCTGTCACCATGGTAACGGCCCTGCCTGCCTGCCTGCCTGCCTGCATCCATGGCAACCGGAATGTTTATCAGCTGCCCCTAACTGCAGCTCTCTTTCCCCCTCCTAATGCATTTCCTATGTAAAACCACCCTCCGAACAACGTCTCATATTCTCCAAACCGAAGACTTTAGACGAAAAATAAGAACACCGTCAGAATCCCAAGAAGTTGCTCTACACCTGGTACGATTTTTATGTCTGGGATGTCGAAGATGTGGAGATGGCGGCGAGTTAGAAAATATGGCAGCTCTGCTTCTCTGTTTTTGGTTTTACATTATGTCTTAATGGAGGAATGACCGGCACTCTCCCCGAACAGCTCGATCTACAGGCAAAACTGTTTGGTGTTGAGTTTTAAGACCGACACCAACAGAACCCAGACCATTTTTCCTTCGAACTGGTGGCCAAATTATCCCTGTCAGACAAAAGGTGCAGACGTGACAGCAGGATAGAAACGCAGAAACTGGTTTAATTTTTTTCCCTCCCGCACTCTGAGCGATGACTCACCCACTCTAGCTCCCAACATTCCACGCAATACACACTAATGTTAAACTCAGAGGAGACCTCAAAAACCACTTCATCTTTAATCCCCTGTCATTTGAAGACGGAGCTGAACTTCCAAATTCTGAATACAACTTTTGAAGACCAAGACGTTGGAAGTATTTTAAGCCTCGAATGGTTTCTCTAACTTAATATTTGTAGGAGCAGTAGCATTTTGCAAAAGGCATGGTTTGAAGGGCTCTCCCATTGACTCCAATGTTAATTTGAGGGTGGAAAATGTTTAATATTTTTAATATTATAATATTTGTAATTATTATTGAAGGTTTCCGGGAATGTCCTGCATGAGCTGAATCTTTTGATGTTTGAATGGTTTGAATCGGCCCATGCATTCTGAAGATATGCTGAGCCAAAAAACGTACGGAAGAATAATAATAATAATAATAATAAAGACGTAGAAGAACAAGAGTTTGATTGCCATGGCAATCAAACTAATAAAGACGTAGAAGAACAAGAGTTTGATTGCCTAGCAACGGCAATCAAACTAACTAGAAAAGCATTTCCTGAAGAAAATGCAAGTTTGATTGCCGCAGCTGAAGCTTTGCTTTGAACGCTGATGTGAACGATTGCTCTGAATTGCTGGAGAATCTGCAATCTGAACTTAATTTGCTGAAACACAGTTAAGAATTTAGAAAGATGAAGCTCTTATCTGGAAAAGTAGAAAATGTTTTAATATTATGAAGATATGAAAGAGAAACAGCTGAAGACAAGAACAGTATGAAGTCACGACCTTAAAGAATAGCCTGTGAATATACCATATGAAAGGTCTGAGGGTGGAATAATACCATAAGACTATAAGAAGCTCAGGCTGTGTGATTTGAATGTGGAAAAGTAGTATACAGCTGAAGGATGATCAATATGACAGATATAATGCTTAAAGTCTGATAAAGACTACAAATATGGCCGCTTTGTATGCTTCTAGTGTGTCAGCATGTCACCATGGTAACAGCCCTGCCTGCCTGCCTGCCTGCCTGCATCCATGGCAACCGGAATGTTTATCAGCTGCCCCTAACTGCAGCTCTCTTTCCCCCTCCTAATGCATTTCCTATGTAAAACCACCCTCCGAACAACGTCTCATATTCTCCAAACCGAAGACTTTAGACGAAAAATAAGAACACCGTCAGAATCCCAAGAAGTTGCTCTACACCTGGTACGATTTTTATGTCTGGGATGTCGAAGATGTGGAGATGGCGGCGAGTTAGAAAATATGGCAGCTCTGCTTCTCTGTTTTTGGTTTTACATTATGTCTTAATGGAGGAATGACCGGCACTCTCCCCGAACAGCTCGATCTACAGGCAAAACTGTTTGGTGTTGAGTTTTAAGACCGACACCAACAGAACCCAGACCATTTTTCCTTCGAACTGGTGGCCAAATTATCCCTGTCAGACAAAAGGTGCAGACGTGACAGCAGGATAGAAACGCAGAAACTGGTTTAATTTTTTTCCCTCCCGCACTCTGAGCGATGACTCACCCACTCTAGCTCCCAACATTCCACGCAATACACACTAATGTTAAACTGAGAAGAGACCTCAAAAACCACTTCATCTTTAATCCCCTATCATTTGAAGACGGAGCTGAACTTCCAAATTCTGAATACAACTTTTGAAGACCAAGACGTTGGAAGTATTTTAAGCCTCGAATGGTTTCTCTAACTTAATATTTGTAGGAGCAGTAGCATTTTGCAAAATGCATGGTTTGAAGGGCTCTCCCATTGACTCCAATGTTAATTTGAGGGTGGAAAATGTTTAATATTTTTAATATTATAATATTTGTAATTATTATTGAAGGTTTCCGGGAATGTCCTTAATGAGCTGAATCTTTTGATGTTTGAATGGTTTGAATCGGCCCATGCATTCTGAAGATATGCTGAGCCAAAAAACGTACGGAAGAATAATAATAAGAATAACTAGAAAAGCATTTCCTGAAGAAAATGCAAGTTTGATTGCCGCAGCTGAAGCATTGCTTTGAACGCTGATGTGAGTGATTGCTCTGAATTGCTGGAGAAACTGCAATCTGAACTTAATTTGCTGAAACACAGTTAAGAATTTAGAAAGATGAAGCTCTTATCTGGAAAAGTAGAAAATGTTTTAATATTATGAAGATATGAAAGAGAAACAGCTGAAGACAAGAACAGTATGAAGTCACGACCTTAAAGAATAGCCTGTGAATATACCATATGAAAGGTCTGAGGGTGGAATAATACCATAAGACTATAAGAAGCTCAGGCTGTGTGATTTGAATGTGGAAAAGTAGTATACAGCTGAAGGATGATCAATGTGACAGATATAATGCTTAAAGTCTGATAAAGACTACAAATATGGCTGCTTTGTATGCTTCTAGTGAGTCAGTCTGTCACCATGGTAACAGCCCTGCCTGCCTGCCTGCCTGCCTGCATCCATGGCAACCGGAATGTTTATCAGCTGCCCCTAACTGCAGCTCTCTTTCCCCCTCCTAATGCATTTCCTATGTAAAACCACCCTCCGAACAACGTCTCATATTCTCCAAACCGAAGACTTTAGACGAAAAATAAGAACACCGTCAGAATCCCAAGAAGTTGCTCTACACCTGGTACGATTTTTATGTCTGGGATGTCGAAGATGTGGAGATGGCGGCGAGTTAGAAAATATGGCAGCTCTGCTTCTCTGTTTTTGGTTTTACATTATGTCTTAATGGAGGAATGACCGGCACTCTCCCCGAACAGCTCGATCTACAGGCAAAACTGTTTGGTGTTGAGTTTTAAGACCGACACCAACAGAACCCAGACCATTTTTCCTTCGAACTGGTGGCCAAATTATCCCTGTCAGACAAAAGGTGCAGACGTGACAGCAGGATAGAAACGCAGAAACTGGTTTAATTTTTTTCCCTCCCGCACTCTGAGCGATGACTCACCCACTCTAGCTCCCAACATTCCACGCAATACACACTAATGTTAAACTGAGAAGAGACCTCAAAAACCACTTCATCTTTAATCCCCTATCATTTGAAGACGGAGCTGAACTTCCAAATTCTGAATACAACTTTTGAAGACCAAGACGTTGGAAGTATTTTAAGCCTCGAATGGTTTCTCTAACTTAATATTTGTAGGAGCAGTAGCATTTTGCAAAATGCATGGTTTGAAGGGCTCTCCCATTGACTCCAATGTTAATTTGAGGGTGGAAAATGTTTAATATTTTTAATATTATAATATTTGTAATTATTATTGAAGGTTTCCGGGAATGTCCTTAATGAGCTGAATCTTTTGATGTTTGAATGGTTTGAATCGGCCCATGCATTCTGAAGATATGCTGAGCCAAAAAACGTACGGAAGAATAATAATAAGAATAACTAGAAAAGCATTTCCTGAAGAAAATGCAAGTTTGATTGCCGCAGCTGAAGCATTGCTTTGAACGCTGATGTGAGTGATTGCTCTGAATTGCTGGAGAAACTGCAATCTGAACTTAATTTGCTGAAACACAGTTAAGAATTTAGAAAGATGAAGCTCTTATCTGGAAAAGTAGAAAATGTTTTAATATTATGAAGATATGAAAGAGAAACAGCTGAAGACAAGAACAGTATGAAGTCACGACCTTAAAGAATAGCCTGTGAATATACCATATGAAAGGTCTGAGGGTGGAATAATACCATAAGACTATAAGAAGCTCAGGCTGTGTGATTTGAATGTGGAAAAGTAGTATACAGCTGAAGGATGATCAATGTGACAGATATAATGCTTAAAGTCTGATAAAGACTACAAATATGGCTGCTTTGTATGCTTCTAGTGAGTCAGTCTGTCACCATGGTAACAGCCCTGCCTGCCTGCCTGCCTGCCTGCATCCATGGCAACCGGAATGTTTATCAGCTGCCCCTAACTGCAGCTCTCTTTCCCCCTCCTAATGCATTTCCTATGTAAAACCACCCTCCGAACAACGTCTCATATTCTCCAAACCGAAGACTTTAGACAAAAAATAAGAACACCGCCAGAATCCCAAGAAGTTGCTCTACAACTGGTACGATTTTTATGTCTGGGATGTCGAAGATGTGGAGATGGCGGCGAGTTAGAAAATATGGCAGCTCTGCTTCTCTGTTTTTGGTTTTACATTATGTCTTAATGGAGGAATGACCGGCACTCTCCCCGAACAGCTCGATCTACGGGCAAAACTGTTTGGTGTTGAGTTTTAAGACCGACACCAACAGAACCCAGACCATTTTTCCTTCGAACTGGTGGCCAAATTATCCCTGTCAGATAAAAGGTGCAGACGTGACAGCAGGATAGAAACGCAGAAACTGGTTTAATTTTTTTCCCTCCCGCACTCTGAGCGATGACTCACCCACTCTAGCTCCCAACATTCCACGCAATACACACTAATGTTAAACTCAGAAGAGACCTCAAAAACCACTTCATCTTTAATCCCCTGTCATTTGAAGACGGAGCTGAACTTCCAAATTCTGAATACAACTTTTGAAGACCAAGACGTTGGAAGTATTTTAAGCCTCGAATGGTTTCTCTAACTTAATATTTGTAGGAGCAGTAGCATTTTGCAAAATGCATGGTTTGAAGGGCTCTCCCATTGACTCCAATGTTAATTTGAGGGTGGAAAATGTTTAATATTTTTAATATTATAATATTTGTAATTAATATTGAAGGTTTCCGGGAATGTCCTGAATGAGCTGAATCTTTTGATGTTTGAATGGTTTGAATCGGCCCATGCATTCTGAAGATATGCTGAGCCAAAAAACGTACGGAAGAATAATAATAATAATAATAATAATAAAGACGTAGAAGAACAAGAGTTTGATTGCCTAGCAACGGCAATCAAACTAATAAAGACGTAGAATAACAAGAGTTTGATTGCCTAGCAACGGCAATCAAACTAATAATAAAGACGTAGAAGAACAAGAGTTTGATTGCCATGGCAATCAAACTAACTAGAAAAGCATTTCCTGAAGAAAATGCAAGTTTGATTGCCGCAGCTGAAGCATTGCTTTGAACGCTGATGTGAACGATTGCTCTGAATTGCTGGAGAATCTGCAATCTGAACTTAATTTGCTGAAACACAGTTAAGAATTTAGAAAGATGAAGCTCTTATCTGGAAAAGTAGAAAATGTTTTAATATTATGAAGATATGAAAGAGAAACAGCTGAAGACAAGAACAGTATGAAGTCACGACCTTAAAGAATAGCCTGTGAATATACCATATGAAAGGTCTGAGGGTGGAATAATACCATAAGACTATAAGAAGCTCAGGCTGTGTGATTTGAATGTGGAAAGGTAGTATACAGCTGAAGGATGATCAATATGACAGATATAATGCTTAAAGTCTGATAAAGACTACAAATATGGCCGCTTTGTATGCTTCTAGTGTGTCAGCATGTCACCATGGTAACGGCCCTGCCTGCCTGCCTGCCTGCCTGCATCCATGGCAACCGGAATGTTTATCAGCTGCCCCTAACTGCAGCTCTCTTTCCCCCTCCTAATGCATTTCCTATGTAAAACCACCCTCCGAACAACGTCTCATATTCTCCAAACCGAAGACTTTAGACGAAAAATAAGAACACCGTCAGAATCCCAAGAAGTTGCTCTACAACTGGTACGATTTTTATGTCTGGGATGTTGAAGATGTGGAGATGGCGGCGAGTTAGAAAATATGGCAGCTCTGCTTCTCTGTTTTTGGTTTTACATTATGTCTTAATGGAGGAATGACCGGCACTCTCCCCGAACAGCTCGATCTACAGGCAAAACTGTTTGGTGTTGAGTTTTAAGACCGACACCAACAGAACCCAGACCATTTTTCCTTCGAACTGGTGGCCAAATTATCCCTGTCAGACAAAAGGTGCAGACGTGACAGCAGGATAGAAACGCAGAAACTGGTTTAATTTTTTTCCCTCCCGCACTCTGAGCGATGACTCACCCACTCTAGCTCCCAACATTCCACGCAATACACACTAATGTTAAACTCAGAAGAGACCTCAAAAACCACTTCATCTTTAATCCCCTGTCATTTGAAGACGGAGCTGAACTTCCAAATTCTGAATACAACTTTTGAAGACCAAGACGTTGGAAGTATTTTAAGCCTCGAATGGTTTCTCTAACTTAATATTTGTAGGAGCAGTAGCATTTTGCAAAATGCATGGTTTGAAGGGCTCTCCCATTGACTCCAATGTTAATTTGAGGGTGGAAAATGTTAAATATTTTTAATATTATAATATTTGTAATTATTATTGAAGGTTTCCGGGAATGTCCTGAATGAGCTGAATCTTTTGATGTTTGAATGGTTTGAATCGGCCCATGCATTCTGAAGATATGCTGAGCCAAAAAACGTACGGAAGAATAATAATAATAACTAGAAAAGCATTTCCTGAAGAAAATGCAAGTTTGATTGCCGCAGCTGAAGCATTGCTTTGAATGCTGATGTGAACGATTGCTCTGAATTGCTGGAGAAACTGCAATCTGAACTTAATTTGCTGAAACACAGTTAAGAATTTAGAAAGATGAAGCTCTTATCTGGAAAAGTAGAAAATGTTTTAATATTATGAAGATATGAAAGAGAAACAGCTGAAGACAAGAACAGTATGAAGTCACGACCTGAAAGAATAGCCTGTGAATATACCATATGAAAGGTCTGAGGGTGGAATAATACCATAAGACTATAAGAAGCTCAGGCTGTGTGATTTGAATGTGGAAAAGTAGTATACAGCTGAAGGATGATCAATGTGACAGATATAATGCTTAAAGTCTGATAAAGACTACAAATATGGCTGCTTTGTATGCTTCTAGTGAGTCAGTCTGTCACCATGGTAACGGCCCTGCCTGCCTGCCTGCCTGCCTGCATCCATGGCAACCGGAATGTTTATCAGCTGCCCCTAACTGCAGCTCTCTTTCCCCCTCCTAATGCATTTCCTATGTAAAACCACCCTCCGAACAACGTCTCATATTCTCCAAACCGAAGACTTTAGACAAAAAATAAGAACACCGTCAGAATCCCAAGAAGTTGCTCTACAACTGGTACGATTTTTATGTCTGGGATGTCGAAGATGTGGAGATGGCGGCGAGTTAGAAAATATGGCAGCTCTGCTTCTCTGTTTTTGGTTTTACATTATGTCTTAATGGAGGAATGACCGGCACTCTCCCCGAACAGCTCGATCTACAGGCAAAACTGTTTGGTGTTGAGTTTTAAGACCGACACCAACAGAACCCAGACCATTTTTCCTTCGAACTGGTGGCCAAATTATCCCTGTCAGATAAAAGGTGCAGACGTGACAGCAGGATAGAAACGCAGAAACTGGTTTAATTTTTTTCCCTCCCGCACTCTGAGCGATGACTCACCCACTCTAGCTCCCAACATTCCACGCAATACACACTAATGTTAAACTCAGAAGAGACCTCAAAAACCACTTCATCTTTAATCCCCTGTCATTTGAAGACGGAGCTGAACTTCCAAATTCTGAATACAACTTTTGAAGACCAAGACGTTGGAAGTATTTTAAGCCTCGAATGGTTTCTCTAACTTAATATTTGTAGGAGCAGTAGCATTTTGCAAAATGCATGGTTTGAAGGGCTCTCCCATTGACTCCAATGTTAATTTGAGGGTGGAAAATGTTTAATATTTTTAATATTATAATATTTGTAATTATTATTGAAGGTTTCCGGGAATGTCCTGAATGAGCTGAATCTTTTGATGTTTGAATGGTTTGAATCGGCCCATGCATTCTGAAGATATGCTGAGCCAAAAAACGTACGGAAGAATAATAATAAGAACTAGAAAAGCATTTCCTGAAGAAAATGCAAGTTTGATTGCCGCAGCTGAAGCATTGCTTTGAATGCTGATGTGAACGATTGCTCTGAATTGCTGGAGAAACTGCAATCTGAACTTAATTTGCTGAAACACAGTTAAGAATTTAGAAAGATGAAGCTCTTATCTGGAAAAGTAGAAAATGTTTTAATATTATGAAGATATGAAAGAGAAACAGCTGAAGACAAGAACAGTATGAAGTCACGACCTTAAAGAATAGCCTGTGAATATACCATATGAAAGGTCTGAGGGTGGAATAATACCATAAGACTATAAGAAGCTCAGGCTGTGTGATTTGAATGTGGAAAAGTAGTATACAGCTGAAGGATGATCAATGTGACAGATATAATGCTTAAAGTCTGATAAAGACTACAAATATGGCCGCTTTGTATGCTTCTAGTGTGTCAGCATGTCACCATGGTAACAGCCCTGCCTGCCTGCCTGCCTGCCTGCATCCATGGCAACCGGAATGTTTATGAGCTGCCCCTAACTGCAGCTCTCTTTCCCCCTCCTAATGCATTTCCTATGTAAAACCACCCTCCGAACAACGTCTCATATTCTCCAAACCGAAGACTTTAGACAAAAAATAAGAACACCGTCAGAATCCCAAGAAGTTGCTCTACAACTGGTACGATTTTTATGTCTGGGATGTCGAAGATGTGGAGATGGCGGCGAGTTAGAAAATATGGCAGCTCTGCTTCTCTGTTTTTGGTTTTACATTATGTCTTAATGGAGGAATGACCGGCACTCTCCCCAAACAGCTCGATCTACAGGCAAAACTGTTTGGTGTTGAGTTTTAAGAGTGACACCAACAGAACCCAGACCATTTTTCCTTCGAACTGGTGGCCAAATTATCCCTGTCAGACAAAAGGTGCAGACGTGACAGCAGGATAGAAACGCAGAAACTGGTTTAATTTTTTTCCCTCCCGCACTCTGAGCGATGACTCACCCACTCTAGCTCCCAACATTCCACGCAATACACACTAATGTTAAACTCAGAAGAGACCTCAAAAACCACTTCATCTTTAATCCCCTGTTATTTGAAGACGGAGCTGAACTTCCAAATTCTGAATACAACTTTTGAAGACCAAGACGTTGGAAGTATTTTAAGCCTCGAATGGTTTCTCTAACTTAATATTTGTAGGAGCAGTAGCATTTTGCAAAAGGCATGGTTTGAAGGGCTCTCCCATTGACTCCAATGTTAATTTGAGGGTGGAAAATGTTTAATATTTTTAATATTATAATATTTGTAATTAATATTGAAGGTTTCCGGGAATGTCCTGCATGAGCTGAATCTTTTGATGTTTGAATGGTTTGAATCGGCCCATGCATTCTGAAGATATGCTGAGCCAAAAAACGTACGGAAGAATAATAATAATAATAAAGACGTAGAAGAACAAGAGTTTGATTGCCATGGCAATCAAACTAATAATAAAGACGTAGAAGAACAAGAGTTTGATTGCCATGGCAATCAAACTAACTAGAAAAAGCATTTCCTGAAGAAAATGCAAGTTTGATTGCAGAAGCTGAAGCATTGCTTTGAACGCTTATTTGAACGATTGCTTTGAACTCTTTGAGAATATGAAATCTGCATGTAACAGCTGAATTAATCTAAATAATATCTGAAGCAGTCATAAAACAGCTGAATTAATCTGAACAGGAGCTGAATAATTGCTTTGAACAGCAGGTGAATTGTCTGATCTTGGAATAATAGCTGAGGCTTAGGGAGACTAAATGATTTTGATGTAGATATATAGTAAACAGCTCCATAGCAATGAATATGGCACATATCATGCGTAATGATGGATAAAGACTACAAATATGGCTGCTTTGTATGCCAGTTCTGTGTGTCAGCCTGTCACCATGGTAACAGCCCTGCCTACCTAATTAAGCCCTATTTAAGACACCTGTGTGGTTCTCCTTTTACTCCTCTCAGGCAGATCCCATGTATTTTAATGGGGGTTGCACCCTCCGAACAACGTCTCGTATTCTCCAAACCGAAGACTTTAGACAAAAAATAAGAACACCGTCAGAATTCCAAGAAGTTGCTCTACAACTGGTACGATTTTTATGTCTGGGATGTCGAAGATGTGGAGATGGCGGCGAGTTAGAAAATATGGCAGCTCTGCTTCTCTGTTTTTGGTTTTACATTATGTCTTAATGGAAGAATGACCGGCACTCCCCCCGAACAGCTCAATTTACAGGCAAAACTGTTTGGTGTTGAGTTTTAAGAGTGACACCATCAGAACCCAAACCATTTTTCCTTCGAACTGGTGGACAAATTATCCCTGTCAGATAAAAGGTGCAGACATAGCAGCAGGATAGAAACGCAGAAACTGGTTTAATTTTTTTCCCTCCCGCACTCTAAGCGATGACATCACCCACTCTGCCTTTGAAGTCTCCACGCAATACACACTAATGTTAAACTCAGAGGAGACCTCAAAACCACTTGGTATAAAACTGTTAACCATTTGAAAACTAGAAACAGGAGAACTCTGAAAAGTAATAGCTGAAAAGAGCAGAAGAAGCTGAACATTTTGATCTTTGAATGGTTTCTGTAGCTGAAAGTATGCAGGCGCTGAAAACTTTTAAAAGTTGAAGACTCTGAAGGGCTCTCTCATAGACTTCAATGTTAAATTAATTTTATAAAACGCTTAATATTTTAAAAACTATAAATAGCTGAACTCTGAAAAGTAATAGCTGAAAAGACCTGAAAAAGCTGAACATTTTGATCTTTGAATGGTTTCTGTAGCTGAAAGTATGCCAACGCTGAAAGCTTTTAAAAGTTGAAAAATCTCTCATAGACTTCAATGTTAAATTAATTTTATAAAACGCTTAATATTTTAAAAACTATAAATAGCTGAAAAAAAACTAAAAGTTGACCCATCATGTCCTCAATAAGCTGAACATTTTGACATTTGAACGGTTTCAATAGCACAAAGTATGCCCAAGATACGCTGAGCCAAAAAGTGTACGGAAGAAAATATAATAATAATAATAATAATAATAAAAATAAAGAAGTAGAAGAACTAAAGTTTGATTGCTCTGCAATCAAACTAATAATAACTAGAAAAAGCATTTCCTGAAGAAAATGCAAGTTTGATTGCAGAAGCTGAAGCATTGCTTTGAACGCTTATTTGAACGATTGCTTTGAACTCTTTGAGAATAAGAAATCTGCATGTAACAGCTGAATTAATCTAAATAATATCTGAAGCAGTCATAAAACAGCTGAATTAATCTGAATAGGAGCTGAATAATTGCTTTGAACAGCAGATGAATTGTCTGATCTTGGAATAATAGCTGAGGCTTAGGGAGACTAAATGATTTTGATGTAGATATGTAGCAAACAGCTCCATAGCAATGAATATGGCACATATCATGCGTAATGATGGATAAAGACTACAAATATGGCTGCTTTGTATGCCAGTTCTGTGTGTCAGCCTGTCACCATGGTAACAGCCCTGCCTGCCTAATTAAGCCCTCTTTAAGACACCTGTGTGGTTCTCCTTTTACTCCTCTCAGGCAGATCCCATGTATTTTAATGGGGGTTGCACCCTCCGAACAACGCCTCGGTGTCTCCAAACCGAAGACTTTAGACAAAAAATAAGAACACCGTCAGAATTCCAAGAAGTTGCTCTACAACTGGTACGATTTTTATGTCTGGGATGTCGAAGATGTGGAGATGACGGCGAGTTAGAAAATATGGCAGCTCTGCTTCTCTGTTTTTGGTTTTACATTATGTCTTAATGGAAGAATGACCGGCACTCTCCCCGAACAGCTCGATCTACAGGCAAAACTGTTTGGTGTTGAGTTTTAAGAGTGACACCATCAGAACCCAAACCATTTTTCCTTCGAACTGGTGGACAAATTATCCCTGTCAGATAAAAGGTGCAGACATAGCAGCAGGATAGAAACGCAGAAACTGGTTTAATTTTTTTCCCTCCCGCACTCTAAGCGATGACATCACCCACTCTGCCTTTGAAGTCTCCACGCAATACACACTAATGTTAAACTCAGAGGAGACCTCAAAACCACTTGGTATAAAACTGTTAACCATTTGAAAACTAGAAACAGGAGAACTCTGAAAAGTAATAGCTGAAAAGAGCAGAAGAAGCTGAACATTTTGATCTTTGAATGGTTTCTGTAGCTGAAAGTATGCAGGCGTTGAAAACTTTTAAAAGTTGAAGACTCTGAAGGGCTCTCTCATAGACTTCAATGTTAAATTAATTTTATAAAACGCTTAATATTTTAAAAACTATAAATAGCTGAACTCTGAAAAGTAATAGCTGAAAAGACCTGAAAAAGCTGAACATTTTGATCTTTGAATGGTTTCTGTAGCTGAAAGTATGCCAACGCTGAAAGCTTTTAAAAGTTGCAAAATCTCTCATAGACTTCAATGTTAAATTAATTTTATAAAACGCTTAATATTTTAAAAACTATAAATAGCTGAAAAAAACTAAAAGTTGACCCATCATGTCCTCAATAAGCTGAACATTTTGACATTTGAACGGTTTCAATAGCACAAAGTATGCCCAAGATACGCTGAGCCAAAAAGTGTACGGAAGAAAATATAATAATAATAATAAAAATAAAGAAGTAGAAGAACTAAAGTTTGATTGCTCTGCAATCAAACTAATAAAGACGTAGAAGAACAAGAGTTTGATTGCCATGGCAATCAAACTAACTAGAAAAAGCATTTCCTGAAGAAAATGCAAGTTTGATTGCAGAAGCTGAAGCATTGCTTTGAACGCTTATTTGAACGATTGCTTTGAACTCTTTGAGAATAAGAAATCTGCATGTAACAGCTGAATTAATCTAAATAATATCTGAAGCAGTCATAAAACAGCTGAATTAATCTGAACAGGAGCTGAATAATTGCTTTGAACAGCAGGTGAATTGTCTGATCTTGGAATAATAGCTGAGGCTTAGGGAGACTAAATGATTTTGATGTAGATATGTAGCAAACAGCTCCATAGCAATGAATATGGCACATATCATGCGTAATGATGGATAAAGACTACAAATATGGCTGCTTTGTATGCCAGTTCTGTGTGTCAGCCTGTCACCATGGTAACAGCCCTGCCTGCCTAATTAAGCCCTCTTTAAGACACCTGTGTGGTTCTCCTTTTACTCCTCTCAGGCAGATCCCATGTATTTTAATGGGGGTTGCACCCTCCGAACAACGCCTCGGTGTCTCCAAACCGAAGACTTTAGACAAAAAATAAGAACACCGTCAGAATTCCAAGAAGTTGCTCTACAACTGGTACGATTTTTATGTCTGGGATGTCGAAGATGTGGAGATGGCGGCGAGTTAGAAAATATGGCAGCTCTGCTTCTCTGTTTTTGGTTTTACATTATGTCTTAATGGAAGAATGACCGGCACTCCCCCCGAACAGCTCAATTTACAGGCAAAACTGTTTGGTGTTGAGTTTTAAGAGTGACACCATCAGAACCCAAACCATTTTTCCTTCGAACTGGTGGACAAATTATCCCTGTCAGATAAAAGGTGCAGACATAGCAGCAGGATAGAAACGCAGAAACTGGTTTAATTTTTTTCCCTCCCGCACTCTAAGCGATGACATCACCCACTCTGCCTTTGAAGTCTCCACGCAATACACACTAATGTTAAACTCAGAGGAGACCTCAAAACCACTTGGTATAAAACTGTTAACCATTTGAAAACTAGAAACAGGAGAACTCTGAAAAGTAATAGCTGAAAAGAGCAGAAGAAGCTGAACATTTTGATCTTTGAATGGTTTCTGTAGCTGAAAGTATGCAGGCGCTGAAAACTTTTAAAAGTTGAAGACTCTGAAGGGCTCTCTCATAGACTTCAATGTTAAATTAATTTTATAAAACGCTTAATATTTTAAAAACTATAAATAGCTGAACTCTGAAAAGTAATAGCTGAAAAGACCTGAAAAAGCTGAACATTTTGATCTTTGAATGGTTTCTGTAGCTGAAAGTATGCCAACGCTGAAAGCTTTTAAAAGTTGAAAAATCTCTCATAGACTTCAATGTTAAATTAATTTTATAAAACGCTTAATATTTTAAAAACTATAAATAGCTGAAAAAAACTAAAAGTTGACCCATCATGTCCTCAATAAGCTGAACATTTTGACATTTGAACGGTTTCAATAGCACAAAGTATGCCCAAGATACGCTGAGCCAAAAAGTGTACGGAAGAAAATATAATAATAATAATAATAATAAAAATAAAGAAGTAGAAGAACTAAAGTTTGATTGCTCTGCAATCAAACTAATAATAATAACTAGAAAAAGCATTTCCTGAAGAAAATGCAAGTTTGATTGCAGAAGCTGAAGCATTGCTTTGAACGCTTATTTGAACGATTGCTTTGAACTCTTTGAGAATAAGAAATCTGCATGTAACAGCTGAATTAATCTAAATAATATCTGAAGCAGTCATAAAACAGCTGAATTAATCTGAATAGGAGCTGAATAATTGCTTTGAACAGCAGATGAATTGTCTGATCTTGGAATAATAGCTGAGGCTTAGGGAGACTAAATGATTTTGATGTAGATATATAGCAAACAGCTCCATAGCAATGAATATGGCACATATCATGCGTAATGATGGATAAAGACTACAAATATGGCTGCTTTGTATGCCAATTCTGTGTGTCAGCATGTCACCATGGTAACAGCCCTGCCTGCCTAATTAAGCCCTCTTTAAGACACCTGTGTGGTTCTCCTTTTACTCCTCTCAGGCAGATCCCATGTATTTTAATGGGGGTTGCACCCTCCGAACAATGCCTCGGTGTCTCCAAACCGAAGACTTTAGACAAAAAATAAGAACACCGTCAGAATTCCAAGAAGTTGCTCTACAACTGGTACGATTTTTATGTCTGGGATGTCGAAGATGTGGAGATGGCGGCGAGTTAGAAAATATGGCAGCTCTGCTTCTCTGTTTTTGGTTTTACATTATGTCTTAATGGAAGAATGACCGGCACTCCCCCCGAACAGCTCAATTTACAGGCAAAACTGTTTGGTGTTGAGTTTTAAGAGTGACACCATCAGAACCCAGACCATTTTTCCTTCGAACTGGTGGCCAAATTATCCCTGTCAGATAAAAGGTGCAGACATAGCAGCAGGATAGAAACGCAGAAACTGGTTTAATTTTTTTCCCTCCCGCACTCTAAGCGATGACATCACCCACTCTACCTTTGAAGTCCCCACGCAATACACACTAATGTTAAACTCAGAGGAGACCTCAAAACCACTTGGTATAAAACTGTTAACCATTTGAAAACTAGAAACAGGAGAACTCTGAAAAGTAATAGCTGAAAAGAGCAGAAGAAGCTGAACATTTTGATCTTTGAATGGTTTCTGTAGCTGAAAGTATGCAGGCGCTGAAAACTTTTAAAAGTTGAAGACTCTGAAGGGCTCTCTCATAGACTTCAATGTTAAATTAATTTTATAAAATGCTTAATATTTTAAAAACTATAAATAGCTGAACTCTGAAAAGTAATAGCTGAAAAGACCTGAAAAAGCTGAACATTTTGATCTTTGAATGGTTTCTGTAGCTGAAAGTATGCCAACGCTGAAAGCTTTTAAAAGTTGAAAAATCTCTCATTGACTTTAATGTTAAATTAATTTTATAAAACGCTTAATATTTTAAAAACTATAAATAGCTGAAAAAAACTAAAAGTTGACCCATCATGTCCTCAATAAGCTGAACATTTTGACATTTGAACGGTTTCAATAGCACAAAGTATGCCCAAGATACGCTGAGCCAAAAAGTGTACGGAAGAAAATATAATAATAATAATAATAACTAGAAAAAGCATTTCCTGAAGAAAATGCAAGTTTGATTGCAGAAGCTGAAGCATTGCTTTGAACGCTTATTTGAACGATTGCTTTGAACTCTTTGAGAATAAGAAATCTGCATGTAACAGCTGAATTAATCTAAATAATATCTGAAGCAGTCATAAAACAGCTGAATTAATCTGAATAGGAGCTGAATAATTGCTTTGAACAGCAGATGAATTGTCTGATCTTGGAATAATAGCTGAGGCTTAGGGAGACTAAATGATTTTGATGTAGATATGTAGCAAACAGCTCCATAGCAATGAATATGGCACATATCATGCGTAATGATGGATAAAGACTACAAATATGGCTGCTTTGTATGCCAGTTCTGTGTGTCAGCCTGTCACCATGGTAACAGCCCTGCCTGCCTAATTAAGCCCTCTTTAAGACACCTGTGTGGTTCTCCTTTTACTCCTCTCAGGCAGATCCCATGTATTTTAATGGGGGTTGCACCCTCCGAACAACGCCTCGGTGTCTCCAAACCGAAGACTTTAGACAAAAAATAAGAACACCGTCAGAATTCCAAGAAGTTGCTCTACAACTGGTACGATTTTTATGTCTGGGATGTCGAAGATGTGGAGATGGCGGCGAGTTAGAAAATATGGCAGCTCTGCTTCTCTGTTTTTGGTTTTACATTATGTCTTAATGGAAGAATGACCGGCACTCCCCCCGAACAGCTCGATCTACAGGCAAAACTGTTTGGTGTTGAGTTTTAAGAGTGACACCATCAGAACCCAAACCATTTTTCCTTCGAACTGGTGGACAAATTATCCCTGTCAGATAAAAGGTGCAGACATAGCAGCAGGATAGAAACGCAGAAACTGGTTTAATTTTTTTCCCTCCCGCACTCTAAGCGATGACATCACCCACTCTGCCTTTGAAGTCTCCACGCAATACACACTAATGTTAAACTCAGAGGAGACCTCAAAACCACTTGGTATAAAACTGTTAACCATTTGAAAACTAGAAACAGGAGAACTCTGAAAAGTAATAGCTGAAAAGAGCAGAAGAAGCTGAACATTTTGATCTTTGAATGGTTTCTGTAGCTGAAAGTATGCAGGCGCTGAAAACTTTTAAAAGTTGAAGACTCTGAAGGGCTCTCTCATAGACTTCAATGTTAAATTAATTTTATAAAACGCTTAATATTTTAAAAACTATAAATAGCTGAACTCTGAAAAGTAATAGCTGAAAAGACCTGAAAAAGCTGAACATTTTGATCTTTGAATGGTTTCTGTAGCTGAAAGTATGCCAACGCTGAAAGCTTTTAAAAGTTGAAAAATCTCTCATAGACTTCAATGTTAAATTAATTTTATAAAACGCTTAATATTTTAAAAACTATAAATAGCTGAAAAAAACTAAAAGTTGACCCATCATGTCCTCAATAAGCTGAACATTTTGACATTTGAACGGTTTCAATAGCACAAAGTATGCCCAAGATACGCTGAGCCAAAAAGTGTACGGAAGAAAATATAATAATAATAATAAAAATAAAGAAGTAGAAGAACTAAAGTTTGATTGCTCTGCAATCAAACTAATAATAACTAGAAAAAGCATTTCCTGAAGAAAATGCAAGTTTGATTGCAGAAGCTGAAGCATTGCTTTGAACGCTTATTTGAACGATTGCTTTGAACTCTTTGAGAATAAGAAATCTGCATGTAACAGCTGAATTAATCTAAATAATATCTGAAGCAGTCATAAAACAGCTGAATTAATCTGAATAGGAGCTGAATAATTGCTTTGAACAGCAGATGAATTGTCCGATCTTGGAATAATAGCTGAGGCTTAGGGAGACTAAATGATTTTGATGTAGATATGTAGCAAACAGCTCCATAGCAATGAATATGGCACATATCATGCGTAATGATGGATAAAGACTACAAATATGGCTGCTTTGTATGCCAGTTCTGTGTGTCAGCCTGTCACCATGGTAACAGCCCTGCCTGCCTAATTAAGCCCTCTTTAAGACACCTGTGTGGTTCTCCTTTTACTCCTCTCAGGCAGATCCCATGTATTTTAATGGGGGTTGCACCCTCCGAACAACGTCTCGTATTCTCCAAACCGAAGACTTTGGACAAAAAATAAGAACACCGTCAGAATTCCAAGAAGTTGCTCTACAACTGGTACGATTTTTATGTCTGGGATGTCGAAGATGTGGAGATGTCGGCGAGTTAGAAAATATGGCAGCTCTGCTTCTCTGTTTTTGGTTTTACATTATGTCTTAATGGAAGAATGACCGGCACTCCCCCCGAACAGCTCAATTTACAGGCAAAACTGTTTGGTGTTGAGTTTTAAGAGTGACACCATCAGAACCCAGACCATTTTTCCTTCGAACTGGTGGACAAATTATCCCTGTCAGATAAAAGGTGCAGACATAGCAGCAGGATAGAAACGCAGAAACTGGTTTAATTTTTTTCCCTCCCGCACTCTAAGCGATGACATCACCCACTCTGCCTTTGAAGTCTCCACGCAATACACACTAATGTTAAACTCAGAGGAGACCTCAAAACCACTTGGTATAAAACTGTTAACCATTTGAAAACTAGAAACAGGAGAACTCTGAAAAGTAATAGCTGAAAAGAGCAGAAGAAGCTGAACATTTTGATCTTTGAATGGTTTCTGTAGCTGAAAGTATGCAGGCGCTGAAAACTTTTAAAAGTTGAAGACTCTGAAGGGCTCTCTCATAGACTTCAATGTTAAATTAATTTTATAAAATGCTTAATATTTTAAAAACTATAAATAGCTGAACTCTGAAAAGTAATAGCTGAAAAGACCTGAAAAAGCTGAACATTTTGATCTTTGAATGGTTTCTGTAGCTGAAAGTATGCCAACGCTGAAAGCTTTTAAAAGTTGAAAAATCTCTCATTGACTTTAATGTTAAATTAATTTTATAAAACGCTTAATATTTTAAAAACTATAAATAGCTGAAAAAAACTAAAAGTTGACCCATCATGTCCTCAATAAGCTGAACATTTTGACATTTGAACGGTTTCAATAGCACAAAGTATGCCCAAGATACGCTGAGCCAAAAAGTGTACGGAAGAAAATATAATAAAACTAGAAAAAGCATTTCCTGAAGAAAATGCAAGTTTGATTGCAGAAGCTGAAGCATTGCTTTGAACGCTTATTTGAACGATTGCTTTGAACTCTTTGAGAATATGAAATCTGCATGTAACAGCTGAATTAATCTAAATAATATCTGAAGCAGTCATAAAACAGCTGAATTAATCTGAACAGGAGCTGAATAATTGCTTTGAACAGCAGATGAATTGTCTGATCTTGGAATAATAGCTGAGGCTTAGGGAGACTAAATGATTTTGATGTAGATATATAGCAAACAGCTCCATAGCAATGAATATGGCACATATCATGCGTAATGATGGATAAAGACTACAAATATGGCTGCTTTGTATGCCAGTTCTGTGTGTCAGCCTGTCACCATGGTAACAGCCCTGCCTACCTAATTAAGCCCTCTTTAAGACACCTGTGTGGTTCTCCTTTTACTCCTCTCAGGCAGATCCCATGTATTTTAATGGGGGTTGCACCCTCCGAACAACGTCTCGTATTCTCCAAACCGAAGACTTTAGACAAAAAATAAGAACACCGTCAGAATTCCAAGAAGTTGCTCTACAACTGGTACGATTTTTATGTCTGGGATGTCGAAGATGTGGAGATGGCGGCGAGTTAGAAAATATGGCAGCTCTGCTTCTCTGTTTTTGGTTTTACATTATGTCTTAATGGAAGAATGACCGGCACTCCCCCCGAACAGCTCAATTTACAGGCAAAACTGTTTGGTGTTGAGTTTTAAGAGTGACACCATCAGAACCCAAACCATTTTTCCTTCGAACTGGTGGACAAATTATCCCTGTCAGATAAAAGGTGCAGACATAGCAGCAGGATAGAAACGCAGAAACTGGTTTAATTTTTTTCCCTCCCGCACTCTAAGCGATGACATCACCCACTCTGCCTTTGAAGTCTCCACGCAATACACACTAATGTTAAACTCAGAGGAGACCTCAAAACCACTTGGTATAAAACTGTTAACCATTTGAAAACTAGAAACAGGAGAACTCTGAAAAGTAATAGCTGAAAAGAGCAGAAGAAGCTGAACATTTTGATCTTTGAATGGTTTCTGTAGCTGAAAGTATGCAGGCGCTGAAAACTTTTAAAAGTTGAAGACTCTGAAGGGCTCTCTCATAGACTTCAATGTTAAATTAATTTTATAAAACGCTTAATATTTTAAAAACTATAAATAGCTGAACTCTGAAAAGTAATAGCTGAAAAGACCTGAAAAAGCTGAACATTTTGATCTTTGAATGGTTTCTGTAGCTGAAAGTATGCCAACGCTGAAAGCTTTTAAAAGTTGAAAAATCTCTCATAGACTTCAATGTTAAATTAATTTTATAAAACGCTTAATATTTTAAAAACTATAAATAGCTGAAAAAAACTAAAAGTTGACCCATCATGTCCTCAATACGCTGAACATTTTGACATTTGAACGGTTTCAATAGCACAAAGTATGCCCAAGATACGCTGAGCCAAAAAGTGTACGGAAGAAAATATAATAATAATAATAAAAATAAAGAAGTAGAAGAACTAAAGTTTGATTGCTTTGCAATCAAACTAACTAGAAAAAGCATTTCCTGAAGAAAATGCAAGTTTGATTGCAGAAGCTGAAGCATTGCTTTGAACACTTATTTGAACGATTGCTTTGAACTCTTTGAGAATAAGAAATCTGCATGTAACAGCTGAATGAATCTGAATATTAGCTGAAGCAGTCATAAAACAGCTGAATTAATCTGAATAGGAGCTGAATAATTGCTTTGAACAGCAGGTGAATTGTCTGATCTTGGAATAATAGCTGAGGCTTAGGGAGACTAAATGATTTTGATGTAGATATGTAGCAAACAGCTCCATAGCAATGAATATGGCACATATCATGCGTAATGATGGATAAAGACTACAAATATGGCTGCTTTGTATGCCAATTCTGTGTGTCAGCCTGTCACCATGGTAACAGCCCTGCCTGCCTAATTAAGCCCTCTTTAAGACACCTGTGTGGTTCTCCTTTTACTCCTCTCAGGCAGATCCCATGTATTTTAATGGGGGTTGCACCCTCCGAACAACGCCTCGGTGTCTCCAAACCGAAGACTTTAGACAAAAAATAAGAACACCGTCAGAATTCCAAGAAGTTGCTCTACAACTGGTACGATTTTTATGTCTGGGATGTCGAAGATGTGGAGATGGCGGCGAGTTAGAAAATATGGCAGCTCTGCTTCTCTGTTTTTGGTTTTACATTATGTCTTAATGGAAGAATGACCGGCACTCCCCCCGAACAGCTCAATTTACAGGCAAAACTGTTTGGTGTTGAGTTTTAAGAGTGACACCATCAGAACCCAAACCATTTTTCCTTCGAACTGGTGGACAAATTATCCCTGTCAGATAAAAGGTGCAGACATAGCAGCAGGATAGAAACGCAGAAACTGGTTTAATTTTTTTCCCTCCCGCACTCTAAGCGATGACATCACCCACTCTGCCTTTGAAGTCTCCACGCAATACACACTAATGTTAAACTCAGAGGAGACCTCAAAACCACTTGGTATAAAACTGTTAACCATTTGAAAACTAGAAACAGGAGAACTCTGAAAAGTAATAGCTGAAAAGAGCAGAAGAAGCTGAACATTTTGATCTTTGAATGGTTTCTGTAGCTGAAAGTATGCAGGCGCTGAAAACTTTTAAAAGTTGAAGACTCTGAAGGGCTCTCTCATAGACTTCAATGTTAAATTAATTTTATAAAACGCTTAATATTTTAAAAACTATAAATAGCTGAACTCTGAAAAGTAATAGCTGAAAAGACCTGAAAAAGCTGAACATTTTGATCTTTGAATGGTTTCTGTAGCTGAAAGTATGCCAACGCTGAAAGCTTTTAAAAGTTGAAAAATCTCTCATAGACTTCAATGTTAAATTAATTTTATAAAACGCTTAATATTTTAAAAACTATAAATAGCTGAAAAAAACTAAAAGTTGACCCATCATGTCCTCAATAAGCTGAACATTTTGACATTTGAACGGTTTCAATAGCCCAAAGTATGCCCAAGATACGCTGAGCCAAAAAGTGTACGGAAGAAAATATAATAATAAAAATAAAGAAGTAGAAGAACTAAAGTTTGATTGCTCTGCAATCAAACTAATAATAATAAAGACGTAGAAGAACAAGAGTTTGATTGCCATGGCAATCAAACTAATAATAATAAAGACGTAGAAGAACAAGAGTTTGATTGCCTAGCAACGGCAATCAAACTAATGAGTGAACTCACTCTCTCTCCAGTGTGGGCCTGCACACCAAGACACGAAAACTCCCCAGGAAATCTCCTCTCTGCATTTGGTAGAAGCATGCAAGATATTAATAGATTTATAACACAGAAGAGAACATGGAAGCAACTCACAGTTTCATTAAACTCCACTATACTTATCGCCACTTACTCAGCTCCACCGCGCAGTGATTTTGTTGGTATAACAGGAATATTACTCTGACACTCCGCCTCGCAAATCTTAGCTTTCGTTTCAGGTACATTGGCAGTAATTTGCCGCCCACTGTTCTTAAAGTGACAGTGCTGCACATAGAACACTTTCAGCCCTAATTCCACACAGTGCTGCACAGTACAGATCATTTGTATTCCTTGTTCAAGACAATATAAATATAAAAACTCACAGGCTACAGTTTTAAGTTTTTCTTTTCTTGAAAGCAGTTACAGTTAAAACATGGACTCTCTGAAAAGAGACATGTTGTCCCAGGACAGTAAATACATCAATGACAGTTATTAATACAACACAAATAATATTGTCAACAGGTTACAGTTAGGGTGGATGGTCATGACAATGACTAGCTTAATAGCTTAATACTGCTGACTAACGCTAGCTAGCATGATAGCTATTAGCGAGCCCGCACCCTACAGACTAAGTTGCCAAACCAGTAATTCTTCATGTTAACATTTAGTTATTTGATGACAGTCGGACAGTAGTATCTCAAGATTATAAATAAATTATATGCGTACCAGTTGTTTCCAGTTACTCACTGCTGCACAGCACCGGAGAATGACATCCCCGCCAACTGACCTAGAGCCGTTAATTGGAAGTCCCGTGAGACTTCGTGATCTTGGTATCTGCTGCAATGTCAGCATTTTGCACATTGAAATAATTCTGTTGCCATTTCAACCCTGAAAAATCAACATTTATTCAATGTTGATCCAACAACATTTTTTCAGCCATTGAAATGGTAACTATAATTAAACATTGAATCAATCATTCAATCAATCATAATCATCGAATCTGACCATAACTCAATGTTAATTAGGTAATATTAATAATAATTAATATCTTTTGCTATCTGGATAGTTATTTAGTTTAGTAGATATCTACCTAATGGAGACATTTAGTTGCAGTTCAAACTGCTGTTTTAATTAGAGAGATCAGGGCTACATTCACTCTTGGAACGTGAACACTTTACTTGATTTTTTTTTTTCCCCAAAAGGGACAAAAAAAGGTTTCATAGATTTGCTTGATTAAATCTGCTAGTGACTTTGCAGGTGCACACATTTATTTACATACATAGGCAAAAAAAAAGCTTCTTTCTCCACCACAGCCTGAAAGTTGTTTTGTTTGTTTGGAGTCTGAACTCCTGCTGCCACCCATAAAGATGACCATAAAACATAATGGTAATCAAGTTCTTATTGGCACTTAGAAACACTGCCTCTGTTCTGTTGCTGGCGACAGGGACAGTACGTCCTGCAACAAACCATTGGGCCTGTAGAGGGCAGCAGACCCTTAAATATTCAGCAGCTTTTGATAGAGACAGAAACAACAGTTGACCTGTGTGCCTAGATATACTTTAATACACAATGGTTAGCTTATTTAATTAATAATAGTAATAATTAATTAATAATAATTAATAATTAGTTGTGTTCTATAACACACAAAATAGGCATAAAACAAAAATAATTGCTGAAGTTATGGCCACATAAACTCACAAATCAATCAATATGGCAAAACATTAGACATCAACTAAAAACACAATGAACTGTTAGGAAACACTCACAAAATGCACAGTTTAACCTTAAACAGATATAAAACTCCTGCTTTATGAGCACGGTGGAGGCTGCTGACGTCAACTGATGCTTTGTATCCTGTCTTACAGACCTTGGATGTATTTTGGCACAAACCATCTGAAAACTTCAAGATTCTCCACCCAGGATTTATTTCCTACGTGACACACAGGTGAAGCTCCACACAAGGTTATTGGCTGATAGATGCATTGACTGTTTAAAGAAGCTCACATTAAAAAGAAAACATTTGTTTTTCAGCTTTCTGCCCTCTCGCCTGCTGACCGATGTCAGGACTCGTGATCTGTACATGCCGAGCACCGGAGCTTTGATGCTGCTGACCGCCATACACACCTGTGACCAGGTCACACAGAACATGTCTCCGCCTCTTCTGACAGCCTTATTTCAGTTTTCAGCTCTAATATATTTATTATCATAATAACAGGAGCACAGCTGTGTCTGTTTAAACTAAACTAGGACATCCTGTGTGTTCTGCAGGTTTCTGCCTACGGCTTCATGACCAGGAACTACGCCGCGTTCTCTGATCATTACTATGACTCTGAGAGGAGAGCAGTGAGGTTCTTTGCCAACCACGACCTGCGAATGGAGGCCAAGCTGTGGGAGGCGCTGCACCACCGGAAGGTCATCAAGTTGTACCAGAGGAGGACGGGAAGCTGACCGAGATGATACTGCCACACATTTGGAAGACATTCTGTGTGTGTGTCTTTTTTTTTTTTTTAATGATGCATTTTTGTATTCAGATTGAATTGTTTGTTTTTTTCTCAGGGGACGTACGGCTTCAAGCGTCAAGGAAGCTTTTAAGAGAAAAAAAAAAGCCCCTTTCAGTTATGCTATTTAAATTAAGTTGTACAATGTACTGATTGAAGTTATTTTTATGCTTTTTATGCCACATGAATATGTTCTGTATGACTTAAAATATTTTGTTACAATGAAAGTAATATATAAAGTAATAAGTAATATGAATTCTTTGTAATGCACTGATATCATTTGATTTACAAATTCTTGTAAATTAAACTTTTTCATTTAAAATGATGATTTTATTATCATAGTATAAGTTTTACATGTTGTCTCCTGTGACTACAGATGACTACAGACACATTTGTGGATGCAAACATCACTGTTTGGTGGAACAGCACCCAGCCAGGGTTACAACACAGAACATGCAGCTTACGTTACCATAAATTATAATATAGAACATATTTTACTCACTTTCTATTTCTGATGTACTCTTTGTTTTTGTAAAAGGAGAATGATTAAAGTGAGTGGTAGGGTCGCCAATCATTTAAGATACAGGTGTGCAAGGAACAACAGGAAAAAGATGAGTTTTTTTTTTAAAATAAAAGCATATCTGACAATATGCAGAGGAAATAGTGAATATTTCCTTCTTTAACTTCCCAAAACTGAAGGTTAATTATTTAAATGCTTTGCTTTGTCAGACAAGTAGTCTGAAATGTAAATATAATAACTGTACATAATAATATAATAATGAATGCACACATAGGCTATTTGCACTGAAATAAAGATAAATTGTTTCCTTTAGGGTGTTTTTACAATAAAATAATATCTTTGAAACATACCCCGAGTCTACAAACTATAAAATACTACATTTACAAAAGTATGCAAGAGCTTTTTTTTTCAGGATTATTTTGAAAGAAACATCCGGAAGTTCTGTGCTGCGTTCACGGTGACCTGACATTTCGGAGATTCTGGAGAATCCAGCGGAGAGAATGTGGCATTCAGGGAGAGGAGGGAAAAGCCACAGGATCGGCACCAGCAAACCAAGTGTGAAGTAGAAAACTGTTAAATCTACCAACAAATCGAGCGCGGATTGTACATGAGGACGAAAATGTGATCATTGTTGGAATCTTATGATTACGTTTGTTAACGGGACTTTTATGGAATATTTTTGCCTGATCTTCGGATTCGGCTCCGCGATCAGTCCAAATGCTGACGTTGGGAAGTTTTAGGCACACTTAAGTGAAAAGGTGAGTCCTGAATACACTTTTTTTGTGTCCTGTTCCAGGTAATAATTACGAAAACGGACTTTACTTGTAAATGAACTAACTTCAGTCCAAAGGTCGGCGGTGGGCGAAGCTCTCCGGTGTGTTTACATGCCAGACTCCTGCCACGATATGCCAGCTTCTAAAAACTTTACACTCAAGTTCTTGCACGTCTGATTTGTTTGTACGCCTGATTGTTACTACGTGTGTTTTTTGTTAGAACCATGTTTTTAATTCTTACTTTTACATCACCATTGAATCAGCATTGATCAGTTTAATGCAGAAAAATCAAGCTAGCTGTGGATCACAAAGCTTCTGAACTGTCATTATTCCATTATCCAAGATCATTTGTGAATGTTTGTGTATTATTTGCCCTCGAACTAGCGCGTATTAATATAGATTAATCTGAAATCATGTCATCATATTTTTGTTTAAGGTTGTTAATGCAAAGAATTGGTCCTTTTTTTAAACGGAGTCTGGAATGATGATACCTTGATGTCAAAAAGGAGCATAAACAGTCTGATGAAGTTTTTCACTGTGTACATTTGGTCTGATTGGTAACTTAACACGGTGTAGACAGCCTCAGACTTCAGTTAAAGGATTTATAAAGAGAAGAAAATTCCTCATCCTCTGAGCAGGCTAATAAATGTCAAGTGATTCTTGTTTGTGTGTAATAAAATGATTTATTTATCTTCACTTTGAACCACTTCACTCAGAGTCCCTGCAGTGTCACAGTGAGGTTTATATGTATTGTTCCTCTTGTCATGAATGCAGTGAGAATTCAAACTGCCCGAGGGAGGTGGAAGAAAAGAGGAGACATGATGGGTGTAAATGGGAATGACAGCTCTGCTGCGCTCCTCTGTAGCTGCCTGGTTATGTAATGAGGAGAGCAGGACTTGGTGCAGGGTGTGGGGCCAAAATCTCCGTGTGATCGGCTGCAAACACTCCTCAAAACACACTTTTTTGTTTATGTGGCAATAGTGTTTCGGAGGCTCAGTGCTGCAACGGTTATGATGTTTTGTTATGCAGAGATCAGGACTGTCAGCAGTAATGTCAGTTATCTGCAGGAAAACTGGAGCAAAGGCAAAGCTCTGAAGAACTCTTGACAACTTCTTCTTCCTGTATCTGTGAGCTGTGATTGGCCACTGGGCTGGAAGAGTTTAAGTAGCCTGTCCTGCAGTTGAAATAAAGTCATTGCATGACCATGAGCGAGCAATATAATCTATCACAGAGCCCCGGAGGGAAGCAGCAGAGCTGGACCAGTCACTCCAGCACCGCACAGGGCTCGGGCTGAATGTCAGGTGATCAGCTACTGCTTAACAAATGTGAAATAGCTGAGTGCAGTTTGGTGTGAGAACCGGCACAGGCCACTGAATGTCCTGTCAGTGTTTACACAGCACACTGAGCACTGTGTTTGTAGGTGTGTTGATCTGTAATTAAAGTGACCTCTCATCTCACAGCAGCTTAAACTCTCCGTCACTCTGTGGTTTCACCGCTCCTATCTCACCTGTGGCAGGTGTGCGGGTTTGCCTTCAGGCTGTTCTAATGCCACATGAGAGAGAGAACAGAAAACAACAGTGACATAGGCTTATGGACATTAATGCATGTTTATATTGTCTGAATTACAGCAAATAGCAGTGATTCCTGCAACATATGTGTGTTTTATGTCACAGCATGTAAACTGGGGATGGGGAGGGGACGTTTGAACGGACAGTGGGCTCCAGGAGCTGAATTCAAGTGACCAACAGTCTGAAACCTGCAGATGTTCACTCAGAATTGTTGCCACAGGCCTTGACCTGGATATTATTTTAATATATCTGTCAGATTTTATGAGGACTCTTTAAGTGCCAGCTTCCTGTCACTTCATCTTATTTCATGCATGCACCTGCTGTAAATATACTGATCTGTTTTTCTCCTTTTCTTTTAGGTTTTCAGTTGTAATCACATCACCACCTCCTCCTCCTCCTCCTCCTCCTCATCCTCCTTCTTCATGAACAGTAGCTCTACAGACCTCCAACTCCCCAGCCAAGTCTGACGCTGGAAATAACATCTCCTCCAAATAAAGCCTAAAGAGGAGAAAAGTCTGAGCAGGAAATTAAGCAGCAGAGCAGTTTTTCCATCTCTGAGCTCAGAGGAAATCTCACACTCTGCGCCTGTTTCCTGTCTGTCAGCTGAGCTTCAGAGGGGGAGGAAGCCGGAGAGTCTCACCTGAGGCAGGTCCACGTCTCCGGTGCACAGCATGAGGCTTTAAAGAGGCCACGGCAGGGTTTTTTTTTTTTAGTACCACTGGTTGGAACAAGAGGAGGAGGATAGAGGATGGGGAAGGAGCAGGACCTGCTGCAGGCGGTGAAGAACGGAGACCTGCTGTCCACTCAGAAGCTGCTGTCCAAGCTGAAAACCAACAGGAACAGTAAGTACACCTGCTGCTGTTCGCACAGATGTTGAAGAGGAGCTGAGTGTGTCACACTGACCCTCAGGATGCTTTAGATCAGCTTTGTGTGTTGTGGAGGAAAATGATTAATTTCGTTTGCAGGCTTGTGCAAGTTCACACTTCAAATGTGCTTTTTACAAAAAGCCCTCTGACCTCCACTCGGTGGATAAACTTTGCGATCATGGAGTTGTTTTGTAGTCCTAATGGGCACAATATGCATAAAGCGAATGCGAGTTGTGTCTGAATCTGTCGTTTTGTTCATAAACTGCTGGAAAAAAGTGACTTCACAGTTTCACTAGTTGAGCTGTGTTATAGCCATTAATGTTGTTGTGCTGTAGCCCTGTGGGGGTGGAGAGCTAACAGTGCTCGTGTTCCTGCATGTTGACCGAAAAACGCCTTTCAAAATAAAGCTGTTAGAGGCCCCAGCCATGTTAGACTGCAATTAATTCAGTGTTAGTGAGATCAGTGTGTCTGTCCTGTGTGCTGTAGCCATCCTGCAGACTGTGGTTTTTATATTCAGCTGCAGACAGAAACTTTGAAGATCGGGGAGATGTTGACTTGCTTAAACAAGCTTTTTGCCCAGCTTTGTCTTTTTGCTGATGTCACACCTATTAAAACTCTCTGTCTTTGGAAGATGATGCGAGCAGCTGAAACCAGCAGCTCCAAGTTCAGACGAGTGGGAAGCAGTTTAGTGATGAATATTTAAAACCTCTGGAACAAGCTCTTCGTTTTAAAAAAGTGTGTGTCTGTGGATTTTTAGCAATATCTGCAGTTAGACACTCATACTGACCCAAATATACGCGAACTGTAAGTGTGTGGTTTACATTGTGGGGATTTATTTACATTTTTTTCATTGTGAAACTGCTGCAATGCTGCTGACAAAAGACATGCTGTAAACATGTATGAAGAACACAGATAACCTAGCAACAGAAAGGCTAAAAACCACACGAAGGCCAGAACTTTTCACTTCCTCAAACCCAACATTGAATTCACAATATTTGAGTGCTGGTTGATCAGAAACGGCTTAAATGCAGAAGTTACAGAGAAAGTGATGGAAAATGAGCTCGCCATGGAGTGAATGCACTTTCACACTGAGGACAGGAGCCTGATGTTCATGGGTTTTAGAACCATGAGTGGTTTTCTTGTTGTTGCTTGAGTCTTTTGTCAATGCAGTGTGGAGGGTAATATGTCTGCAGGCTCCCATCACTTAATATGCATTAATCTTGCATTGAAGAGTTTCTTGACTGACGTTTATTCTCCTTCACAAAATGTGACTAATACTGTGGTCTGTTTGTCACCTCTTGGCCTGACAGTCGGTTTTGTTTGCTGGTCAAGTGAGCAACAAAAAGGGGAGGGGTGGTTGGTGGTGGGGTGCTGCAGAGGACTTCCAGGGGCCGGGTGGAGGTCAGTCTTTATCAGGAGGATAACCTCTCACCTGTCACAGAACCGTGCACACGGCCGGCGGCTACTGACCTCTGAACTCTGCAGCATGAATGAAGGAGTTTTAGGTCAGGTCAGCAGAAGATGTAGCAAACAGAGAGATAAACTGGCTAGAAAGATCTGAATCTGCATTATTAGGGTCCATTTTAAAATATGGTCTCTACTACCTTACTTCTAAGTACAACCACACAGTCTATTTAAAGTCCTGACTATAAAATTGGGAGATAAAATGAAGAAGAGTCTTTATGCTGTCAGTAAGTATATGGACGTTGGTGTGAATGTTGGTGGACGTCCTCCTCAGCCAGCTGACGGGCCCGTCCTGCTCCCTCAGGGACTTCCTGCAGTCTGTCACATTACTCCCACCTATTGTTCTCCACCTCTACACGCCCAATCCATCACCTTACATGTTACATGAGAGCTTTTTAAACTATTGTCACAGCAGACACCAGACTCTTAAATAGTTAGAACCTCTGTGTGAGGCCTGGAGGACGGAAATAAACCTGCCAGGAAACTTTGTTCATCAAGAAAACACTGCTTTTCTCCTTTTTTCCATGTTTTGGCACACGCCAGTATTTTATTTTTTTATTTTTTTAGCAACATGTGTGACCCAGACTCTGTCCTCCTGACATCTGGTGTGTCGGTGTCGCCCCATGCCCAACTGCTATCACACAGATCACAAGGAGCTCCCAGATGGTGCCCAGCCAGGATTAGAAGGAATTATAGCACTGTGGATGGAGGGGTGGTGGGGGTGGTGAGGGGGTTCCAGCTCTGTTTATCGGATGCCACGGCATCTCATTCTCATTGCTCTGCTGTTTACAGTCAGCACAGTGCTACTGTACTGCTCTGTTGACTTGGCATTTAACCAACTAATCTCATAACCTCCATTTACCTTCAAGTTATTCTCTGAGAGAATGATGTGTGATTTCTGCAGCTTTGTACTGTCTGTGTTTTCTATCATAGTATAGTTTATTTCATAATATAAAGAGGAAAACGCTTTCCTCTGTACCTCCTGCTTTGTCATTGCTGGCATCAACAGTTTGTTTCCACATGAAACAAGTTGCTCATAAACAAGAATTAAAGGCTGTATCATACAAATGCAGCTCTCATAATTATCAAGAACTTACAAGCTACAAATATGTGAAATTGTAAGTTTGTAGGTGCTGCTTAGCTTCAATGGAGAAAAAAAGGCATTGTGTAATAACTGTGTAATAACATTACTGCTCCTGCTTATTTTTGCACTATATTTTTTACTTTTATTTTAATTTTCAATTTCTTCTTCTAGTCTTACGCTCTGCTGAAACCACTACATTCTGCCCAGGGGTAACATTTATTTTTACCCTAATTCACAAAACCATCCAGTTCTCAATTGTGATATATACCATTCCTAATAAATCTTCAGCTGACTCTAAAAAGCTCATCATGTTTACTGCTTCAGAATTTAAAATCTCTTAAAAGAGTCCATGTAGTCTGGTGGGTGTTTTAGACATTTAAACCACAAACAAAAGCACATAACAGCCTCCTTGGCCTTTAACATTCCCATCTGTCTTTTTTTTGACAAAAGTGTGCCACAGGAGGCGTTATGGGAGTGATGTTTGGTGTTGCAGCTTATCAGTGTCCCATTATTGGAGCCTCGTAAATCCATCGTCTCTCAGTGAAAGGCCGGCCGTTGAGAAACGAAACAAAACAGCTAGTTCCCCCGTTGGAGTCTCTGCTCAGATGTGGGGGTGACTAACCCACTCTGTTGCTCCACATGCTGCCTCAGACCGTATCTGTTTTATGTTTTATTCATGGATTAGAGTTCAAACTCGGCTCAGCCAATCATCCTCACGACGTCCTCCCTCTCTGAACGCTGCTGGCTAAACTCCAGCTTTATTATGGACCATCTACTCTGCTGCTCCTTTCACTTTCTCATTTGAAGTCTCTCTCACCTCAAAGATTTCACACGTGTTGTGCTCTCATGCATTTGGATTAGCACTTGTAACTGGCCTCAGAGTGGTGTGTGTTCGGTTCAGTTTTTAGGTTTTGGAGTGAAAACACTTGAATCAAATCCTGGAAGAAGGAGAGGAAGTTGGGAACAGTTTTAAAGAAATGAGATGATTTTGATGAAGAATGGCGAGCAGATGAAGAGAAGAAACTAGCAGATAAACAAACAATGTTTCAAAAAAATCATCTCTGCAGCTCTGTGTAAACTTTGCTTTGATGGACACATACAGCCATCTCAGGAGGAAACGGGAACTACTGACTTTACTACAGTAACTTTCAGGCAGAAATGTTGTTGTGAGCCTTCAGAGAGTGTGTGTGTCTAAAACACAGATGTTTACTTTTTGGCATTATAGCAGAACAAAAGTAGTTCAGTGGTTAAGATTTAATGTTCGGAGACGAGGAGTTAGATAAATATCTTAAATAATTTCTATCAACTCAACATCAGCTACATCTAAAAAGAGCTGAAAATGTGTGGCTGCTAAATAAAGCCATGTTTCCCTCACTGGTGAAGGCAGCAGTCCTGAACATGTGTGCACCTCTACTTTCATGCACCTGACTCATTTTGAACAATAACTTGTAGTGATGATTTTTAGACGTGTGTGAAAAGAAATTGAAAAGAGGGGAACGTCCTCTGACACTCATCAGCTGAATCAGACCAGAGCAAATGAAACCGCCCTTACACAGATGTTTTCAGTTATCAATACATGCTTTACACTCTAATTTATTTGGCGACATCTCCAGAACACCATATGCTGCAGCACCTCGTAGAAATCTCTTGCTGACAAACGTCTTCCTGCTGACAGATAGGGAATGAGTGAGTCATCCCTGGAACTCAGAGGTTCTCATCCTCCCTGTTCCATTCACACGTTTCCTACTCTACTCTGAAGCAAGGTCAAGCAAACACAGACGACTGTTTGTTCAGAGAGTCCCTCGCTTCTTCATGAAGAAGTTTAGTGGGACTCCAATGGCTCTACGTCCAGCCTCTGGTCACAAAATGCCAGACTATAAACCAAGGGGATAATGAGGGGGGATTTCCACTCTTCTCCAGACGAGACAAATTTGAGAGAAAGTGTTAAAAACTTTCAGACAGTGCGTGAAATTCTGCCTGTGTGTTTGAGTTGGTGGTGTTTGCCTGTCAACTCTGCTGTTAGTGTGCTAAATGTTTAATTGGCCAACCGAAGAGACAGGTTGCCTATAGCCTTTAACGTCAGTATGTCATACCTCTGGAAAGGAAAACAAAGCTCTTGTGTGTGCTGGGGCCGAGGGGCCCCTCAGGATCTCTGGCTGTCAGGGGTTTTATCCTGAGTGTGACGTTGAGGGAAAGAGATGGATAAGAAACTGACAGAGGCGTTGCTTTGATATTTTTGTCTTTAAATATAGACCTCAAAGAAAAACTAAAACTGGTTCTTCATCTGTGAGGGAGAAGTGTTGACGTTCAGTGAGCAACTTTTTCTGTTTCTCAGTTAAAAAGTAAAAACGAGGACTTAGTGTTGCCATTTCTAATGACAGGTCAGAACAAAGCTCTCTCTCTCTCTCTTAACAACTTTTGCATTACCCCTGACCCAACAACATTTTGTGTTATGTTGCTGTGGTGGACAGAAACTAGAGAAGGTGCATCTCCAGCTTCTTCTGAAGCTAATGGACAGTAGCTGTGATTGTGATTCTGGAGGTTTGTAACCAGCTGTGGTGTGTTTAATAAAGGCACCATGTAAAGTGTATGCCCCCTCATTCATATCCTACACAAGGTTATGCATAATATGACGTCAAATTTTACCCTAATTCTTAATTCTTAACGGCTCTCCTCCAGCACCTGCAGCAAATATTAATAAGCGCCAAAAAGTAGGACCACGCATTCTTCCCTCTGAGAACATTTGGCCTGTTGTTGCTGACTTCTCTGGTTTTGTACTTAACTAATTAACCCGTGTAGAATTTTTAAATCCATTTTCAGTCCCATCAGCCTCTGGGATGTCTGCTGAACTGCTCCTGAACTGATGCTGAGCCTTATCTGTCTCCTTGTTTTTCACATAAACACCTTCTCCAATGTAATTAGGCCGGTGTCTTCCAAAATAACCTGCCTGTGAGCGTGCTCATGGCAGCGGCGCAGGAAACACTGTAATGGTTCTCTCTTCAGTTTTTATGGAGGCTTTGAAATGAAAACTAGACCCTAATGAATGTAGTTTGAGGCTATATCTCGTGTGTGTTGTGTAGTTGGACGGGTGTGTGTGCAGAGTTATGGCTGCTGGAGTTTTTCTTTATTTGGTGCGTTATGTAATGCAGCACCAGGCTCTCTTCTTGGTTGGTTTTCTCTTTTGTCACTTTCAAGCTGAATCCGTGCTTTTTATCTGAGCAGCTCTGAAGTCACATGACTGAGTGACTGGGATGTGACGCACAGACGTGACTCTTTCTTCCCATAGAATAAAGCTGCATGCATCTTTTCAAGTCTTCCACGTGCTGTCAGGCCATAAACACATGCAGTAATGGGTCTTTGAGGTCGCAGCCTTTCCACAAAGGATTTGTTCTCCTTTTAATAAAAACAGTTAACTAATCATTCATGTAGGAAAACCACACAAAATGCAATTTTTTATTCCAAGCAGAGTGTTTTTAAATGTCTTCATGTAAGACTAGATGGAACTTAAAACAGAAACTTGGCCGATTTTGAACCAGCCTTATGTGCTCACATAAGTAATGGATGATATTTCACTCAGTGATCTTTGTAGCAATGCTGCACATCCAGGTTCTTACATGGCTGCTCACGGAAATCATTTCATGAATATTTAATTACAATATAAAAGACTTTATTGTCTTCCCCCAATATAGTAAACTGGTAGTGAATTTAGTCGTGCTCCATCCTGACACCTCCTGTACCTGCAGTTATGTTAGTGACCCCAGAATGCATGTCATTGATGTTTGTTTTTTGTGTGTGATCTTCTCCACGTACAGAGATGAAACTACTTTCTTTCTCAGATTCTCTGCTGTTGAGGACTGGTCTCATGCCGTACTTATGACTTTTGATTTGCCTGTCTTTGGAAGACGACCATTTCTCACCACTGAGTATGAGAGGAATTCACAGCACACTCATTTCGGTCAGAACTGTGGCAAGATGCTAAAAAGGGTTTGTTTTCACTCAGACGTCTTGGCATGTGCATATATAAGTATGTGACTTTCCTGATCTGCTTGCTTCAGCACTGAAAAACTGATAAAAATGCTCTGAGATCGGTGCAGTTTGAGGCCCATCGGGCTCAGGATGACGCCTGGCTCAGCTGTGAACTCAGAGCTAAAAAGTTTTACTTATTTTTCTCCTTCCCCTGAATCCCCTGAGTTGTATGTGTGCCAGCCATTGTTGGAGCAGCAGAGTGTGTTTGAATGCAGAGGGAAGAATAGAGGCGGTGATGTCATGGTTCTGGTATGTGAACCCCATAGCAATACCTTCGATCCCCTTTCTCAAGCTGGAATTTGACTCCAGTGAAATTCAGAGTGCGGAGAGTTTGCTGCCTGACCACAAAGAGAGAACGGCGACCGTGGCAGCACAGCCAGCAGACTCTTGTTGCACTTTTCCCAGGAAGAGTTTAAGGCAACTTCAAACAGAGCTTCACTCAGAGGCTCAAAGGTTTCATGGAGATGTGGTGCTACAGTGCAGAAAACAGGAGGTTTCATTCTCACATGTAGGTCATTTTAATTAGATTTATTTTATATTTATTTATATTCATTTAATTAGATTATGTCACTTTTATATTAGGTTACTAGATCTCCTTTTACCTGTTGATCCCTTCTCTTGAGATACTTGTTTTTGGCGACTTCTTGTTTTTGTTAATGATTTTAAGTTAATGATCCTTAATTGGAAAGCATGATTCATAATTATATAAAAATTGTGTCTTTCATTGTGTGTTTCTTTCAGACTTGTTGGGCAAGTTGTTGTGACATTTAGCACATTTGGCAACACATGATACTGAACAGTGCAGCAACAAGGAGAATTTATGTGACATGCCTACTTATTTTCTCTCTTTATGGTGGAGCAGCTCCCAGTGCCTGGATTTTCAGGCAGTTTTATAAAGTGTATTTAAAGTGGTTTTGTTTAAATCTGCTACTTTTGTCTTTGTGACTGGTACATGACATAAAGAACATAGCACTTCAGTAACGCTGTCCTGTTATTTCATGTTAAAGGTGGTGCAGACTGTGAACTTTTAAGAAAATCACACATTTAGACATGGAGAATATTTGTCATTTTTACTGTTGAAATGAACATTTGCGGAAATAAAAAGTTGTCTTTGGTATTTTACTGTAAGTGGAGGCTTGATCTGCCACACCCACGCTGACCTCCCAACAGGCAAACATGTAGCAGGCTGGGAGAGGTGGATGAGGAAGAGGAGGAGAGGGAGGAGGAGGAGGGGTTCTGATTCTACGGCTATTCAGAAAGATGGAGGTTTGTCTGAAAGGAAGAGTCCTTTATGAGCAGAGGAATGGGTGTGGAGCTGAGCTCACATCCCCCTGAACAATATGTGTGGAGTGCTGAGCCATTTCTTGTTTTAGGTTCAGATGGGAAGGGGAACACACAACACACACATCTGACTCCACCCTGGACCACTTCACTGAGAAAACAATAGTTAAAAGGCTTTGCAGGGAGATAGATTGTTTCTTCCTGTGGATGCTTAATCAGTTTGAGAAATGGGAGAGTTTGAAAGCAGTGTGAAGAGGACAAGTTATTATAGAGGCTGGCACCTGTCCACCTGTCAGTGGGGGTGAGGCAGGTTATACCCTGGACAGGTCCTCAGTGTGTATCAGAGGAACAAACGACCAGTCACTCTCACACTATAGAGAGAATTTAAAGTCCTCTGTTACCTTAACATGCACATCCTTGTTATGTGGGATGATACCAGAGTACCTGGAGAAAACCCACGCAGGCACAGGGAGCACGTGCAGCCCTGCACAGGTTCAGATTCGAACCAGTGCACCACTGTGCCACCCACAATCTATGATTTGATCTCATTATTACTCAGTGAAGGATGTGTGATCCTTTAATATGATGTTACATCCTGTTCTGGTTAAGCTCAGTCTGTAAATAATGGCAGCTCAGATTCCCTTACAATTTCACGTACCATTTTCACAGAACATTCCAAGAAAAAAAGAAAAAAGGAGAAGAGAAAAAGAAGAGGTTCTAGGCCATATTACAAGCAAATATTGGAACCTTAAAGTGTTGGTACTGATAGAAAAGGTAGAGATGACATTGCATACGTTATTAAAATGATTAATATTGCCCAGCCCTTTTGGTTGGCACCTCTCAGCAGTGCTGATGCACAGTAACTGTGTTTAAAACCTGCAGGGTGAGTGTGTCAGGCCGTTTAATCTGTTGTTACATGAATCATTTAAAAAAGAGAGAGAGTGAGAGAGAGAGTTGTGCTGAAGCATGTCTGATCCATTCATTCATCAGGAGCTTTCAGAACAGATTTTCTTCACTCATGTTCCAGCCAGAGTCTGAACGTGCTGAGAAAACAAGTCACTTATTAACACGCTGCTGTTAAAATGTGGGTATTATCTGCCCATACGTGACTGAGCACACACCAGCCCGGCTCAGGCAGCTGCCACTACACCGTCTACTGTCCATTAGCTGGCATTAGGTCGGGCCCTGCAGTCAGATATATTCATGAGGACGTCTGTCTCCCCGTGCTGTCCCCTGCTGTCAGGCGGTCTTGGACAGCGTGGAGGCCTGAAGGGTCTCGATCAGCATTTCCACAGAAGAGTGAGAAAGAGGCGGCTGTCAGCAGCTTCCAGCTGGATCAACACACAGAAAACCATCTCGGCTTCCTCATTAGGCTCTCATGTTGACTCTGGCCTCTTGGCAAATAGCAACCAAAACATACTTCAGACCGCTCAGTGCGCTCAGAGGGAAAAATAAATAACATGCAGATCACCAGATACAGATTCTCTTTTATTGATTTGTGCTGTCACACTTGTCAGGTGTTCGGTGTTACGTGTGGTTGGAATAAACACAGTTTTAGAGAGCAAATTAGCACCATCACCACCAGCTGGACAAAACAAGACATCGCTTTGAGCTCTTGGAAGCTGTGATAACAGACAACTAACCAGATAATATCTACGAAAGTCATGATTAGTGCTTTGCTTCATCTTCTTCCAGTAAACCAGCCGGGGTTCTGATCAGAACTGTGATGATCACACAGATGTTTCCCGTTTAGTTTCCCACGTTCTTACCCAGAATAGAACACTCTCTCCTTGCTTTTGGTTTAGCTTTGTCATCTTTTAGTAAAAACTGCTTCAACAAAGTCTCCAACTCTGATTCAGATTTTTGGACATTGTGTTTTCTCAATTGTATGTCCAGCATCTACCTAACACATCCCAGCTGTTTTTGGAGCTCCTGTTTTACGCTTTAATTATGTTTTTATATAGTCATGAAACAGCAGGAAAGACTTATTTCTGTTTTTCTCTGACTGACTCTTTTGTTGACTGCTCTGACCCTGGACACTGAGCTCTGTGGTCTCTGGTGTGCAGCTCGAGTGGTTAGCATGAAGCTGGCTGTCCTCGGGGGGGGGGGGGTTGCTCTGCTGTTCTACCCTGCAGCTGCTCAGTTCTGTCAGGCTGGACCATGGATCAAAGTCCCTCTCCTGGGCTTTCTCACCACTGTGTCATCTCGTATGTGTCCATTAGAAAGTGTGAGTGACAGGCCTGGTTACTGCTCCACGCATGCAGAGGATATGAAACACGTACAGACTCACAACAATAGAACTGCTGACCTGTAGTCTTATTGACTCTTATTGGTTTCATCAGTCAGTCTTAAATTTATATCAGGGCTTTTCTACTTTCTGACAAGAAATATGGCGTTTTTGTCATAGTTTGGCATGATTTAAATCAGGTTTTAAACAGTAAAAATGAATATTACCTGAACACACACATGCAGTGTGCATTTAAAACACACAGCCTGCCAGACATGACAGATCACCTAATGGCTCTGTGACAGACTGAGGCGTGAAACCTGCCAAAATCTCTGATTTATCAGCTCTCAGCTGGATCCTCACTGCGAGCTGAGAAGCTCATTTTCCCATTCTAAGAGGAAAACCAGAGCCATGTCTCATGTGGATGTAAAAGCTGGAGAGCGTGTTTGGTTTGGACTCAGAACTTTATTGTACACCTTTACAAGGAACATAAATCCCTAGTTGTTCTTCTGCTTCTGCTGAGTGTCATGTTCAAGCTACTGAACACATTCTTTTGAGAAATTATTAAGTTTTCTCTTTAATATTAAAAGGTTTCCAGAGGAAGCTTCTTCTGAATTAATTTATCTGCATTTAATCTCTTGTTTGTTTTTTGAAAATGGATTTTCCTGGCATGCTTGAAAGGTCTGATCGTTGTTGGGCCATCCTGTGTTTCCTTCTTGGTTTAAAATCTGGCAAGACATCACAGTTTAACTTCATCTCAGTCTTAAACTCTGGTTTACTGTAAGATTTAGTTTGTTGATGTGTGGTGTGAATGCTGTTTACATTCCCGACATGCCTGCAGAGCATCAGGTCGGAGGTTCAGGTTGAGCAAGCGTTGGTGATGCAGGCCCTTCTCATCGGCGCTGTTGTGAGCGTGACGTCTGTGTTATCAGGCTGTTCTTGTCTGCGATAGACGTATCTGTAAAGCAGCGGGAGGGGGGATCAGCTGCCTGTGTGGAACAGAAATAAATGTTCTGGAGTGATTTACAAATATTGTTACGTTGGCTCAATAAGTTGTGTCAGTTTCAGTTTGGCCTGAAAGGAGCATTTGTACCATGTGTAGTTCATCCTGTGAGGACTCAGCACCTGTATGTGTTCAACAGTCCAGGTTTGTAGCTGTTGCTGCTTGTGTGGAAAGTTCTTCTTCGCTGGTGTTTTTGACAGTTATCTCAGCCTCATTTTTACCCTGATTGAACTTAGGGTCTTCTTTAAAAGCTCATCTGAGAGGAAAGGAGCTAAAGGAAAGTGAGAGGAGGTTTGTACGTTTTGCTCTGTGTCTCTCAGTGTTGCTCTGTGATTTTGTTGTTTCCCTCGGGGTGAGGTCTGAGCCGACACAATGCTGCAGCCTGCTGCTCTGTGGAACAATGGTGTTGGGAAAGGAAGTGTAGAAGGGGCCCAGCTTTGAGTCCTGGCTTTGTTCCTGAGAGCTGCTCCACGCCTCGAGAGCCTCCATCAACACAACACAACCCCCCCTTCTCTTCCTCAAGTCATGGTCAGGTTACATCTCAAGGCCTCCACCACACACTTTTACACACTTTAGCATGTCCTGCACTCGCTTCCTTACACTCTTTCTTCTGTTTATAAATGCAATGTTCTCTAAATATAAGGAATCAATCCAAAGTAAAAGCAGCATAAAACACTGCACAGGTGTTTTTTTCAATTTAGTGCACACTTTTAAATATAAATAAAAACTGCCATGTTTTAGAATTCTGTCATTAGAATATAAAATTACAGAGAATAAACAAAAACATCAGAAAACAGAAGAAATTTATAGATATAATTCTATTGTGACTTTTCCCCATGTTTAGCTCTGTTTTTGGTCTCTACCATTTAGGAAACAGAAGGAAAAACAAGCAACAATGAGCAGAAACTCACCGTGAATGGGCTCATTGTCCTTATGAAAAATATTGGTATCTGCTTTATCAAAAACATCTACAAAATACAGAATTATACACTCGCATGAAAACAAGAGTTTATAAAAACAAAGAAGAAACAAACTTATCGAAGTCTTGTTCAACCAGATCCAGCAGACAAACATTAAACTGTTCTCTCTATGTTATCTTGTGCAGAGCTACAGTAAACTGAATAAACCCGTCTGTGTGATTGTGGTGCAGTTTGACTCTTTGTGGGGTTCGAGCGGCTGCTCGTTTTTTCCTCTTGAGTCAAAGGACAGGCTGAAGGGACAAACCTCCCCGTCTCCGCGTCCCTTCAGAGCGCAGATAAGATACAAGAAGTCTTCATCTCTGTGCTGCAACTGCCATCACTGTCCTCATTCAGTCAGCAGATAAGAGGCAGACACGTCCCACTCCTGCTTTGGACAAACACTTGCAGAGTTTCCTGTGTTCCTGTGCCAGGCTCTGGGAAGGCGAGGGGAAGGGAGGGGAGGAGGTGCTGATTGGTGCCCAGGTTTTCCCTCCAAGACTTGTGAAGCTTCAAACAGACCTGCTGCTTCAAACAGAAACACTGACAGTAAGTGATGCTATCAAACGCTGCAGTGTGATGAGAAGGGCAGTTAAAAAACGAGGAGTTCATGAACAGGAAGGGGCTTTTTTCTTTGGACAAATGGCTCGTGTAGCAGTAACTTTTTGTGAAAATTAGGGTGTTATTTGATGACTAGACAAGCACACTGAGCCAGAGAGTTGGAACTCCACCATCCAGGTTGTCTCTTCTTAATGTTAGTATCTGGAATAAAAAAATCCCATCCTGCACGCTAAAAAGATGGAGTTAGTGAAAAACAAGGTGAGACAGGTCTAAAATGAACATTACATAACTGACTGACCGATATTCGGGTGTTACTTTTGGTCGTGTATTGACTGTCTGTGCTCTCAGTGGCATCATGTGACCCGCTGTCCCTGTGTATGGAGTTGTAAACTCAATGAGAATTCAGCCCTGCTTTATTAACCAGATGAAGGCTTGACTAGTTCTTTGTGGCTGAAGGGGTGTTTATATTTAGACTACAAGATGTAATCTGCAATATAAATCTAAAGTGGAAGGAGTTGCTGTGTTCCAGGGAACACTTTCTGACTAAAGTCTGTTGTGGTGGGTTTGGAGGATGTCCAGCATTCTTGAAAGGAAAAAAAAAAAGATTTAGTGCAGAGCTGGTGCTCGGTCTGTACTCTGGGAGAGAAAATGACGGGCTGCCACATTACTTTGTCTTAAATTCAACAAAAAAGATTTGTGAGGCGTTGCCTGCAGACGTATAATCATAGTTTCAATACTTGCAGCGGTTGGCTAATTTTAGTCAGGTGATTTTTTTTTTTTTTTTTTTTTTACAACAGATTCTCTTCCAGCCTGAGACTCTGCTCCGTTAGCCCGATCCCAAACGAGACCTCTCAAATTTGCAGACTGGCTAAAAAACCTCCTCCTCCTGTGGGTGCATTCTTGTGGCATCAGATCCACGGGTCTTCAAACTTTCAGCCGAAATTATAAAAAGAAGCCTGGAAGAGGCTGCAGCTCTGCTCCGGGCCATTCCACCTCTCTCCATAAACAGCATTAAAAATAACTTTGGACAAATGTGCAGCAGATGATGATAGCTTTAAGCTGACCAGTGGCTACAGTATTTAGCATTCACTGGTTACTGTTTCCCACTGGGGTTAGGCATAAGATTAGCCTCATTAACATTAAACACTCAATTACAGACCAAATGAAAATTCTGCTGATGGATTTTCTTCATTTATTTATTCGGACATTATCTGACGGCATAAAGTCTCCACATTTAAATGACGTAATCCAGTTTAAGCAGAACCGCAGTTACCAGCAGGTTTCGGACAAACATGGCCGGTGGTGAAGACATCGAACTGTATTTTGTGATTCTCCTTTCTGAACATTTTCAGAATTTATTAAATTATTTATAAAAATAAGCGTCACACCCTGTATTAAACTGACACCAATCTAACAGCTGTAGCTACTAAATCTGACACTTGATCCATATACTGAAAGTGCTGATTCGAAAACATTCATTTCATCATCAGCTAAAATTATCACTGATATAAACGAAAGTGTAATAGGAGGATGTGTTGCCTGAAATGTAAGTTAAAGTTAAGTTACAGACTGAATTAACATGAATTAATGAGTTGATATGAGCTCCTGACAGTCGGTGCCGCTGAGCATGAGACGCTGCTGCCGGGTAGTTTGAGACTCGGAGTTTTCACATTCACACATTCTCATTTTCCCTCTTATATGCAATGCAACACTGCAGCCCCTTGAGGAGGCAGCGTCGACTTCCTCCTTGTGTGTTCAGTGTGAGTCTGGCTTCTCAATTTTTGTCTTGGTTCATGTGCTGATTTATTCCCATTAATTATAAAATCCAGGTCATTATCAAAGCAGTGCTGTGATCCCCAGAGGGGAAGCCTGCTGTGTTTCCCCGAGATCTTCCATACTTCAAACGCTCTTATTGTTGGGGTGGTGGGTGTGTGGGTGGGGCAGTTGGGAGAGGAGGCATTAGTGGAGGTTAGTTTTGGAGGGGAGGGGTCAGGAGATGTTAAAGCAACAGACTCTCTTATGGCGCCATCTTTGAAGACTGTGCTGCTCTGTCTGCTTTCCCCAGGTGGTGGGTGGATCTCTTTTTGTGAAGCCTCTGCTGGATGACCTTTGACCTTCTTGACCCCTGTTAGTAAACAGCAGCAGCATCACAGACCCTCTAATGACTGTGTGTTTTATGTTCAGGAGGGAGAAAATTCAGGATCAGTGTCTGTAAAATTTCTGGTGAGCTCGACATCTATGTGACAAGGAGTTTGTTAAAGTTTCAAATTGAATCTTTCTGTGATCCCTGATTAGAGAAACCAGGCTGCTGTAGTAACCTGTCAGTAACTGGGTTAGTAGATGTTAAACTGATTTACATGATGTCCTGTGACTCTGCACAGAACCCTGATTGTCTGATGACTCAGAAGCAGCAGCAGGACCTTGGTGGAAAAAGGCCGAGTGAGTGAATGCAGCTTTCTGACTTACAGAACAGAGTCAGTGACCGTGGCATTCTAATGACATGCTGATTAGACACAGCCCAGGACAGCACTGTACCAAACAGAGCACAGACTGTCAGGGGAACTGACCAGTTTAAAAGTTTGAATGTCACAACATTCCAGTGAGTGCAAGTCAAAATGAGTCTGCGGTGAAGAGGAAGAGCTGCCGGGCATCTCATTGGACGAAGTCGGAAACAAGTTTGTCTTCCAGTCCCAGTGAGGAGCAGGGAGTTTTTGTCTGGCAGCAGATCAAAGAGCTGCTAAGTTTTCATCCTTCGGCAGCAGACCATCTTCTGACCCAGCTGAGGAGGTCATATCCTGGTTGGGAGCTAATGAAGCTTCGTCAGGAGGCCCAGCAGAGACACAGGAGGCTTTATGATCAGGTGTCGCTGCCCTCTGAACAAACTCTCCACAGGAAGCACCCAGACATCTCCTCCCTCAGACTGGCTGGATGTGCAGGAGCCTGAGGGGACCTGGAGTCTCCAGTCTGGCAGAGAAACGGTGTCTTGCTGTCTCCGTAGCTCTCTGTGTTGGCCCATCATCCTGCAGGGCGTCTGCAGGGTAAACACAAACACATGCATTTCCTACTGCAGGGGACCAGGATGCTGTTGTTGTGATCCTGTGGCTGCTGATGATTGAAGATTTGTTAGCAAGTCTCTAGCATACTTCTGCATTAGTCGTATTGGTGGGTTTGCTTTGTCTGTGTCCTGTGTCTTTTATTGATCTGTCTTTGCTAAGAGCTACAGCCAAAGCTATTTTAAAAGTGTTGCTTTAAGACTGTACTCTCAGGGGATATCCTCACTTTAAGCCATCACTGTAGTATCACATGATGGTGCCATATTAATATCCTGTGGTGTTTTTGTGTGTTTTTCAGAGCTTCTGGGCTCCACCAAGAGGCTGAATGTGAACTACCAGGACTCAGACGGGTAAGTGATGAAGTCAATACTATAAAAGACATTTTCTGGACCGATTTCTCACAGTGAGAGGGTTGTACTCTTGTGTCCAGTCATTACCCTGCTCTCACTGCATCTATAAAAATGTTTCCACTCTGCAATAACTCCTGCTGCTGCTGCTGCTCTGTCGACTCAGCAGATTAAGTGAGGTTGAGTTTGCATGTGGAGTCAAAACTTCATCCAGAGCTTGTTTGTGGCTTCTGTGTTTGAACCTTGAGCCTCTGCTGCTGCAGTGTGTTCATCCTCAGACACCTTATCAGCCACTTAAACACTGACCGGCTCTTTTTCCACCTTCAAAGCTTGTTAGCCTTGAAGAAGAAATGCATGAATAAAGTTTAGTTTGTCTTCATCAATAATTCTCTTTGTTAAAAGTTTTTAACATCTCACTGATGTTTCTTGTCAGCTGTCTCCTTCCAGACTCCAATGTATTTTTTTTATATAAATGTCTCATCAGCTGTTTGTTTTCTTTTCCACCAGCTGTTGGTATGATATCAAAACTTGAGCTTTCCAAATAGCAAAAGTGGAAGGGCTGCCATGCTGGGATTAAAATGGATGTTCTGCTTTATTTCTGTTGTGTCAAATGTGGTGCAAGTTCCCATTCAACAGCTTATTCACATTGACATGTGTAGTGTTGACACAGTGTGATTTGGCTTCTCTCACACTGAGCAATCATTGCAACAAATCTGTCACTTTAAAAAAAACACTTCAGACATGCCTGTCCCTCCTTTACACTCAGCAATGAAACAGAAAGTGTCTCAGAACCCATCAGTTCATAAAACTGCATTCGGGGCCTTTTCAGCTTTAAGTTGACACTGTTGTTGCAACAAAAGCTCAAAGAGAGACGACAGGCAGAGAGTCAGAGAGGCTGCAGACCACCGCATCAGTCCTGAGGCACTGGCAAGTGTCTGATTCCATTGTTTGCTTCTCAGAGGGCAGAGGGGGAGACCTGGTGGGGTCAAAGATCAGAGTGCAAAGGGGTGGACTATGGTCAATAAGATGGAGGTGTTTACAAAGAGCCTGGATGATTTAATGTAGCGCTGACAGCTCAGTCCATGAAAGGTTAAAGTCTCAGAGCTGATATTTGATTCTGGATTGTCTGAGAAGAGGACGAATGGGCCCATTAAGGAAAGATCATAAATAATACTGTGAAACCTGTAAAGGGACTCAGTTCAGAGTGATTTAAACAGAAAACTCCACACATTAACATGCTGGAATAGGGATAGTTTGGGATATTTTTGCTTAGATGTGTTGTTACTGTGTTTTTATAATATAAGTACAGTTTCTGACTACACTCACATGATCAACTTTATGATAAGTTCCTTAGTAGATGGAGGTCGACTGGAAAGTTGTGATGAAACTATTTTGCAAGTCTGACACACACTGTAGCAGCGATGCACTCTGTCAAACCCTGGCACAACAGCATTAGCATGTCTGAATTGTGTGTGTGTGTGTGTGTTGGGACTAATGGCCTCCGTGGGGATGCGGATCTCAAGCAGGAAGAGGTTTTCATTATTCATCAGCGCCGCTGGCGGCTCGGCGGGCACAGGAGCTCAGACAAAGCTCCACCTCTGCAGCGCTAATCATGCTGCTGCATCTAAACACAACACACAACTTCCCACAATCCCTGGGTGTCCATCCGTCATGTCAGCAGCTTATTGATGTTGGGTCATGTTGATACAGTCAGCCTAAAAGCAGTTGCTGTGACACACCTAAAAATGCAGAGTAAGCGCTAACAACTGACGACTAAAGACTTTTACAAGTTTACGACATGCTAAAAAGTACACAACCTAACTGTTCATATACAGACATGTCTGCATACATACATGCTTTCTTCTGAGATGTATCTTTGAATGCAGACTAAACTCAAATTTGTGCAGCAGACTGCTGAGGTCGGAGCTCTGAGTGTTTTCTAATTGTTTTATTCATGTCCTGATTAAACTCTCTGGAGGATGCCTTTTGTTGAGCAGCTTGTTGACAGAAAGAGGGAAACTCTGAACAAATAAAAATTGGTAACATTGAGAATGGATCCGCAGAGGAAGAGCGGAGCCGGAGGTTATGTTTAATGAAACAGAAAGGCATTCAGCTGTCCTCGCCAAAACTCTGTCTGAACAAAAGCTGACATACTTTCCTCCTGGCTCCAATTGTTTTGGATTTCGCCAAGTTTTCAGCGCCTATCCCTCTGCTGGAGATTAATTACACCCTAAGTGATGATGTGCCCCTCCTCTTCAGGTGTATCCACAGACATGCAGTCTGCCCCTGCGAAGTGAAAGTGACCTCAGGATGGCTCGACTTTAAACACAAATCACAGTTATCAAAGGCGTGTTAGTGTTTGTGAAGGTCGGCCATTCATCACCGAGATTATTTGTCTTTATTGACGTGCATGCCAGGGTGTGTGTGTGTTTGCCATCCAGGCTGTGTGTGTGAGAAACAAACACACACAGGGTATAAAAGGAGGCCTCTTTTCTGCATCCCTGTGAGACAAATTAGTATTTGAGTCTGTGCTGTCGTCTCCGGCGGCCCGTTGGCTCCGTGTTTGGATGTGTTTCTATGGAGAGCGGAGCTGGAATGGGTCCCTGTGAATTGCCATGATGGCGGGAGCTCTGGCCTTTTGTCCTGTCGGAGAGACCTGAGGTGCCAGTGGCCTGCACACAGCTGAGGAGGGATGAGAACCGGGGGAGGCTTGTGGGGTCATATTGTGGTTTTTGTTTTGTTTTTTTTCACCAATACATCAGACACAATGTTTTAAGTTGTGTTTTCATCCTCGAGTCTGTTATACTATTGTTTTTATAGGTTACAGAGCTCAAAATGTAGTGTCACATGGGGTCCACAGCTGAATCCACCACACCAGCTGCCACAACTGTGGTTTTAGTTTACTCACTCACTACAATGTGCCATTTTGAATCTGGTTGATTTTTTTGTGTATGCCACAACATCATGCTACAATGGAAATGTATGTCATTTTTAAAAATGACATATATGAATCATAGCTTGGCTCTACTTGAGTGAACTAGATGAAAGTGTGTGTGTGTGTAGCGATGAGGAAACCATACCTGTACTTGCTTTTTCCAGTTGGATATATTTCCTAGAGCAAGACACTTAACCCCACATGCTCAGCCAGTGTCCTGTGTGCTGCCCATGGAGCGTGCTCATGTTTAGCTTCACTTTCATTTCCACCCAGGCGCTGCATTTCTGATTCTCACGTGTAGAGATCTGTGTGGTCTTCACCAATTCTTACTGCAGAATTACTGCAGCTTGTCTCAACCTGCTCTCATAAAGCACTGATTGTAAATGTTCTGAGTAACACTGACACCACAGAAAAACTAATGTTTTTTTTCTCGTAAAAGGAGGATGGAAAATTTACACCAAAGATGTGAACACACTGTAAATGTCCCCATCTTGTTTTTATCAGCTTACACTGAGAAAACTAAATAGAAGAGGTGTGTTTACTGGAGGGGAATTGCACTGCACTGAGAGTCAGCTGTTCACCATCCGTTCTCTAACAGGTCATTCAGAGGCCTTCAGTGTTGTGTCAGCTGATGGATAATTTGATGAATGAATATGCATGACCACATTAAACTGTTACAAAAATGCAATTAGAATGTTGATTGATTTTTACCATAAAAAATGTACCTTATGGAGTTGAAACTAGTTCTAGAAATGAAAGTGAATGTGCTCATCAGCTCTTGTTAATGGTATTATTAGGTTCAGGGTACAGCTGTGGCATGAGGATACAGGATATCTCTGTAATCCAGTGTAAGCACTGCAGTAGTTAGAATGATGTATTCTTTATTAAGGGAAAAAAAAACTGTGGCCGGTTAGATATCCTTGTTTTGTCTATTTCATTGAAAGGCTTTTAAGGTGTAGGTATTAGTGGGTGGAATAAATGCAGGTGAAGGACTGAAACTTGACTAGAACTTTTGAAAAAATATGACGCTGCTTAATGGAATTTTGTGGTGCGTAAGAGGATCAAATCTAATTCAGATATTGCTGTTACTCATCAGTCAAGTCCTGCAGATAGACTGTAGTCAGGGGAAGATTTAGAGCTGTGTGATTGGAGGGGCCTCTGCAGGAATGTGACACTATCAGCAGGAATGCCATCTGTAACTCTCCCTCTCTGTCTGAGCATCGGTGTGTGTCTGTGTGTGTGCTAGGATTTTGTTGTATTTGATACACCCCAGTGCATTCCAGTGTGCACGGATGACACCAGCAGTGAGGAGGATGAGGGAAGGAGGGAGGAGGGGAGATCAGGGTCTCTGTGGAGAGGGTCACCACTCTCCCTCTCTCTCAGCCCCCCTCCCAAACTCTCCTTATTGACCATGAGTGGTGATGAGTAGTGAGGTCACAGAGGGCCTCGCTCTCCCACAGAGAGGAGGGGGGAGGTAGAGGAAAAGACCTGCAGCTTTCAGCAGATTTAAGGACCGTCAGGTGAACAGGGCTGATGGTCAGGGCACAGGAGGGATTATCACTCTGTCCTGACAGCTTCTTTCAGTGTTGAGGCTCAGTCCCAGTCTGCATGGTGGCCCACGGGCCCCCATTGAACTAGTCAAACTGAGAACAGGGAGGGTGAAATAAACCTAAAAAGTGGCTTTCTGAATTTTTAAAAACACTTGGAAACGGCTTTTTTGTCCAAATCCCAGATTCAGTATACAGTACTGTCATTTGTGACATAATGCATCATTTTATCACTTTTGTGAAGACGGAATTCAAAATAAACTGGAAAATCCTCCACTTCTGATTGTCTGCTCAGCCTGTTATCCTCTGCTAATATGTCTGCATGTGAGAATCTTCATTAGCAGCCTTTCAGACTTCCTGTTCAGGTGAATTCATTATGTCAGATATGGTGAAGTTTACAGTCCTGATTCCTGATGTTAAAGTCTTTGTGTTGGCAGAATGCTTTCTTCTTTCCCTCCTGCTCTTTGTGGCTTTACTCAGTAACCCCTCCATTAATGTTAGAGTTGCCCTTGGCCCTGTCTGGTACTGTGCCCACATGAATGCCATCACTCACATTATGCAACAGAAGGAAAGGAAGGCAGAGCAGCACTAAAAGCCCTCCCCTCTCTGTCTTTATTCATTTCTTTCTTTTCTCCTCTGCAGAGCTCCTGTAATGTCTCTGCCTGGTTTATTTACAGATGACATGTAGCCTGTAGCTTTATTTCCCCTTGTGACTGCGTCACTTGGTGGAGGGGAGGATGGGTAGATCTGATGGCTGTGTTGCTTGTTATGGGTTTATTATCAAGAAAAGGCAGAAAACTAAATAAATGGTTTTAAAACCTTATTCTTATTCTACTCTTCCTCATCATCAGCAGCCTCAGTCATAAAAACCCTTTTAAAATGCTGTTCTGTATAAAATCTGACACCCATGTGCTGCATTTTGTCCTCATAACAAAATAAATCAGGTCTGTAAGCAGTGTTTTAGTGAAGAGGGGGTGACAGATGTGTTTCCAGGTGTTGTATTTGACCAGTATATCTGCAGGTCTAAGAACACAATGATCTGCTGCCTACATCCAGACACACATTATTGGTTGAACATGTAACAGAAAATTAGGCTAGGTTATGCAATAGCAGGTTTGTTGCTGTCTTAAAAATAATAAAAACACATTAATAAACTTAAATTAAAGGATAAGATGTTTTTTTTTTTAAAGTTATAGACAGGAAGAGGAGGGGTGAGTGTCTAATGTCTCTACAATCTGTATAACAGCTGACTTCTGGTTCACCACTCTGGCATGTTTGAAAGGGATTCTTTTATTTGTTGTATTTATACTCTCATTTCATCTGGCAGACTGAATGAAGCCAGTGATGTGGTGTGTTTTAGTGCTGCTGAGTGGGACCGAATCCAGCTGGGTGGTGGGTTACAATCAACAGTAAACAGCAGGGATCTGAAGCCCTTTTCATGGAATATGTAACATATGTTGTTTTGTCAAGCTGTTAAAAGGATGCCTTTGTGTCAGACTTTATTCAGACATGCAAAGACAATTAGAGTGTTTGGCATCTAACACGCGAGAGTAGACAGTACAGACAATGCATGTGTAATGTGTAAAGGTTTGTTTACTACAATATGCCAGAAAAGGCTGATCCTGCTTTATCTGGAAAAAAGAATTATTGATAACTTCTCTGATGTTGCAGCCTCGTTTTACTGATGAGATTTGTCAGCTTGATGTACATACATGACCGTCAAAATGGTAAAAGGTGTTTTTGTCCCTCAATTCAGCTCCAGCTGTCACCATCGTTGTGTACATTTACCATGGTTACAGATGACATCTCTTGTGTTTAAACAGCTGCTTCCGATCTCTTTGGCCTGCTCACCTAGCATTAGCATTAGCATTACAGCTGCAACTATCTGCTCATAATACTGAGATGCTCCAGTTCCCTAAACAAGAGGTGTTTGTTTTTTCACAGCACAGTTAGGATGAGGATTCAAATTAAGGAATCTAATTCCTTCTCTTTGCTCGATGTCTGTTAGGTTTTCCGCCCTGCACCATGCTGCTCTCACAGGGACCACAGAGCTGCTGTCTGCACTGCTGGAGGCTCAGGCCAGCGTGGACATCAAGGACAGCAACGGTTAGTGTGAAAACTGAAACTGTAGACATCGACGCAGGCCACATGACATGTGTGTACAGTGTTAGGGACTAATTAGCTGGTTCTCAGAATATTACACTTTGTATGTTATTTTCTGACACTTGCAGGAATGCGACCTTTGCATTATGCCGCCTGGCAGGGGAAATCTGAGTCTGTACTGATGCTGCTTCGCTCTGGAGCTTCTGTTAACGGAGTCTCCCTGGATGGACACATCCCTCTACACTTGGCTGCTCAGTATGGACATTATGAAGTGGTGAGTCAACAGTTTTGTTACCTATCTAAAGAATTGTGCTGCAAATAAAAAGCTGGAAGCAACATCTTTAAATAGTTGTAGTGTTGATGCTGGTCTGCACTAAACCTGATGCCCAGGTGCTGCCAATAAGATCAGACTGCAGAAAAGACCATCTACTGGCAGCCATGATGCATTTCAAAAAAGTGTATGTTTTTACACAGGTAATAGTCTTGTGAATAACGTGATTAGATGAATTATTTATCTATATTTTAGGGTCTCTAGAACTTGCTCATTTAAGAGTTAGAAACTCTTGCAGCCTAAAGACAGAAATTCGAGTCAGTTTTCAAACTACTGCAGCTTCAAAAGAACATTGTCTCTGGATTGTAATATTACATCAGACTCTTCATGTTTTATTTGAAGAGTGACACCAAACAGAAGATTCAGAGTTCAGTGTTTGGGTTTAACACAAAAGTGTTTGTGTGTAAAAGTGCAGCCACTTATTATATGTAGGATCAGAAGTGATTGGCAGTATATTTACAGTGTATTTGAAAGACACATTTCGGGACATTCACAGTAGAATCATAGACAGGTTAAAGTATTTTCACAGTTCTGTGTTTGAGGTTACAGAAATAGTAAACGTGTATCACAGCAATGGGAACTTAGTGTTTTTTGCTGTGGAGATGATATTGTTTAATGTCGCTGAGCCACTGAGCATCTATTTTTAAGCTGTCTCATTCAACTTAAGCTTAAAGGCAGACAGGCATCAAGTTAAAATCCATCATAAAGTCCAGTTAAACTGATCATCATGAATGGGAAACTGTGTTTTTTTGTGGGAAAAACTTGAATCAGTTTACAGATGTAACTTATGTCTAATGATTGTTTTGTTGTTTCAGCTTAATTATCTAACTTAGGAGAAAAAGAGCAATGCTGGGTATGACTGGATTTGTGATGCGGATGGTGTCAACAATGGGGGGGCTTTGGTGTGGATTTGGTGTGATTATTAGTGACTCTGTTTGTGAATTTTGTACTTCAGCAGCACAGATGTGAGCAGAGGCAGGAGGGGATGTTTTGACTGATGAAATGAAAGCTGCAGAGTTTTTTTTATTATTAATCCTGAGGTCAGATTTGGCTGGGACTCCTTCTGTTGTTACACAGCGCTCTAGTATTTTTTAGGCCAGGATTAGGATGAATGTAGGTGAGCCAACACAGTGTCTGTTTGTATATGTAACCCTTCACTGAGGGGAGTCTCTCGGAGTATTTAGAGAGATTTGACTGTTGATCTGAACATCTGATTAAATGTCTGTTTACATCTGATTAAAGCTTAGTTTATAGGATGGGCCTGTTTGTTGTATTTATTGAGAAGTGGCAGTGAAGTGATCCTTGATGTTGAAAAAATCCAGTATCCTTGCTCAGCTATGGGCCTCTAGCAGAGTTGCTAGATGCTGGATAAAGATCAGCTGTGAGAAATTTGAGCTACTTCCCAGAAGCCGCCTCGCTCTGCAGGTGTTTTGTCAAGAGTCAGATTCACATCCTTTATAATTTATTTGCTTGTTGGACACTGAAAACACATTAAAAGTAGATGTAACAATGACCTGTGTACGGTGTACATAGGGGCTAATAATCAATTCTCTGCTGTGTTTTCCACACTTTTGTAGATGGAAGGCGTATGTCATCAGTTAGTGTTTAGGTTGGTGAAATGATCTGTTGCTGTTTGTTTCAGTCGGAGATGCTGCTGCAGCATCAGTCCAACCCCTGTCTGCTCAACAAGGCCAAGAAGACTCCTCTGGATCTGGCCTGTGAGTTTGGGCGAGTCAAGGTAAGCTTGGTTTGTGGTTTATGTGGTTTTGTGGATGTGTGAAGAGAAAGGGTGTTATTATGAACAATAGAAAGAAGAGAACATTAATTAAAAAAAAAAAAAAACAATAAAGAAGTAAATACATTACATAAAAATAAAGAAAATATAAAATATGTATAATAAAAATTCTAATAAAAAAGAGAAAAGTAGAAAAATATTATTTAGCTCAAAGAGAAGGTCGATGATTTCACATTTACTAACCCTCAGCCTAAGAAGATTATGTCTACACAATGAGCTGCCGCCCTCTTTACTTTCATCATTACTTTCCATCCTCTTAGTCCGTCTGCCGTCTTTGTTTGACGTGTCTACGTTTGTTAAATGAGACATGAAAGTGAAGCCTGATCCCCCCGCAGCTGATCCACACTTCAGCGAGATATCTTTAGAGTGACCGTGTATGTCTGTGTTTGTGAGGACCAATTTTAAGTTCAGACATTTCACTTTTGGCCAGACCTCCAGGTGTTTGCCTGAGGTTGTTGTGAAGGCCGGGCTTTTATATGCAGAGGTAGGTTTGCAGTTTGTTTCGTGTATTGATTGAAGTTGTCATTTTTTTATTGTTATTGTCTGGGCCAGACACTTTGTATGCCCAACTTTAAGAATGCATCCTTAAAGAATGCATCATTTCAGTGAGGGTCCTCTCAAATATAGAAGTACAGACAACTGTGTGTGTGCTTGTGGTGTATGTCTATGTGTGTGTGTGTCCGAGTTCGGCTTCAGCTGCTGTTCAGTGATGTCAGGGTGTGTCGACAGCAGCTGCTGTGTTTCCGTTGACCTCCTCCTGCCTTTACAGCAGAGAAGCAGACCTCTGAGGCTTAAAGATTCCAGTCTTTACATAAACAAAACGTATTTCTTCATTAACACTAAACACTGTTCTTCAGTGAGATGGGCTGGATGTGCAACAAAACAGTTTTTTTCATGTTGTGAATGTGTTAAACAAACACAGGAGCAGTTGTCTAACAATGGCAGGTTGTGAGGTTGTAGCTGCAGCACACACACACACACACACAAACACACACACACACACACACACATTAGTGCCTAAAACTGAACCTCCAGCTGTGACTCACAGTGTCTGCTGCCAAACATCTGGATTCGGTTACAGTGTTTTGGGTCACGGAGGTATTACCTCATGCTCACCTGCAGCGTCTCTGTTTTTGGCAGTAGCTGTAGTTTTGTCTCCATTTTGTTTGCTCTCTTTTGGAAATTTCCTCGAGGGAACCTTTAGTCGAACTCCACGAGAGGAATCAAACTTTGTATTAAATTCTGCAGAGCTTGTTTTTCCACCTACAAGATATTTTCAGAGGGTTCAAGACCTAATATGTGCCCCACATTAATTTTCTGGGTAAAAATCATAATTCTCTGAGGGACGTTTACCCCTGACAAAGATCCTGGAGCTCAAATCTTGACTTATAAAAAGCATTTTTGACTCTTTTTCTCCCCTCCGTCAGGTGGCTCAGCTGTTGCTGAGCAGTAACATGGTGGTGGGGTTGTTAGAAGGAGAGAGGAAGGAGCCAACAGACTCGGCCTTCACCACACCTCTGCACCTCGCTGCCCGCAACGGACATAAAGACATCATACGGTGAGATAGTCCTTATCACATGCATACTCATCACACACACACATGACTGGGCCAGGATTCAGATTTATCATCCTTACTAGTTTGACTTACTCATATTGTGATGTTTAAATGCAGAAATCTGTCTGCAGACAGTGCAAAAGATGTTGAGATGGAGAGATGTTGGACTCAGAGGGCAGGGCTCCTGTGGTTTGTGGTCTGTAACCACTGAGCCGGCACGTTTGCATGGGGATGTGGGAGCATGAACTCTGGAGCTGTGTGCATGGTTGTGTGTATGTGTGTGTGTTCTTTGAGTTGTCTTCATGCCTCACATTCCCAGCAGAGACGTGAAATCCACTACAGCATTGCCGTGACCCAGTTTAGCAGTGTTTCATCTCTGTTATAGTGTGTGTGTGTGTGTTTCTGTGTGTGCACAGGTGAAGCTAACGGGCAGCTTTTTAGACTCTTACCTTAACCTGCTGCATAATAACGAACAAATAAGTCTGAGAAATGAGGTCAACGTACAACAGAGGATGAGTTTTTTTAAAATCCTTGCTGCTGTGTATTTGAATGTACTATTATTTTATGCATTGTAAAACAAACCAATTTGACATGCAAAATGAAGACTTGCTGAGGATTCAGACATGACTGATGTGTCTGCTTCTTTCAGGCTGCTGCTGAAAGCCGGCATCGACATCAACAAGACCACCAAGTCTGGAACAGCTTTGCACGAAGCTTCACTGTATGGCAAAACCGAAGTGGTCCGACTGCTGCTGGATGTGAGTTTATGTCAGAATATACACTAGCATGGTGGTTTGTTTTATCTAAATTCAATACTAATGTATCAGGGTTCAGATTGGATAAAATGTTGTCAAAGCTAATACTAACAGAGAGGTTGCACTTTATCCTTCATACCCCTGCAGCAACATTTCAGTTCATTGCTGATGTATCAGATTACTCTATAACAAAACCCTGCAGGGAAAACTGCATATTTGGAGACTTAGCTTTTACATGTCCCAGATGAGACAAACTACGCTCATGTCAGACGACAGGAGGTGTCAGTGTTGTGTGTTGTTGTGTGTTCAGGCCGGAGTGGACGTGAACATCCGAAATACCTACAACCAGACAGCGCTGGACATCGTCAACCAGTTCACCACCTCGCACGCCAGCAAGGACATCAAGCAGCTTCTCCGAGGTCAGAAACTTCCCCGTCTCTCCACTCACCATCCACTGTTGTTTGCTCCCTTATTTTTAACTTACTGTGATGATCGGACACTGAGAGATGACAAAAAACAAAACCCTGACCCTCAGTGTTCAGACCTAATATCAGTTTTAATCCAATGATAGTGCAGGCGACCCAGATGTGACATGAAAAAAATAGTTTTGTCTTATTCACACTGTAAAAGCAGATCTGAGTGACTTGGATGTAAAAAATATAAAAATGGAATTTGGGACACTTCACTTGTGCCTGTAAGCCTGATTAAATCTGTCTGGAGACGTGTCCTGGTATTTGTAAGATCTTGGCTCATGCGTTTTTAAACTCAGAGTAAAATCGTGTTGTTGTGTGAAATGAGGAAGTAGAAATGTTTTAATGATAAAAATCTTGTTGCCACTGGGAATATGTCTCCCTGTGATTTTAATCCAATCCAAATGGGAATAGACAGAAACTCTTAATTCAGCTTTGTGCTGATGTTGAGCTGGTTATGTGTGATATTGATGCTGCTTGGGATCTCCAACCAGGGCTGCTTTTCAGCTCACTGAGGCACAGAAGTATCTTCCCCCATTATCATATCCAAAAGTTTGGAAAGAAATACCAGCATATTTTAGGAAATAATGAGGCAAGTTTTTTAAAGTTTTGTTATGACTTTGATGCGTTTGTCTGTGTGCTGAAAAGTTTACTCGCCCTCACCTCTTCTGAGTGCCAGCTGATGCATTGAGGTTCACCTGCCTCTATAGGCTGTAATTCAAACAGCAGCTGTGTTTAAATTTAGGGTTATGTAACTTTAAAGTCTTATCTGTCCGCTCTCACAGCTTCAAAGAGCAGATTCAGCCTCAAATTTAGCAGAGCTGTATATACAGTATGTGAGTGAGCTGGCAGTGCGTGCACGCTCTGTAATCCTGCAGCCGTTTGAAGTTCCTGTGGGAACAAACTGAGGGAATAATGAGCGGCTGTGTTGAAGAAGTGATTTAAACATGGATGGAGACTTTCCCGTCTTGTTTACTGGTGCAGAGAGGAGCGATGAATAAGTCGTACACGCTCAGCCGGCACGCGCTGTGGATTAATTATTGATGTGTCGTGTCAGTTTTCTGTGGGTACACACAGTCTGGGAGGAATGAGTCAGGATTGTCGCTGAGAGTCTGTCCAGTGTATTTCAACTTCTATTTTCATCAGAGAAAAATGTCTCAGTGTTTACTTCCAGCTCTGCCTCTCTGTGTTTTTATTCTCCTTTATGACAGTTTTTAACAGAAACTTTGGTCCTTGAACTGAAACTGAAAAATGTAGTTTGTACTGTGTTTGATTTGATTTATATTTCATGAACTCTGAATGTTAGGAAATATCAATATACTGTATTTTTGGACATTTTAATTAAATAAATGTGACCTTCAGTTTTTCTGTTGACAGATGCGACAGGCGTTTTGCAGGTCAGAGCTCTGAAGGACTACTGGAACCTCCACGACCCCACGGCCCTCAACATCAGAGCTGGTGACGTCATCACGGTGAGAAGGTCTTTCTGATTCTGACATGAAAAAAGGATTCATTTGGAAGAAGGTGACAGAAAACTATCAAAGGTGGAGAGAGATTAAGGATCTGAGTTATGTCATACATGTGTTACTTTTAATGTGAGAACAAGGGAATTCATTGTTGATAATCAAAGTCTCAAAGTGGAGACAAGTCCAACACATTACAAGCACACACACACACACCTCTTTTTATCCCGGGAAAAATGTATCACCAGAGTTCATAAAGAGATCAAACTCAACTGTCCCGCTGTTACAACAGACAGTGAACTCACCGTAGACACGTTCTGTCTTGCTTCCGACTTCCTGTGAGTGAATCAGAGTGATGAGCAAAGCTGAAGGTGTTGATAATGATGATGATGCAGGTCGTGCTGAGGCTTGTGTTAGTACTCATACACATTTGTACTGAATGAATTCTCTTCTTGTGTAAACAGTGGAAAAATACAGATCCCTGTGTTCTCTGTCCACAGAGAGACCACAGTGAGATTTTAATAAACGGAATTCAAAATTAAAATAGTCTATTACTTCTGTACATCAGGCACCAAAGACTTCCACTGACCCCTTTCATTCCCTGCAGGTAATGGAGCAGCATATGGATGGACGCTGGAAGGGCCACATCCATGACAACCAGAGAGGGACAGACAGAGTCGGCTTCTTCCCTCCATCCATCGTGGAGGTCATCAGCAGGAGGAACGGTCAGTTTCTATTTATTCACCTTAGTAAAAAAATGCAATAAAAAATATTCTGTGTTCAAATTAGTATTTAGTTAAGGATCATCTAGTGTCATCCCTCTTAGCCCGTCGTTTATGGAGATCACCTCTCATAGGTGATGTCCAGACCTCTATTGTCTCTTCAGTTAAGAACTAATCTGCCTGCATCCAGACCATCCCATGCTCCTCTTTCTTCCCTCCTGCATCCATCTCTCCATCCATACCCCATAATGACTGACATCCACCTCTAACCATCAGCTTGATAACCTCCTCCTCCTCCTCCCTCCCCCTTCCTCCTCCTCCCCGTCTCGCCCTGTAGGGGGCACCTTATCCCGGCACGCCTCTCTGCCCACCCAACGCCAGCAGCTGCTGTCCAGAGCCCCCCTCTCCTCCAGCCTCAGCTCCGCCCCTCAGACTGATGACTCCTACACACTGTATGCTCCCCCCACCCATGTGGTGCTACCTTTAGCCAACGGCCTCACTACCAGCACAGGTATACACACACTCAAGGACACACACATGCAAGGTTTAAGCCTCTGGCACTGTTGGACCAGCAGCACTGATTCACTTTGAGGATCTTTGTGGAGACATGTTGATGTGATGATCAGTCAGAGTGTTCTGAGTATTTCCATCATGTACTTATAAGAGCCCCGGAGATAGTTCAGAGAAAACATCCAGACTCTTCCAGCCAGTTGATGGGGCAGTCCAGATCTCTTCTTGTCCTGTAAATCCAAATATTTTGCAAAGACATGTAGGTTTAGCACTCAGTAATGGAGTTTACATAAACTCCATAACCTTCAATGACCTTTGTTTTACATGTCCACTCATCACACACAGAAACCACAAAAACCCTTTCTTGTCTAATCTGTCATGTAACACTACTCAGCTCCTCAGTCACTTCCCCTGACAGAAGTCCATTAGAGTCTTTGTGTCTGATAGGTTTGTCTCCGAGCCACCTGTCTCAGTCTGGATGTCCCTTCGAGGACATCTGGGTTCTCAGGGACTCATGTCATGGTAAGAGTCCGGACGACAGCTTCTCCTGCCCGGCTGTTCTGAAGCTGCATCACTGCCCCGCTCACCGCTCTGCATCAGGGCCCCACACACCAAGACCACTGAAAGTGAATGCTATTAGCTAAATGTGATCCAGTTACCTCAAGTCACCTGCATCAGATATTGCAGTCCACATTATCTCAGGTCACTTCACTCAAGTCATCTCGTCATCTTATGTCTCACATTATCTCAGATCACTTTGTGACATGTATTATTGGGGAAACTCACTAGCTGCAGGCTAAAATAAATCAATCAATAATCAATAAAATCGACAGGTGAGGATAAAGGGCGGTTGTCTTGGTGTGTCGGGTCCAAACACTGTATGATCACTGTATCATCTGCTTCAGGCTGAACTCGCGGTCTGAGCATTTGTTATCCTCAGTGCTGCCACAAGGGGGGGACAGCTGTCAGAAATAGACAATAGATAACAATAGATAAGATATGTGATGTATGAAGTATTTCACGCCTGCTCCCAGCTACATGAGCTACAGTTTTACATGGTCGGCCTCATGGCTGCAGCTGTGCTCTTTTGCATCCTGCCCGTCACTCCCATCGACACTCCCGTCGTCACCCTCCTAGACCCTCAGCCCCCCCCCAAACAGGCCCCTGTCTGGACAAAGAACATCTGCTGCTTCCTACAGCCTGACGCCGACCCTCTCCGCTGACATGAACTCTCCCTCCGGCACATCAGGAATTCATTTTTGTGTTTTTGTTTGCAGCAGGAGACAGAAACAGTGTCGGGAGCACTGGCAGTGTGGGCAGCACCCGCAGTGCTGGAAGTGGACAGAGTACGGAGAGCAACAACGCACCAAATGGACTCCAACTCAATGCCAGCCATCATGACAACGCCAACAAGGTACAATCAGACTGTTGCACGTGTTTACACAACAAGTTGACAGTCACTCTGTATGTATCTGTATGTCAGTGATCATTCCTAAAACATCGAGAAATACTTCAAGTTCACTCCACAGTTTGAACTTTTCTTCACCAGTACTTGTTCTCTGGTCTTCACATAAATACTTCTTACTGAATCTGAGGCTGCTGTGTTGATATGTGTTTGCAGACAGCGCCCTCTGCTGTGGACTCTGGACACTCAGCAGACCTCAACAAACAGCTTGATCATCCTTCAGGTACTTTTGCTTTTTTCCCTTCCAACAACAGTTGCTATTGTAGTTAAGTACTGTGGACACTCTCTGTCCACACTTTCCTGCATTACATATTTGTCACGAACCTGCTGCTGTCCTCCAGGAGGGACTCCTCGGAAGCAGACGGTCACAGTGCAGCGGCCTGCGGAGCAGAGCTTCTCGCAGCAGTTTGTTCGTCCTCAGCAGCTGCTGGAGGGGAAGGTGAAACCTTTACTGACACTCAAACTCACTTCACACTTTTTTGTTTACACATTTCATGGCAGTCCTGATCATTGCCAAGAAGACAAAAACCAACATCTGACAGTGCAAGTCATCTGTAGAAACTGAAGTCACTTGGGTGTTTTTACCTTTGTGTGTTTTAGGATGCAGAGGCTATCTATCAGTGGCTGAGCGACTTCCAGCTGGAGCAATACACTACGAATTTCCTGAACAATGGATATGATGTACCGACTATCAGCAGGATGACTCCTGAGGTGAACAAACTCACTGGTGTTTATATATAGTTCTGCAAGGTGTAAACATCCTAATGTTAATTGACAGAAAAAACTAAAATGTACTGATAGGCCTGTCTGACTGTGCTCAAAAACCTGTAGAAAAAACTGATCTGTCATGCTTGCAGGATCTGACTGCCATCGGAGTGACCAAACCAGGACACCGCAAGAAAATCTCCATCGAAATCAACAACCTGAACATCCCAGAGTGGCTGCCTGAGTACACCCCAGTGAGACTCACATCTGTTTTCTATACGTTCTATGTAACTGCTAAGCACACAAATTCATAATCTTTTTTTCTCACAGTCCGATCTAGGTGAGTGGCTCAGTGCCATCGGCCTCCCACAGTACCACAAAAAACTCTCAGAAAATGGCTATGACTCCATTACTATTGTAAAAGACCTCACGTGGGAGGATCTGCAGGAAATCGGCATCACAAAGCTGGGTGAGGACACATCAGAGCTTTACACTGCTGGATTGTAATGTGAATTTTGGGACTTTTGGTTTGATGGTTGAGTTTTCCTTCCAGGCCACCAGAAGAAGCTGATGTTGGCAGTGAAGAAGCTGTGTGACATCCAGAGGGCAATTCTTCAGGCTGAATCAGGCCAAGGCACCCTGCAACGAAAAGCCCCCGGAGCTCTCCACCTCGTCACCATCGAGCCATCCGACTCTGGAGGTGAATGCTCTTCACCTCACACCCCAAAGATGCTGACCTTCCAGGACAGCGAGCTGAGCGCAGAGCTGCAGACAGCTATGTCCAGCCACTATGGAGGCTGTGAGGAAGGTTTGGCCATCAAGAACCAAGTGGGGATGTCCCAGAGCCAGGAGAGTATCGACACCCGGTCCAGAGGCTCAGGGCGCTCTCAGGAACCCCCTACAGCCTCTATCACCCCCCACAGCTGGTCCCAGGAGAGCCTGGAAGGCAGCCCTGCCAAGGAGAGGAACCTCCCAGAGGGCTGGGACCAGAGGCACCAACAGCAGCAACAGTTGCCCAAACAGGTACCTCTGGGAACAGCCACAGTGTTTAAGTACCCAGCCATTCCAGCCAAGCCCAATCTGTCTGGATCTCATAGCCCCTCCCCTCATGGCTCACCAGCACTGAAGGGTTTCAGCTATCTGCACTCTAACTGTGGCTCCACTGACCTGAACTCATCACCCAGGCATGAGAACCACTCCATGACCCTGACACCACCTAAGAAGCGTGCCCAGAGCATGACCCGTTACGCTCTGTCAGACGGAGAGCCTGATGACGATGATGACGAGCCCGCATTTCCTTCTGCAAACGTGCAGTCCTACGCCACTTTGACTCGAAAGCCTGGCCGCAGTCAGCTGGCTCGGTTACAGTCAAGTCCAGAGAAGAACGGCAATGTGGGACGCAGTCAGTCATTTGCAGTGCGTGCCCGGAAAAAAGGTCCTCCCCCACCTCCTCCAAAAAGACTGAGCTCAGTCAGCAGCACCACCAGCGGGGAGTTGAGCGACAGCAGCACAACGTCATCCTCTGGTGGAGTGGTGACTGATAGTCCAGGGAGTGTGAGGAGCATCGCAGCTTCTCTGGAAGGAAGCACAGACGGGAACAACCCCCCAGGACCGAAACCTAATGAGGCTCAGCAGGAGGCGCTTCCCTCCTCGCCCAGCTCTGCGGAGACCAGAGAAAATGCAGGGGTGAGAAGGAGGGTGCACAGCGAATGTGCTCCAACACAGACCAACAGCAGCACTGAGCTCGACCGCGGGGTGAAGTCTGACTCTGAGGAAGAGGAATCAAAAGGTCGTGGACTGGAAGGGTCCTCGTCTCCTCAGAACAGCTCCAGTGAGTGCATCCCATTTGCTGAGGAGGGCAACCTGACTATCAAACAGAGGCCCAAAGCTCCCGGTCCACCCAGGGCCGAGGCTGTGCTGGAGCCTCCAGACAAACAGGCAGCCAAGAATCTGGATGTTCCAGAGTTTAATCTGAAAGAGTCGGACACTGTGAAGCGCCGACACAAACCCAAAGACAAGGAGCAGGGCTCCCCCAGCAGAGAGGGACCAGAGGCAACCGGATCTGAGTCTGGCGGCAGCAGGCCTCCTTCCAGAAACCAGGAAGAGGTCAGTCTGAGGATCAGTGAAGCCAGTTTGGAGAGGCCGGCCAGTCCAGCTAGGCCAGCCAGTCCAGCGAGGCCAGCCAGTCCAGCGAGGCCAGGCAGTCCAGCAACAGGGTCTCCCATCAAACCTCCTCTGTCCCCTAAACCTCCTGCGGTCGCCCCAAAACCTCTCCGTCACAGTCTGCTGGCTGCACAGGGTAAGATACACACACGTCATTGTAACTTAAGTATTTTTTCTCGTCTCAGAGTGGAAAGTTGTTACCACTGAATTTATACTTTGGACATGTTTAGAAATTAAAAACGGACCTTGTTTTGTCTCAGCAGGACTCTCCTCTCCTACTATAACTGTCAATGCGGTTCAAAGTGTGGCCTTCACCTCTCCGTCCTCACCCTCCCGTGGGTCCTCGGCTCCAGCATCGGCCCCTCAGAGTCCCTCTCTGGCAGCAGCAAGGCCTCAGGTCTGTGTGGTGGGTCCAGGCCATGCTGAGTCATCCTGCGGGACTGAGGTGGTCCAGCAGAGACTGGATCAGACCAGTACTTCTCTAGAAGCTGCTCTAAAGGCTGTTGAGAGAAAACTGAACCAGGAGGACAGCTCTGACAGGTGAGACCAGCAGACATTCTCAGTCTACTACATTACCGCTTTATATTAAAATGTTCACTTCACCCTGATAGCGCCACCTTCAGGCCAGATTCTCCTCTTACATTGCATCATATTGATGTATTTGTGTAGTTTTTGATGTTTCCTGTCTCATCTTTTTACACCAGCAGAGCAAGCACAGTGAAGTCTGCAGGGACCATTCTGGACGACATTGGCAACATGTTCGACGACCTGGCTGACCAACTGGATGCCATGTTGGACTGAAGACCTTTTATAAAAACAATCACGATATCCACCTTCAACCTCAGGAAGTGAAACAGGAAGAGAAGCAGGAGACCGCTGGAGCAGTTTCTCTGCTCTGAGCTGCACAGTCAGACCCTTGTCTCCTCTCTCAGCCTGGAACACCAGCACTTAATCTTCACTGTGCTTCCAAAACCAAACTTTCAAACTGGGACCTTCTCTCACATTTCTGACTGACGGCTGACCTGGTTTCTGTTCTGAAGCTGGAACAGAACTCTCTCTGTCTTTAAGGAGCATGAACCAAACAAAGACTCATACATTGGAGTGGCTTATTGTGAGGAGAAACTCCCGAGTAGATTATTATATTACTGTTAAACACTAATATTGTAACATTAAGTTTTATTTTGTGACATTGTAAAGCTGAAGTCACATGATATCCAGCTTCTGTTCTAGCAGCCTTACAGCAAACCCACTGTCACTTTGTGAAAGAGTGAAACATGTTCCTGACAAAGACGTTTGATACTATTTAAAACATGTGCAGTCTGTTATTTTCTGACAAAGGTGTGCACAGCAGCACCATCAGCTGACAGGAAACACTAACCACTCTAAACATGAGCCAACATTAGCTCTTCCAGCTAAACTGTGCTAACAGGGCAGCTAGTGTTGTTGAGGTTTTTATTTAATCGACATCTAGCAGCCGTCATTGTGCCATTAGCTCTGTTATCTCAGCTTTCTCTCTTGGTAATTTAGATGTTCTTCATCTTTTGCTCCAGCAAGTTTTTTAAAATAAAAAGCTGTAAAAAGCTTCTGTTTAGCATCTTTCAGCTAAGTATCCAGACACTCAGGAATCATAAAAGACCATAACAGAGCTAAAAGAGAGTGAAGACCGAACATACAAACACTGTAAGTATGTTCACACGGTATAATAGCAGCCAGTGTAAAGTTCTGAGGTGATCAGAACTTTTTAACGCAAACATCACTTTAATTTCTTGGTGGGAAAAAAACGTTGATGATCCATCCATGTGATCAGAAGGTGTTTGGGAACCAGAGTTTTAACCCTTTTTTTTATTATTACTGAACCATTTTGTTGCTGCTGGAACAAAAACCTGGATGTTCTCATTTGACTCTTGGACTCTCTATGTACTGCGTCAGTTCATTTCAAATGACCTTTGTAATATTTAAAGAAATCTATTTTATACCAAGCAATCTTAACCACATGTAGTCAGTCTTCCTGTGTAAGTGTGTGTGTGCGTGTGTTGTTAAAAGCTGATCTTTTGTACTTAATGTGTGTGTGTGTGTGTGTGTGTGAACAAACCTGCTCATCGTGTTGTTTACACAAAGGGAAGAGACGCATGTTCAGCTCATTTATCAGTGTGTGTACAGTGGAAGATGGCGTATCACATGTCAATTATATACATACTATTTTTTGATATTCATTTTAGCCAAATTAGTATTTAAATTAGATCTAAATATGTATATTGTACACTAGAGGTATATACAGGAGCACATATTCAACCAAAGGTCTGTACAGATGTTCCTCAGATATTTTCACAAATGTTTCCTGAGCTGTTTGTTCTCTCTGTTACTGTAAGATGTTTATGAAATGTTGTGTCCAGCCTGCAGCGCACGGATGAAGCATGCCGTGGCTCTATGTGTATCATTTGTGATGAAGATTGTTAACCCCTGTGTGTCTGTTGTGCACCTCCTCCACACTGTCCTGCTTGCAGTATATATGTGAGATATTAAATGCCTAAATGAAGAAAAGTTTTACAGAATCAAAGTCGATTTTCATCCTGCGTGTGGATTTATCCGTTAATTCTAACAAAATGCTTCATTAGAGGTGAAGCAGTGTCTTTGTGAAGTAGTCGCAGGATGTCACCAGCAGCTGTCTTTTTCTGTATTCCAGTATTGTCCAGCAGAGGGCGCCATCATTATTTATACTAAGATAATACATTAAAAATTTAAATCTGAACACCCTCTAAACAATGTAATCAGTCGAAGCGTGGCGGTGGAGCTGGATAAATGAGTGTGTGTGCTGCTGCTTTAGTATTTCTCTTTCGTTCTTTGTTTCTGTCTCGGCTGTATTGTTTGTTTAACCATTAAATATCTATAATATTACCCTGATTGTGTGTGTGTTTAAATAAATGACTGCATTGAAATACGATTTAAATAAAATTACAAGGTTGTACAACTTTATTTTATTCTCTCGCTTTAACCATTGCCACGCCGTGTTGTCTGTCTGTGTATCTGTGTCGGTGAACTGTTCTTTAACTTCTGTTCTTGTGGCTTTTTGTGACCAGCTTTGTAAAACATGCTGATGCACTCAAGTAACAACCACATGGTTTGAGGAGTTTTCAAGATCATAATATTGAGAAAATACTGTTATAGGCCTACATTACATTACTCGTAATAATATGCGGGGAAAAGTCGTTATAATGTTGGTAATCCAAGAAAATAAAGTCATAATATTACCAGAATAAAGTCCGATAACCAGAGTCTATAGCAGCCTGCTGACTGGTAATATTCTATAAAACCGCTGTTTGTCTTTGTGTTTTTTTGTTTAGTGGTCTGGATTCTGCAGGTGTGTGTGCCGGGGTGCTCTTGTCGGGTTTACTGTCAGCGAGGCTGCAGCCCCGGACCCTCTGACCGTCAGCTGCTCCTCCTCTGACGCAGAGGTCGGGAAACCACGTGAGGGCTGCTCGGTGTTTTCCGGGATCACCGTGGAGCCACACCCCCCTACTTTACAGCATAATTGCGTGTCTTTGTAGGATCGCTCCCACAGAGTTTTCAGCAGCTCTACCTGCGTCACAGAGTCCGGACCTATACGTGAGGGGACATCAAACCATCTGTCTGCCTGCAGAACCGAACCGAACAGGGCCGCACAGCGACGAGGTAAGATCCAGGAGCTCTGCAGCAGAACTCCCTTTAGAAATGTCAAAGTTTGAAATCTTCACATTCAGCAGAGACGATTTCTGCTCAACAGAACCGAACAGAAGCTGATTCATGAATAATTAGTAGAAGACCTTTTAATCGGCGTGTTTGATTCAACTCATCGCCTCATTTATCCATTTGATCCTCCAGCAGAAATGTAAGAAGTTGCCAGTAAGTCAATGACTGGGTGCACTTGGTGCTTTTTAAATGATTCCCGGACTCATCTCAGCGTCCTATAAAGTCTCTTAATTTATGCCATTGAACTTGGTGCCACTCTCTAACAGCGACGGTGTCTTTAAATCCTCTGTATTTGCAATGGGCTTTGGTTTGGGAGTTGTCTCCATGACAAGTCAGGTCCCTTTAAACCAGGAAGCGCAGCCCAAGCAGGCCTGAGATCCAGGAAGCAGTCCTTAGTTAAATTATAGAGAACAGAGCTGCCACCAAGCCGCAGCTGTTCCACAGGAGCCTCCTCAGGCTTTCAATACCTCCTACCATTCTCCTGTAGTTGCACAGTGTCTCTCAATAATCAGAATGTTTTGAAGCCATCATCTGTAATGAAACTGAGCATCAGGAGCTATTTAATTGGAACCAAACCTGATCAACAGACAAACAAAGATCTTTACATTGGATCAGCAGGAATGAGCTGATCCTTAATAAATAACTGAGATTAGCTGATTGGTTTTATTGATTAATGCTCAGTTTAGCTGTTGCTGAGTAAAGGCCTATTTCAAAAGATCAATGAGCTGCAGCTACTGGTGTGTCTTACATGATAATACATGATGAGGATGAATTAATGAGGTCGTTTCAAAATAAAAGTCTGCTTCGTGCAGGGTCGTTGAGCTCAGTGTTCAGCAGAACTCATAAATAATATAAATTCATAATTAAATTTTACATTATTTAAATGTTTATAATTATATGGGTTTTTTCTCTGTCTCTCGTCAGGACAGTTATGTCTTTTTATGATCTTGAGTGTTCCTATAGAGACTTTGGCCCCGGGGCCGCCGGGATTCCTACGGCCCAGGTCACATGAGTGTCTTAGCTGTATCACTTGATAAAAATGTCAATACACGTATTTACCCACAGTGCTGCTTTGCTTTCTATTGAACTTTGAATGGTAGAAAGGTTCCTAATTTTGTGTGGTATTTTATTTTGAAATCATGTTGCCACAAAAACAATAAAAACGTGTTTTCTTCAGGACTTGTTTTCTTGTGTTTCCAGTGTGTTTTTATTCACTTCTTCTTCTGTGTGTTTTCAGGAAACCACGTTCCAGATATGGAGACATCAATCATCCGGATCCCTCCTCATCACTACATCCATGTGCTCGACCAGAACACCAACATTGCTCGGGTGGAGATCGGACCACTGACATATATCCGCCAGGACAATGAGAGGTCTGAGAAGGGTCACAGTCAGGACCACCTCTAAAGTCGCATGTTAATTCTCACTCCGACCTGAATAATGTTAAATCTTCTTTTTCTTCCTCAGAGTGCTTTTTTCACCGGTACGGATGGTCATGGTGCCGCCTCGCCACTACTGTGTGGTGGCGAACCCTGTGGCCCGTGACGACGATCACCAAGTCCTCTTTGACCAGTCAGGCCAGGCCAAGCTCCGGCATGCTGACCTGGAGATCCGCCTGACGCGGGACCCGTTCCCCCTTTACCCTGGAGAGGAGCTCCAGCAGGTCAGCCCATGTCCTTTACACAGGATTATGTTTTTATTTCCACACAAACAGTTGTTGGTGAGATGACGCACTGTGTTTTTTCTGTCAGGACGTGACCCCGCTGCAGATCGTCTTTCCGGACACGGCTCTGCGTCTGCAGGCTCTGCTGGACTTTGAGGTGGAAGGAGGAGAGAAGAGAGTGGCTGGAGATGAGTGGCTGTTTGAAGGACCAGGTGGGATTTTAATATTCTTCAAATATTCTCATTTTCAGCAATTCGGAGCAAATCATTCATGGAATTTTCTTTGGTAAATGCAATTCTGTTTCAGGGACCTACATCCCCAGGAAGGAGGTGGTGGTGCTGGAGACCATTAAGGCCACAGTGATCCGAGAGAACCAGGCCATCAGGCTGAGAGCTCGCAAGGAGGGCAAGGACAGAGGAGGGGTCCAGAGAGTCACAGGTAACATGCAGCCTCAAACACTGAAAACCAAATCTGAATCTTTAACAAAGCTCCTTTTTCCCCACATGCACACACATGTTTGACTGACTTGTTCCTGTGTTCAGGTGAGGAGTGGCTTGTCAGTAAAGTGGGGGCGTACCTGCCAGGAGCCCATGAAGAGGTTGTTGACATCGTCAACGCTTTCATCCTGACTGACAAGGTGAAAAAAAGCAACTCTTAATTTTATATCTAGTTGTATTTTTATGAGCAACTTGTTTCACATGGGAACTCTTCACTGCATCCTCAGAAAGCGCTGCACGTTCGCGCCCTGCGGCCCTTCAAAGATGCCGGTGGACGAGACCGTCGCACCGGGGAGGAGTGGCTGGTCACCATGGCTGACAGGGAGGCGCACATCCCCTCTGTGTCGGAGGAGGTGGTGGGGGTGGTGGATGTGACCACCTTGAGCAGCAGGCAGTACTGTGTGATTCTGGACCCGGTCGGACATGACGGTAAACCTCAGCTGGGCAAGAAGAGGGTGGTGAAGGTAAGGTGTCATGGAGGCTTCAGGCCGAGTGTAAATTTGACTGTTTTATCTGTAATAAGTGAATATTAACTTTTTCTGTTCATATGTCTTCTTTTCCTGTCAGGGCGAGCTCTCATTCTTCCTGCAGCCAGGAGAACTCCTTGAAAATGGCATCCAGGATGTGTACGTGCTGTCAGAGGAGGAGGGTCTGGTGCTGCGAGCTGTGGAGGCCTTCAACGACGTGGACCAGGTGAGATCTGGAGAATTTGCTGTTGTGATCTTCACTGTTATCCTGTTTCTTTGCCGTGTGTGTGGCATTTGATCACATTTGAGTAATCAACAATTAAATTAGGTTTATTGACCCCGAGTGTAACAAATAGATCAGTGTACAGAACCCAGCTGTGTCCTGCTCCTGCCAGAGAGCTTGGTCTTCCTGGATAGACATGTGTGCTGATGTCACACTTCTCTGTGATTGCCTCAGAGTATTTCTTCATCTTCATCAAGCCCTTTGCACCTACATTCATGCAATAGCAGGCGTGCCTGGAAAACGCCCAAATACCACAGTCTGTTGTTGAGCTTCAAACATCAAGACAAATGTTTTGAGACATAAAGAAACTTCTGCTGCCTGTTTGTGCAAATATTTCCCTACACTTCTGCTGGAATGTAGTTTGTGTAGGAGTATAGAAGTCATGCCTTGTCAGAAATCCCGTGCTTGGCCTGTGAAACCAGTTGATCGGAGAAAAGATTAGAAAAGCAAACTTTGTGCTGGCACACCTCTGTAAAAAGACAAACGACCACTGATAAATGAGCACAGATCTTTGTGAGGGAGGTATGTAGTTAAGGGTGCGACTGTGTGGTTGAAAGGTGAGTCAAGAGTTCTTTAACGAGGGGATTTGTCAAATGGATAATAAATGCCTCAGGGTGAGGTCAGTGGACAAAGAAGCAGAATTACAATAGGAGAGTCTGTCCTTTACTGCTTCATCTTTTCTTCCTAACCTGGCTAACCCATAGCCCCCTTCTCTTCTTCCTCTGCCCCCTCTTCCTCCATCCTCTGATTTCTCCTCCTTTATTTCTTCACTTTATGTTCCCATCATGTTATTGGATGTTTATTTTTACTCAGTGCTCCTCTCCAGTCCCTTCTACCCCTCCGCCTCTTCCTTCTCCTCCTCAATGCATCGCCACGTTAACCCTTTTCTCCGTCCTCCTCCTGTCTCTCCCCCGTTCTCTCTGCCAGCAAGAGGAAGAGGAGGAGCAAGAGGGGGAAGACGAACGGGCCAAGCGCTCGAGGAGGAGTGGTATTCTTCGTCGCCCCGGAGATCGCTGGATGCTGCGGGGCCCTATCGAATACGTCCCTCCTGCCACTGTTGAGGTGGTCCTGAAGAGAGAGGCCATCCCACTGGACGAGAACGAGGGCATCTACGTCAGGGACATAAAAACTGGAAAGGTACAAATTACAGAACTTAGCATGGATCCTGCAAATTGTCCATCATTTTATTTCAGCCATTTTTTGTCTGGTTTTAAAGCGAGTTAAAATGCTGGTGGTAGCGTGGGATTATGCAATTTGTTAATACTTTAGTTGTTGTGGTAACTGACTTCAGCACAATGTCCGGCCTCTCAGGTGCGAGCAGTGATTGGTCACACCTACATGCTGACTCACGATGAGGAGTTATGGCAGAAGGTGCTTCCCCCAAATGTTGAGGCCCTGCTGACTTCACTTGTCGACCCTCTAGCTGATCGCTCAGACCGCACCCGGTCTGCACAGGGAGAGCCAAGAGACAAGACCAAGGTGGTCTCGTACAGGGTCCCACACAACGGCGCCGTTCAGGTGTATGACTACAGAGAGAAGAAGGCCAGGTGGGGCTCCCGTGCTACAGAATGTGTGAGGTTAAATGAATTAGCTGAACTGATGAGGGTCCTGTTGCACCTGCAGGGTGGTGTTTGGGCCGGAGATGGTGATGCTGGGACCCGATGAGCAGTTCACCGTGCTGTCGCTGTCTGGAGACAAACCAAAGAGGCCCAACGTCATCAAGTCTGTGTGCCTCCTGCTGGGGCCAGACTTCTGCACCGACATCATCACCATCGAGACAGCCGACCATGCCCGCCTGCAGCTACAGCTCTCCTACAACTGGTAACACTACACACAGTTCACACTACACAACAATGACCCACCACTGTGTCTGCAGTTTCACTTGATTTTTGTAGTCAAAGAAATGTAAACTTTTGAGCAGTATAACATTTAGACAAATACACATAAAAAGAAGACATAGTAGACATGCTTGAGGTCTCTGCACAAACCCACAAAATGATATACAAACTAAACACTATTGTCACTATTTAATGAATTAGACAACTCTACATGGAGGTCGGTGAGAAAGAACTTGAAATACAAATTGTCCTCAAACCTACAGAGACAGATTTCTGTCTCCTATCTGACGGCCTGCTCACTGACTGTGGTCCATCCTTCTCTTCCTCTTCAGGCACTTTGATGTGAAATCTCCAGCAGACGCTGCTGATGCAACAGCTCTGTTTTCAGTCCCTGACTTTGTTGGAGACGCCTGTAAAGCCATCGCCTCACGGATCAGAGGAGCCGTCGCCTCTGTGCAGTTTGATGACTTCCACAAGGTTCGTGCTTCAGTGTCAGAGAAATAGTGTCTTGTAAACAGCATATGCACAATATTCATCATCATCAGTTTGAGGCTGGGGTCGGGATGCGTGCTTCTTATTTGTCCATCCAGATCTGCTATAGCTGAAGCATTTCTCTGTCATGCCCTGTGAGTTTGAATCTGAACAGTCCAAGATGTCCTCTGTCCTCAGAACTCCAACCGGATCATCTGTTCAGCCGTGTTTGGATTTGATGAGAAGATGTCTTTGCGTCCGAGCCTTCGCTTCAATCAGAACAATCTGGTGATCAGCAGCGTAGACATCCAGTCTGTGGAGCCTGTCGACCAGAGGACACGAGACGCCCTGCAGAAGAGCGTCCAGCTGGCCATCGAGATCACCACCAACTCTCAGGAGGCAGCTGCAAGGTCTGCAACACAACACAGACACACACACAGTGAGAGGCTTTCATTCAGCATCATAATATTTTCTCTGTCTGCAGACATGAGGCAGAGCGTCTGGAGCAGGAGGCTCGGGGTAAGCTTGAGAGACAGAAAATCACTGACCAGGCCGAGGCTGAGAGAGCCAGGAAGGAGCTGCTGGAGCTGGAAGCCCTCAGGTGACTGTGTTAACTGGTGAAGCTCCAGTTTTTTTCCCCATTCCAGATTAATACTAGACCCAAAAAACAAGCAGACAAAACTTCAGCAACATTTTAAAAAAACAAAAACAGGAGGTGTACATGCATTGGTACCATCAAAATAACTTCACTTCCACTTCATTGTCTTTAACCTGTGAATCTGTGTCTCAGTGCTGCTGTGGAGAGTACAGGAGCTGCAAAGGCTGAAGCTCAGTCTCGGGCAGAGGCAGCTCGTATTCAGGGAGAGGCAGCTGTCAACGAGGCCAAACTGAAGGCTGAAGCTCAGAAGATTGAGGCGGTATGTTCACACCTTCCTCTTCCTCTACTGCTGTTTCTTCTCCTACTAACACTACTACAAGTGAGGAAAGCAGACAGAGAAGAGCTTTGACTAATCCTATCCGCACCACTTCTTTCACAATTCCTCATACTACTCCTGCTCATCATTATCTAGCTCAAGTCCTCATCATGAATGCATAAATATATACATATATAAACAATCCTCTGCATGTTTAGGAGGCAGAGCTGCTGCGGTTGGCGAAGGCTCGTGAGCAGGAGCTGAACTATAAGAAGGAGATGGACCGTCTAGAGGTGGAGAAACAGGAGCGTTTGGGTGAGATAGAGAGTCAGCGCTTCGGGCAGCTGATGGAGAGTCTGGGCAAAGACACCCTGAAGGAGCTGGCCAGAGCTGGACCTGAGCTGCAGGTACTGTATTGTACTGTATAAAGAATTTAAAATGCATGTTTTAATAAGAGTTTCTGCTAATCATTAGCAGAGTGTAGCATTTGAAACTTACATCATACGTTTTCTCTCCTCCAGGTGAAGATGCTCCAGGCTCTTGGGCTCAAGTCCACCCTCATTACAGATGGGTCCTCTCCCATCAACCTCTTCACCACAGCCAACGGCCTTCTGGGGGCACTGCCAGGTCAGGGCCAGGGCCAGTGAGGAAGAGGAGGGACAAACGTCTATAAGTATACCTCAGCAGCTGCTTGTTTTTCCTAGAAGAATGATTTTAAATGCACCTACTTTCCTGCCAACATTTTAACAATGCTGGAATTTAAACAAAGTGCCCTCAAGCTTGTAGCAGAGAAAAATCTTTCCAGCACTAAGAATTGGCTTTGTCTTAGAAAAGCAATACTGACGTATATGTGAAGCTATATAGGGTTTAGGGAAAACAGAAGTCAGATATTTTACTCTTTGACAGACGCTACAGTGAGTCTGTGCCTACAAATAATGATTGTTTACTCCTGTGCTCTCTTAGCCAAAGATTTCTGTTTCTGCTTTGCACTACTGAACATCCACTTAAAGAAATGAGCAGATACAACAAATGGGAAACAAATGGGATTGCCCGTCTGCCTTTCTTTGCCTTACAAAGTGCTGATGTTCCTATAAGAACTCTATGCTGGAAGTTGTACTGTTGGACTCCTACCTGAAGTTTTGTTATTTTAACAATGACAGCTGTTTGAAGCAACATTAAAAACTGACATACTTGTACTTTACTGAGTATTGTGTGTTTTTAACATCACTACATATGCCTCAGGGAAACATTAAATAACACTAACAGTCGGCAGAATCATTTCAGAAATGCAGTGAATTTCCTGGGCTGACATTAAGGGCAATGACACCTGCAGAGGATAAATGTTTTTGTTGTAAAACACCCTCTGATTTTTGTCATTTATCAATCAGAGTACTTTAAAAAGCCAATATCAGTTTAGACAGTGATAAAACAATTATTAAATGACCAAGTAAGAGTGAATACTCAATTGACATTGATAACAAAAACAACACTTACCACATTCCATGCAGACTTCAGATGTCATGTTCTGTCAAACGGTCCAAGTTCACTATGAATTAAAACAGAGAAGCAAAACATTTGAGACACTGGAGAAACAGTTTACAATTAATTAGATATCAAAATGTTTGTAACTTAATTAGATTTCACCAACACACCCTATGGATAAAGGCCAAACTGATGCAGAATCTGATCCGATGCTGCTTTAAATCATCATTTGTTGTAGACTTTAACAATCAGTCTTGAGCTTAACAAAGTCATCTGTGTGTATGAACTATAACCCAGACTTTACATTCTAGATTCTGCAGCAGACCACTAGGTGGCGCTCCCAGATTTCTAATAGAAAACAACTGATATCTGCTGCTGCGGATCAGTCTGTGTCAGGAAACATTTCCAGCTGTTTTAAGCTACATAAATCTTGATTAAAAGTTGCTCATTTAGCCCCCTCATTACATCTACTGTGCTTTACTGAAAGTGTTAATTAAAAACAGCTTTTTTTTCTGCAAAATGCAAATAAATGTAAAAACATATCAGAGGAAAGCTCATTATTCAAACGATTCAAAGTGTGGTGTGCTTAATGTGCAGGAGAAGCTGACAAGCACCATGAACCTGAATATTTAGGAGCTACATGTCCTGCTGGTGCGAGCCGTCATTAGGACTGGACTGTTATCACAGGGGACATCAGGACAGACAGAACTGCAGCCAAGTAGTTTCAGATCAGGCAGAAGAGGTGGCTCCTGTTTAACTCAATTCATCGATCACATAATTCAATCACAGGACTCTAATGAAATCCCTCAAGGTTGACTGTAACTCTCTCCAACTGTCTCCTCTCATATATTTTTCTCTTTATCTTCTGTAATCTGCCTATCAGTTCTCTCTGTCCCTCGCTGCTGAGGTTCTGACCTCCACGCAGGACCTGTCAGTAAACCAGCCAGTCTGTGTTACAATAAAGCCCTTCAAGTGTGAATGAGTCCACCCAGACTGAACTCAGTTCTTGACATAAGACAGTGAACGTTGCACCTTCACACACTCAGCACATGTTTCCTGAGTGATAACACACCTTAGCAGCACTGCACCACTTCTCACAGCATCATCTACAACATCGTTGGTATCAACATTAGCTTTTCTCTGTGGTGCTGATAACCGTTTGTAGAAGATAAAAACTGCAGCATGCACACAGACTTGTAATGACTTTCAGTGAATTACAAGACAAGGTGTAAAGAAATGGACATCACTCTGAGAAGACTGAACAAGTCCCATCAACAGATTACCTCTAAAATCTGACTAAATGTTTTTTTAAAAGTAATTTTCGTTTGCTGACAAACTTAACACATTATCCAAAAAAAATCCTATCAGTAAATCAATCACTACTGTCACCTTGCTGTGGCCCTGAAGGCTGGTAAAGGTCAAAGGTGACGCAGCAAAATACCAAGAAAACACTGCTGCAGTATTTTTTTAAAAAAAATTAAGAAAAACGGGGGAAAACAAATAATTGTAAGCAGAGGTATATTTAATACATTCTTTGATAGACAAGATTTCAAAACTACATGGTGATTGATGATTTTTATTTCTAACTAACATATTAAAAATCCCTTCCTAAAAAATAAATTATTTTAACAAAAATTAAATACTATAATATGTATTAAACTCAATGTTTAAAATTTACAATTTTTGTAAAACAATTCACAGGAGATGTATCTGCCATCTAGGCTGTGTATATCAAGCTAGTCCTACACGTTTACAGAAAGTAGCCTTTATTGATGGGTTGCCACGTCTTATTTGTAGACTGATATATATATATAGATATGTAGACATATATATATATATATATATATATATATATATATATATATATATGTATATAGTACTACACAGGACATACAAAGGCCTTGTTGCCGCATGTTCCATGTGTTATTTCGCGTTGTTGCAGCAACTCCTTAAACTACGAGCACTAAAGTACTTCTTCTCAAAAAGCACGGCTAGCTGTAGTTATCAACGAACTACGAATGTTCTCCTGTACTCACCTGTTAATGAAATGTGAACCTGAGGAGCTCGAAAGCAGAAAGCTAGCGATGAACAGCGCGCCGCCATCAGCATGACGCCATGACCGTGGTTGTTTGTGTGCTTCCGATTCTACAAATCTCGCAAGAATTCAGCTGCAGCACCAGATTGGAAAAACCCGTAAGCCACGCCCCCTTTTTAATCCGTAATGCAGTGAGGTGTCCCCCAACTAAATGTTCTTTTAACCTTAGAGACAGGTTTAGTGTTGTTAGTACAGTTGTATAGTACAGTTGAATTAATTATTTTTATTATTATTTATTATTAGTTATTTTGGCAATATTTTAACACCCTGTGTCCTCACACACTGATTTACTGCGCTATTAGTCTGACAGAGGGAGTCTTCACAATCATCTATTTTGAGACATATTTTGAAAGGTTGTCACACACAAGCCATTTAAATGACCAAATATGGAATTTGTTTCACTGTGTCACCCACAGTTTGTCCTCTTTAAGGCTCCTGTAAATGAAATTCCACCACCCAGCAGGACAGAGGTACATTCATTCCTCCATCACAGTGTGCTTACAGTCACCTTACTCCCAGCCTGCTCCTCCTCCTCCTCCTCCCCTGCTGCTCTTCTACCCCCCACCTAGCTGCATTATGACACACCGCCTCACCCCCTCCTCCAGCCTCCATCAATGTTCATCTCTGTCTTTTCTCTGGGTGTGTGGTTCCTTGTCCACCTTTGTTTCCTCCTGCAGACCAACATTTATCTTCATCACGTTGACTTTTCACATCTGTGCATTTTGTACAAACACTTTTCCATTTTGCTTTCTCTGCTCTTTGTCTCAGGTTTACTGCACACTGATCATCTTTGCTGCACCTCCTTCCCCTCCCTCCCCTGTCCTCAGACTTTCTCCTCGTCCTTCTCGGTCTCTCCTCCTGTTATCCTCAGTGGCGGACTCTCTTAATAATTTATAAGAATCTAAAATTCAAACGAAGATGAGAGCGAGAGAGAGAGAGAGAGAGAGAGATCTTTCATTAACACTGAAGAACCAGACCTCTCTCTCTCTCCCCCATCCCAGCATTTCACTCCCTTGTCGACGGTTGCCGTGACAACCTGCTCTCGCCCTAGAAACAGGTTGCAAGAAATGAAGCCTCATTATGTCTCTCACTCCTCCCTCTCTGCCTTAATTTGTTTTAGAATATATTTATAAAACCACAGAATGGAGCATGAAGGGGAAACAATGCCCCCAGTTTTCTTTATACAGGTGTTAAAATCACTGAATACTGACACCATAATAATAATAATCAATATTTAGATTTATGGATTCAATGTGCTTCTAATGACATGTAACTTAACTCAAGTTGAAGTGAGGAAACTGGACTAGTAGAGTTTTCTTGAAATTCATCAACTTGATTAAAGAAATATTAAAATCAAAACTATGACTTCAATTTTAAAATATTTTACAAGGAAAGATCATAATTATGATGTATTATCTCATCCATTTCTATATTTGTACTGACACTCGGTTAGTCATATGATTTCTAGACAGCCGTGACTCAGCTTCCTGTAACAAGTGAGTGAACAAAATTAAGAATTAATGTCTGCTCACTCCCAACACTGTAAAAGCATTAGCGCTGAGGAGGATTCATGAGCCCACAGACCATCACAGTTTGTATTTAACTGGGATTTAATCAAATACTCAACATCAGTTGTCAAGATCAACAGTGTCTTGGAATAATGTATTGTGTACACCCATAGTCATTCTGTATGCTCCATAAAAGCAGTCAATTTAAGGCATGCACAGGCACAGAGAGTCTCATGTCAGGAGATAGCAATCAATAATAAGAGAGGAACATAATAAAGTTGTTGACGGACGGTCTACTCATGCTTACAATGTCCCCCACATGTCATTTTTAAAAACAAAAGCAAGCAGGCAGCAGGTTATACTGAGCGTTACAAACAGTAGATTATCATGTGAATACAAAAGAGATCCAGAGAATGACAATAGAAATATAAAAAATACAAAGATCGGGTGTTAAAAGTTTACAAAAGAAGAAGAAAAACGTCAAACAAGAGCAAAAACAACTGACGACCGGTGCATTGAAAAGATTGAAAGTGGACATTGAATGAACTGGCCTTCACTAAATACAGCAGCTACACAGCATGTACAGTAGACTGTGTTCTAAATGAGAAGTTCTCAGGAAGATTTTCAGCATTTCAAAATAAACTTACAGAAAAACTCTGTGCACTGACTAGAACAGTGTCTGCAGAAAGTAACATCATGCACACGAGTCGGTGTTAAATCATGCTCTAACAGGCAACCGCTTCATTAACCAAACTATTTCATTTCGGCAGCAATAATGTATTTGTGTTTGCCGAGCACATGCTGGGCTCTCTGCATTTTATTCTCAGACCTACTGAAATTTAAATGCATGCTAACAACCTTTATTTATTTATTTATTTATTGCGCAAACTCTTGTTGAAAGGCAAATTTGCAGCAGGCTAGAGAGCTAGCTAACAGTTAGCTTCTACTTTCATGGTTTGTGCTAAGCTAGGCTTATCACATTCTAAACTTTAAGATCAATTTCAAAATAATTTTAAAATAAATACTTGATATGCTGGTTTAACATGTAATAATACTACACTGTAATGTAAATACCGACAACACGTTTTTGAATACGAATTCGAATGCAGAACTTACATACTAATGTAATGTGTTCGTTTTGAGGCTCTTGTTGGGATGCTCAGTATCTAAAAGCTAACACCACCTGCATTGGGTGTTTGTGCTAAGCTAGTTCTTATATTTTGAATATTTCAAAGTAATTGAAGTGCCATGATTGTTAAATTGACGAGCTAACATCACCATCTGTGAAGCCAAAATATTTTCCAACATTATTTTTTTGTCAGTGTTGCAGGTATAATGGAACATCTAACATACAACCCCTCAGGATAACAAGGCACTCTCTGTTCACAAAATCCAGCCTAAAATTTGAAAAATGTCTTATACTGTAAACTGTGTATTTATTTTAACATTGATAAATGCCTCTGCTGATTACTAAAATCTTCCTCTGAACTTTCCATTCGTCAGTGTAAGACAGTTGGATTCTGATAGGGCAGTTTTCTGCGTAGACACACACTGTAGTAGTTGTTCTATTTACACATGTGCCAGTGGAATCAGAGATGAATGACTTTGTGGGTCTGTGGGGGTCTCACACAATCAAAACCCTGCAAGTTAATGTTATAAGAGCAAAACACAAACAGAAGCACAGGAGATTTAACAGTCAGTTTAAAGATGACACAATGTGAGGCGCAGCTGATAAAACACTGTAGGCAACTCTGAGAGGTAGCGCAAGCCATAGAGTCCATATAAAAACCATGTACGAGTACACTACCACAGCAAAAATAAAGCTAGCATTCATACTGACATCGAGCTGGGACGGGGTTTTTTCTCCATTGCATAATGTGATTAGTAAACAGGCATGCTACATACAGTACAAGAGTCGGTGGAGTGAAGGTGTGAAATGGACACAGGTGACCTTATGCTGCAATCAGGTTGTATGAGAAATCTTTGTAAAAACGTGTTTCTGATTTTTAGGTAGACCATCACTGACGGATTATTCTACTAAATTAAATGTAAACGTGTTGTCAGTGTCCAGTTTGACATGAATGCAGCATTATTAGACCCTAATCGCCTCCTCCTCCACCCGAGGCTGCCCTCACCTGACCTCACCTCTTCACTCTGATTGGTCATACAAGTCACTGCTTTGCTCCTTAAAGCCAAACTTCATCCTCACAGCAGCTGGAAAATTAGCATTTGCGCGCCAAGGGGATCACCGATATTATTTATTTACAAAGTGCTACTCAGTTAGCTGTTGAGCTAAATGAGGCTACAGTCATATGTAAAAGCATTACATCATAAATACTGTAAACATGCACAGGGTATAGGAGATAAACAGCTATTTTAGATACATAACAACACTTTTTATCCTCAGTTACCCTGAAGCAATCTGTCCACAAAGTGTCTGTTTGTGCGCACACGTTTCATCCTGAAAAGTGAAAGCTGTTCTGTGCTGGTTGGCACGCACCTTGATGTTTGGCACAGCATCACTCTGAGGCCGTGAAAGCTGAGAGAATGCTGACTAGACAAGGACGAGATGAACGCTGTGAGAGGTTTTCGATGTAAACATCGCCCGGGTAATAAGCCGGTTAACTGGGGGAAAAACTGTCACATTATAGACATTATAGGTAGAGGTGCCACTAATGCACAACCAGTCAGTCAAATTTGAGATATGTTTGTTTTTTATGTAATAATACTGAAGTTTTTGTGGTCCAAGATGTTACCAGATCAGATTTACTGTTGCACGGTGTTAAATAAATATGAAAAAAGTGACAAGATTATTTATAAAGTTAGGCCATATACTAAATACGATGCTCCAACATGTAATAATCATAATATTTGGACAAGCTTCAATCCAAATGTGCACAATTTAATCAAAATGTCCCCATACAACTCTTATTATAAAAATAAATGTGTGTCTGACCAGATATCCAGAAACTTTGGAACAGAAGAAATATTTAATTCTCAGTGAAAGCTGTCAAAGAAAGTCCAGGAAGTGCTTCCAAGAATCCAATCATTGCTAAGAAGGAGTCAAGATGCATAACCTGGAGATCAGAGAGGTTAATCTGAGACTGTCCATTAAGTGTAAAGGCTGCGGTCAGACATAATAAATATGTACGATTAGATCTGAGGGATTCAGTTACATCCAGACAACCACAGCTCAGCATCCAGCACACTCTGCCTTACAGACTTTTGGTGATTTTATAGATGTTAGTGGTGTAGCTGCTTAAAACTTGACTATAGAATTTTAACTCTGTGTGTTCTACTGATGAAAGACATGCCGGATGAATGAAGCGAGTGTAACAGAAGCCAACACATATGTGTGATGAAAGAGTCCTCCACAGTCCTCTTCCACAGACGACTGCGTCTTTGTCCTTCTCCATCTTTTCTTCACAGTAAAAAGACACAGTTCACTTTGAACTATGACAGCAGCAGCAGCAGCATCTTCCAAGTTCTCTTTTTTTTTTGGCATCAAAACACGAAAACCACATCATCCGGTCTGCTCCCATTACCAGACCTCATTTAGAGATCAGAATAATCCCATTTCCACGGAGATGAATTTCCATTTCCATGACAACAGCATGCTCATCGATGGGAGAAGTGTGATGAGAGAAAGCGGTCTGAGGAGGAGACAACCTGCTACCACAGAATGAAGTGTGCATCTGCTGATCCATCCGTCTCTCCTACTCCAGATCAGGCGTCAGGGTGAGGATCAGGTCGGTTGTGCTGGAGGTAGAGCGTCAGGCAGACCATGCTCGTCGTGCAGCAAGAAACAACAGCCAAGAACAGAAATGGATTTTTACTTGTTTTTCATCCAGTGCAGGCGCTTGAGAAGGATAGTGCTTCAGGAACAGGAGGAGGGAGCGGCATCAAGTCGGTTTGCATGTGGTCGTGAAGTCAGTCTTGCTGGTTTTAATCAGGATTTTAATATCACTGGAGACAGACAGATATGAACATTTACAGCAGCAGTTTTATATCTTACCTTCAATAAGACACTTCAATCAATTCAATCCATTCTTGAATATCTTCTCAATATTTCCAGAATGAATTGAAGGCAGCTGTTACTCACATCCCCAGTTGAGGGCGATGGCTGCTGCGATGATGGCGATCCCTCCTAAAATGGAGACCACAGACAGCACCATGGCATTGCGGCCCAGACGACGAGCTCCATCAACGTTGCCTTGCTGCAGACTGTTTCGGGACTAAAGGGAAACAAGCGGACGAGAAACAACTGATCAGATCAGAAGTAACAGTCAATGACTATGTTGTCATTTCCTATCTGAATTGACTATATGTTAACCTAAAAAGTATTAATAGAGAAGACATGCTGCATGGTCCTGGGATATAGCTGGTATTTCTTCATCTTATGTAACAGTCGTACCATCACGGAGAAGGTGAGTGCTACAATGTTGACAGGCCACATTGGGCAGAAGCAGGACAGGATGGCGAGGATCAGGTAGTCCCTTGGTTTGGATCCGTCTACAGCGGCCTCTGTGATTGTGCTGGGCTGGCGGGTGAGCGAGGGCCTGGGAGAGCCCGCCGCCACCGAGCCGGACCGGCTGCCCAAGCGTGGCCGACCATTAGCGTGGCCGCCCGGCTTAGCATGCAGCTTGGGCGACACAGAGGACACTGTGGGAGACGAGTCCGCCCTCACAGGACCGATGCCATTACCTGGAGGACAGGAGATTTCAGAGAGGACTGAAAAAAAGCATTTAAATACAGCCTTTCCTCCATTTTGGATAGTCTAACACAGACCTGTTTTGTCTCAATACACTGACACAACCCAGCCTGATCATGGTACTGAGAGAACTCTTTGGGCCTCCAATCAAATTAAAGCTCCCTCTTTGGATCTTTCCAGTTTACACACTGTGACCTACAGTTTGGCAGCCAAATGTGAAGCATTCCGCCCACACAGCTAACCAGCTGGGTTGGTTCAGCCCTCCAGTTTGGGACCAACTAATACACTAGTAGTTATAATTGGACAATGTAATACACCAAATTGGAAGATAATCCATATTATTATACAAAAATAAGGCAGTTGACTCAGAGTGTATTTACTGGTCTCCATGTTGTCATTGATTACTGTCAGGTGGTCCATGGATATTCCCTCCTCATGACCATCCATTGCTGAGGGCAGGGTTTGCTCAGCGCTAGCTGGTTGAGAAGTCACAGCAGCTTCTCTGTCCGGCTGCGTGCTGATCGGCTGGTCTGGTTGCTGGGGCTCGGCCATGCTGCTGGACTGTTGGGCAGCACTGGGACTTGTGGCCATTGGAGTATTCAGATGAAGCGAAGTGCTGAAGAAAAGCGGACAGCAGGGATGGCTCTGAAAGTAATAGTGACAGATACAATCAGTCGAGATGATGCCTCACAAAGTCACTACCTGCCAGCTTTGATTAATAAACAGCTACTGGGCTTTACAACAAAGCATTAATAGACGAGCTTAAAAAACAGAATGTGAATTACAGAAGGAAACTTACATTTTCAGTTTGTTTGTTTTTTTTTGTGTTGCCTCCTAAACTAGGACAGTGACACAAGTGTCTTAGTAACACAATGGTGCAGCACCTGGGCACCATGTTTAGTGCAGAACATCATTAGCACAGGCTGCTATTCACTGGAAAGAAACACCACAACTTCCAAAAGCTGATTGGGGTTCTGAAAATCAGCTGAAGAACTCCCTCTAAAACAACTTCTAGTTGCTTTGAGTTATTTTCTGTTGTAAAAACTGCAAATTTCAGGCTGCAGTGCTGCTTCGATTGTTACCTAATAACTGCAGTGTTATTAAACGCAGCATCCCAGGAGTGAGTCAGGAGATTCAATAGTAGAGAGACAATATTAAAACCTCTGCGCTGTAATGAAAGAACATTATTGCATTTTTTTCTGCTTCGCTGTCAGAAGCAGCCGTCTCTTCCTGCAGTGGAAACTAAATCAGGCTGCACATGACAGCGAGGGTGGATGCCTGGAAGAGGCTACTGTGTTTGAATCAGAGATATTAAAGAACACAAAGCTGCATCTTCTTTGTTTTTTTTTTACAGATTGAAAGTAAAGTTTATCCTGACCGGCACATGTGAACATTCTTGTCCTTGGGAATAATGTTGAAGCTGCCATTAGAAGGACACCTTTAACTTTAGCTACTAAATCAACCTCTTTATATTGTTCAAATATATCAAATAATTATTCCAGGAGTCCGAGGCTGCTTTATATTCCCTTCTCTATAGCTGATCAATTGCATGATTGATCTACCGGCCTTGTGGTGTACAGAGGCGTTCGGTGATGTATGAGGTCTAAACTCATGCAGTGACCAATGGGACATAAAACAAATACAGACATACAGAGCTCATGTCCACCTACACAGAAGACCAGGAGCCAGAAACCTCAGCCGCAAGAAAATGTTGAGTCACTGGAATAAATCAACAATCTGAACCCACACAGATCTGTTTTATAAATATTTTCTTCTTCTTGCCCTTTTTGGAGAGACAGGATTAACATGTTCTGAGCTTTGCGACGCAATTTAACATTAAGTGACATCTGAACGTCACTCTGAGCAGAGAAGAGTTGAAATCATGTCTAGACTGAAGGGTTCTATAAGCAGGCAGGAAGTGATCACACCATCGGAGGATCAGTGCATTTCTCAGACAGAAAAGCAGCTTCGTCACAAGAACACAAGAGTTAAATCAGCAAAGGTTTCTTCAGATAGAGGCTGTCTGCTGTCTCAGAGGATGAGCAGCATCTATAAACTACTTCCCAGGATGGAAACAAGGACACAGTTGATGAAAGATCCCAGCGGTGTGTCAGGATACCAACAGGAGAGATCAGTCTAAACTCTGCAACCAGAACAGGCCACTTCAAGAGTTTCACATCCTCAGGAGCAGATTGCAGAAGTTATGCCATTATCAATGCTTTATAGGCTTTTATAGGCCTATATAACAGATTTACTTTCAATTGATCCTTTAAGAAAAGATCAGAGCTTCCTTTATTCCATCAATCTGGCATGTCACTGTGATCTGCTGTTTGATCAGCTGCTGGTACTCTATGAAGGCCACAGATCAATCATTCATTGATCTGAGTGACAGCCAGGAGGACGAGCTGCCTCTGAAAAGGCAGATTTGGGAGAGAGCACAGTAGTGTCACACGCTGGCTAAAGTAATGACCTGCCAGGACTCAATTGATTACTTCTACCGTTCCCCCCCTGAGGACCAAACGCTGCAGCGCTGCTCCGCTGACAAAAGCAGAGTGTGTTCTTACAGACCCACGCAGCAGATCACTGCACGTGTGTCCTGATGCAGTCAGAGGGGACTCAGGTTACAGGATACTTTAGCAAAAACACGTGAAATCCTTCAGCTTCAGACCTGGCTTCAGATGCCCTGTTAACATTTACACTGCATTCATTATGCAGAGATGGATGTGAACGATACATAGTTTACCTAAAAAATTCATGCAAGTAACATTCTGAGCTTTTTTAGAGTGAAAAGTTTCTCCTAAAAAGAAAATGTGTCATGAAAAATGAAACTTTCTGATATAAACTCAAGTATAAAGCAAATAAAAAGTTAGAAAATTTGAAAAATTGATTATTTTCCCTTTTATAGACATGTAGTCAGGTTGAAAGGCCGAATGAAACACCAAAGGATCATTGAAGGCATTTGGGGGTCTAAACAGCCAACTCCCACAGCAGTTCATCTGCTGTGGCTTTCCTTATGTTTTCAGTGGCAGGATTAGCGTCGGACAGTGAGGAGTCAGGGGAAAACCAACAGGAAGAGACAACCATTAAAGCCATCAGTCTGTTGTTTCAGCTCTGCAGCAGTAATGACTGCGTGCTCTGATGATGTTTTTTTCATGGTTAGACCATCAGTTAGCTGATGTGTTGAATTGATACAGAGTCTTTATTAAATACTGGCTAATGGCTGGTCCGTGTCATCCATTTTCATTTGATTTGTTTCAACCTAAAAGAAAATGATGATTTTTTTAAATGAAGATTTAGAGTACATGCACTCTAATGTAAATATTGTAAAAACCTAGAAATACAAATTAGTTGTGATCTTATATTATATATATTTTACTGAGTCTTTATTATTAGAAGTACAAATTGCTTCTCAAAGGTGTCCTCACATCTAACATCTTGGTGTTGGGAGGTGCTCAGGGTGGATGGATGGCTCTGATTAGACATCAGACTTCACCACAGAAGACTGCATTTTTCTGTTCATGTTGTATCTTATAGCCTTTTCCACCTATTTATTGTTGTAACTATAACAATACATTAAAAATAATAACTTATTTTAGTTGTCATTTTGTCCCTAAAGGCCGTAGGACAGCAGTAGGACAGAACTAACCCTGAAATTAATGTCTTTGTTTTTTCATCAAACTTTCAAACATAATCAGCACTTATACTCAACCTCCTCCCAAAGGGAATCTGAGTTTATATGTCATCTCCCTGCTGCCTCCTCAGCTTTCAATACAGATTTTAAGGGCAGCCATGTTGTTGCACCACACACTTTGAACCCCTGAAACCTATAGTAGAAAATAATGTTCCCCAAAGTTTCAGCTTTCAATCTGAAAATACAAAATTAGTCCGATTCTATAAAACAGACTACAAACCTGGAATCCTGTGAGGGGGGCAGAACCTGAAAACTGGGATGTGATGCCATGAAAGCAGCGTGACTCCAGCTATAATTTATACATGACTGACACACACACACGATGCAGGAACACACACTCGCCGTTAAAAATGCACCAAAGTCCTTCAGCCTCACAGGCAGACAAAGGATGAGAAAATCCATATGGAAGTGTAATGCAGCTGACACACCCACTGAGGCGGCAGCACATGCTTTACACACCAAACATGTATAATGAAAACCTTTTCCCTATACAGCAGACAATCAGCAGCAGCACTCACCTGGTCCTAGTCCACAGGAAGCAGCAGGGTGAGGTTCATTTTGTCACTGCAGGGGATACAGGAGGTACAGTCCACTAATGTAAGACGGAGCAGCAGGACTGGAAAATACAAATATGATATAAAATTGCAAGATGAAATCAAACACTCTTTTTTCTTTTAAAAAAAATGCTGGAATGGCTGCCACAGTGGGATGTGTTTGGTTTCTGATGATGCAGAGTGTTGCTGCAGCAGCGTTGTCTGTTCCACTGCAAGAAGTAAAGAGGAGGGAGGGGTGTGTGTGTGTGTGTGTGTGTGTGTAAAGGAGAGGCAGCACTTGCAGTACTGTGATTGCTCCTCTCTCCATCTACCCCACCACTGTCAAGTTCGCATAAATTAAAAAAAAAACGCAGGCACATATTTCAAAATAAAAGCTTTTGGGAGTTTTGGTGAAATACGCAAATATTTAATGATGTTTAAGATGCGGAATTTTCATTCATCAGTAGCAGTCTTTTATGAATGGGCCTAAATTTGGTTTGTCTAAATATAGTATAAGAAACATATAAAGTAAAAACAAAAGTCAATAAATGTGCAATAATAATAAAAAACTAAAACAAACTAGAGCTTGTGATTTTAAAATCGATTCTTACTATTGGATGTCACAGAGGCATTTAAATGCAAATACATTCCACATGAGTATTAGTCCTACAGCAGCAGTGTACAGATGATCTTATTTTGTAGGAAATGGGCTAACTTCCTGTATTGTCTTGGTGAACTTGCTGCGCGCCATCCTGCCAGGTTTCTGCTGACTGAGCACAATTCTAACAATGCACCACTACAACCTAGAACTAAGTGATACAGTTAACACATGCTCACACAGTTAACTTTAGTTAACACATTCAGAGTGAAGTTGGAGCTGATGTTTGCTTTGATCTTTGCTTTCACACGAAATACATTTTCAGGAACCACTAACTGCTTTTGAATTATTTTACTATACAAAACTCTAAAAGTGTTAAATTCTTTCTGGAAGTGTTATTTTCTTTCATTATATTTATAAATATAATTTTTCCAGGATTTTTTAGCTCATGTGCCATCACTGCCATCCAGTGTTTCAAATTAAGAACTGCAATATTGCATTGAGCCGCAGCAGTAAGTGATCAGAGTTAACCAACTTTGCTGCTTTAGAGAAATCAGCTTTGAACCATATACAGTGACAATGATCAACCATAATACAAGAAACTAACAGACAATAAAGTTTATGACAAGATTCACATTTCTTTCATTCCTTGTCATGTGGTCAGGGACAAGTTACTCTGAGATGTTTCTATCATAAAGAATATCAAGTGTATGTGTATTGTTTTTATGAGGTGGTAATTTTATTTTGAAGGAGCGAGGCTAAACAAACGGAGCGCTTCCGGTTTGGTTTGTTGTTGTCTCATCCTGTTTCCGGTGTGGATCCTGCCGCAGCCGTGTCTGGTTCCAACATCAAAAATGACCAAACTGCAGCTGCTGAACGCCTACCTGACGGAGCGGCTGACGGCGGTGGTGAAGGAGATACTGGAGGTGGTGGAGGACACGGTGACCGAGTACCGTGAAGAGACCGCCAGAACCAAGCGAGAGAACGAGAGCCTGCGGAGGCAGCTGCGGGACATCCTGCTGCTGGAGGCCGAGACAGAGTGGCTGAGTAAGGGCCAAGCTAGCACGCTAGCTCCTTGAAGGAGCTTCGTTCCAAACTGTCCTGAAAATCCGTCTGCTTAAAGTCGCACTTTATATTTTAACGTAGAATTTCCATCAACTCGCTGATTTAAAGTGTTTATATGTTGTTAAGGATCCCTGTTTACGTTCGGTGAACACCGTTTGGTGCCATTGTAACGCAGTGGTGACTTTTTAATCATTTTAGCTGCTTCCTCTTTATCGCGTCAAGCGGGTGTCATCTGATGCAGTCAACAGATTTGTCATTTGACAGCAAGATGTGCTCGTTGTTGCTCAGCGAGACATAAGCCGAATGTACTGTTACAGTCTGTTAACAGGGTTTTCTTAATGAGACCAACTTTGTGAGGTAAAGGTTTGCATAATACAACCGAACGATAAAATGGGTGGTGTGATGAGTAGAATTAAATAGTGTGGGGGAAGTATCTTTGAGGAACTGACAGTTCGGTCATGTGCCTCGAAGGGAAATGACATCTATTTACGTTGTTGACACAAAAACGAGCTCACGTGTTTAAAATCAATATGATAGCTGCAGCCTGACATCTCTGCAAAGCAGCAGACAGTTGTATTCACTGTTGTGTAGACCGCTTATTTATTATCCGTTTCAGGGTCCACCCGGTCCAGTCTCGGTGTTGCAGCCCCGGAGCAACTGCCCAACGATCCGGAGCAGAGGCCTCACTCAGAAGAGGCAGACTCCACCCTGAACCAGCCCAGGCAGCCACCAGCTAAGGCAGCCAAGCCAACACATGAGCAGGTGGTGACTGTGCAGCTGCTGTCAGTGCAGAGGGAGACCCCGCTGGTGCCCGTTCACTTGCCCGTGGACAAGAAGCCTGCAGAGTCCTCCTGGGAACCGGTTCTCAAGGTCGACCCTGCACAGGAGACGTTTGTGAAAGCTTCATCTCTTCCCTCTAATTCCTCCCTGAATTCTGTCTCTGTCCCCAAAATCCATGTTGAAGTTCCAGCACTCAGGGAGGAGCCCCAGGCCCCGGCTCCTGCACGGATCAAAACTGAACCTGAGGAGTACAAAGTGAGTGAGTCAGAACCTCACACAGACTCTCAGGCAGTCACCGCGCACACTCATGGCACTGCAGAGTTCAGAAGCAGGGTGGATGCAGACAGACAGGAAGGTCAGCAAAACAGAAAGTCCTCTCAGGAGAAGCTGCCTGCTACTGACAGCGCAGTCGCTGCTTTCATCCCTGAGCTTGTCCACCGCTGTCCCCGCTGCGGCGAGGCATTCAGCCATGCCGCCAGCCTTCGCCTCCACTTGGAGCAGAAGAGGAAGACCTACGCTTGTGACTGGTGCTGCAAGTCTTTTGCACAGTCAGCTGACCTTCGGCGCCATCTGCGCACGCACACAGGGGAGCGGCCCCACCGCTGCACCTTCTGCTCCAAGAGCTTCAGCCAGAGAGGGAACCTGAGGCGACACCTGCGCATCCACACAGGCGAGCGGCCGTACAGCTGCCCGTTCTGCTGCCGCACCTTCAGCGATGGTGACACCATGAAGAAACACAAACGCACACATTCAGGAGAGAAGCCATACCGCTGCGCCCAGTGCTCCAAGACTTTCAGCAGTGCCAGTGGTCTACAGATACATGTAAAGAAAGACAGGTGCTTTGTGGCTAACGTCTGATTGCTCGCTTCAGGAGAGGATTGCACATTGCAGCTTGAAACTCCCATATGAAAGGGAGCTTTACACAAAATACAGGCAAAAACTGGTTGTTGGTCTGCATCCTCCAGGCTTTTAGTGGTGAGTTTTCTAAAAAGCTTTATGGTGTGAACAAAAAAAGAACTATCTGTGGAAACAGTGTTGGTCATAAAACATGCAGATACATCTTAAAAAACCACCATCCATGCAGAATAGAGGACTTAACATGCAACATCAACATACAAGAGCCAACGACAGATGTAGGTGTGACTGCACTGAGAACAGCTTCAGTTCTCACTTTGACTATCACTCAGCACCATCACAGATAAGTCAGCTATACACAGTTTCTCTAGCATTAAACAGGTCTGTCTAACATGATGGGGGAAAATGGATAAAGCACTGAGGAATGTCAGCTGAAAGCTTGGAATCTTCTACAATTATCTGCAATTCAAGCTACAGTAAAAGTAAAACCAGATGTTTGGGGGTGTGACAGAATGTGTCATTTAGTTAATAATTGAACTGCAAAATATGAATATAATATAAATTGGGATAATTCAGATTTTAAATATGGTTAACAAATCAGCTGATAGTGTTGGAAATAATTGAGGTGGTCTCCTCAGAGTCTGCACTCAGCAGACAGTGTGCAAGCAGTCTGTTAACAGAACCTTCAAGATGACACATGATGGCGTGCAAGAGAAATTTTGTGTTTACAGCTGCTGGGGGATAAAAACAGCATCTTGAATTCCTGCTGAGTCTCCTGCTGAGCAACTTTGTGCACTTTGATTTTGTCCTGGCAGGACATGAATGAGTTTATAGGCAGCTATCATCATGGCTTTTATATTTATTTATATTTATTTCCCAGACTCCACCTGCTGTCTTGCAGATGTGGACAAAAGACAGAAGTGTGGAGGACACGGCGCACATCCTTCTGCACTTGTTTGTTTTTTTCCCCTCCCAACAGTATGTTTCTCTGCAGCTGCTCACAAATTCAGGTGGAAATATATCTGTGTATTATTATTAGTAGTAGAAGTAGTTGTTCCTAAAATAATGCCACACTGAGCTGCCAAGGTTATCATCAGGGTCATCTTCACCTTCATGTGAGGCTGTGTTTCTATAAACATCAATAATTCATCCCAGTGAAAAAGTGAGAAATATTCTGAAAAGGACAAAAAAAGAACCTGCAGCAGGAAGATGGTTTTCACCACTGCATTTACTTATCATAACATTCATTACCCCATGAACTGACGTAAATATAGTGAGATGCTAAAAGCTTCAGGTAAACAACACCATCAGTCATCTTTCTTGATGAAGAGGCAGCTCAGTGACATCAAACACTTGGAGCTATTTTAGACTGTGAGGTGAAGACAGAGCGGAACAATTATGAAAGATATCTGAAATCAATGCTGAGTCAGTGACGTTAAATCATTACAGAATGCTGCAGATGTAAAAACTGTTCACGTTCCCTTTTAAAATCAGTGTTGGGATGACTCTGCTCTCCTGGAGATATTTGGAGATGAGGACCGTTCACAGTGCAGACCTACACAGCAGATCAGCCAGGACAAGTGTCACTGTGACGGAGGGCAGGTTGTTGCCGCTCAACATCAGTATTTTGTATCAATGTGTGTGTGTGTGTTTTTTTATTTAAAACAAATAAATGTTCAGTGAGACTGTTGTGCCTCTGAGACACTGATCACATTCTGTTGTTGGATCATGACATCTTACAGCAACATCTGATCATAAACTGGGTTTAATTAAAAACAAATATCTGGATTATTATACTATTCAACATGAATCACAGTCTATACAGACTGACAGAAAAAGCTTTTTGGAGTATTACTGATGCTTTAACATAGCATGTGAATATTTTATTTTATACCACTCTTTATCTCAAGATAGGCTGCAATCAACAGTCATCAAGTAACTAAGCAAGTGTCAGATAAATGTAAACCGCATAAGAACAAACAGAATTGTAGTTAAGTACCACATGTGAAAGTAACACATTACACCTGTGTGTTTGGTCTCTTACCTGTTTCTCACAGTTTGAACTTTTGTTTAGTTCCAACCTCTAAAAACACCTCTGAGCACATCCCTGCACAATGCAGCCACACTGGTGTTTTCATTCGTAGCCTAATGAGAGCTCCCATGCTGCGTTCAAGTCCTGCTGGATATCTGCATGCAAGCCTTACATTACCTGTCAGTTGGACTTGGAAGCTTCCCCACTGATGATTTTGATTTAGCCATATATAGAAGACAAACTTCCATTTATACAATACTAATAATAATAATATTAATTGTTCTTTGTGTGGAACTACTGTGTTCTGCCTGCAGGGGGCGGCACAGCACCACTGTGAGGTCAAAAAATCCATGCTGGCTCTTCAGTCTGCACTGCATTCCAAATTTATTGTTGCATCGTACATAAAACACCTGATAGAAATGTAAGAACGACTGTAAAGCACGAGATCAGTGTAAACAACGGTCCAACAATATTGTATAGAAAGCCACATTCATACATTCAGTCGTGCATAAAAGATGAACAATAACACTGTAAACAGAAGAATCTTCACCAGGAGCCGTACCTGAATGTTTCATCATGTCCACATTTCAACACTTGAAATAGAAAACAGGCAGGGGGGGAGTATAGAGATATAAAGAAGTATATCAACATATTGCATCATGCAACAACAAGGAAGAACCACTTGTATTGAAATATCATCATCAGTCAACAGGATGCACTTTTGTTTTTTCACAGTCTCACTTAGGAGTGCAATAGAAACGTGATCTGTGTGTTGTAAAGCGTGGCAGATACCAGAAAAAAAGATCAGAACTCACATGTTAGAACCAAGAATGATGGAACCTCATACATGGGGGCAACGTTATATTTTCTATAGCATCCGCCTCCAAAGAGACATGGAGCTCTCTCATGGTTCCTGCAGTAAAAATACCATTCATTATTCTCAAGTAACATGGCTGAATTTATTTAATACTGACCAATTTGGAGCAACATATCAACATATTCAATGAAGAGCCTGGTGAAAATGCCTAAGAACAAATTTGTGCACACAAGTTTTCACTCCCAGGGTGCACTCTGGCAATGAACCAGTATAATCCAACCACGTTCCAAATGCTGCCACGCAAGACAATGAAGTTATGTAAGATAAGATCACAATTCACCTTTAAATTTGACATTGAATTTAGCCACCATGCCACAGTTCCAAGCTAACTGTGAGTCAGCTAGTGAAAAAGAATGGGATTTTTACAGTTTAATTGTAAACCATGGAGCAACAGGAGGAGCAGCAACAGAGAAACACACACGTGTGAGATTCCCTCACTGTTAGCACCTTGAAAGACCAGCTGACCAACAACTGTCCAACAAATAAAAAACAAAAAAAACTCAATTGAATGAGGTCATTAGAGACAGCAACAAACTATGTGGCTCCCCTCATTTGTATGTCAATTTCATATTGTTGTTTACTTGAATACAGTGTGTGTCAGATATGTCTATAGGAGGAGCTGAGATGACTGAATGCTGCAGATTTCTGAGACTACAGAACTAAATATTTGATCAAATATTGAAAGAGGGTTACATTTGGATTTAGTTTATGATCATGTTTATGCAAACTGTATTTTTTTCTGTGCTTGTTTAACTCAGAGGCCTATGTGAGCAGCAGTCATGTAAACAAATCTCACTGCTGGACTCTATAACCAGCAAAGGAAGCTACAGCCTACAACGGAGCAAATGGATTTAGGAAAGTAAAGTGTTCCATCCAATGACTACCGAACTTCCATTTTTTTAAATGTAATTGGCTGTTACCTCCATCTGTGTTCCTGCCATGATATTAACAAAAGAGGAAAAGGTCTTAAATGATAATAACTAAAGGAAACTGAAATAACATTCAGTGAGACTAGAACTCCGTGTTCTGTCAGTTTTCTCCCAAACTAAATGAAAAGGTTTTATAGAGAAGTCAGATAAGAGTGAACAAACTCCAGAAACTACATTATGAGGGCTGGAAAGCAGCAACATTCGATGTTAAAAGATTCAGGTGTGTGTGTTTTTGACAGCTGCACGGGGCACCACACTCTATTGTGAAGGTAGAAGCTGTGGTTTGTGACAGGGTGGAAGATGTCTACTGTAGTCGACTAGCTTATTTGCTTATGTTTGCGTAGGCAGAGCACATTTTACTAACAGATAGCTCATCAAAGAGCTGAAGTGTTCATGCACATTTCTTACATTCAGAATTATGCATACATGTAAATCTTGTATAACATGCTCTGACAGTACTGCACCCATGGCCAAGCTAAACCACATATGAGCTGAACTGCAAAGATGATCTCTGTTTACATAAACAGAAGAACAACAGCAGACAGGAAAGTAAAAATGATGTATTCCTCTCTTTCTGAGTGAAGGTGTGTGATTCACTGGCCAAATCTGTGTGCTGAAATAAACATGCAGGTTATTACACATCTCCAAAATGTCTTAAAAAAAGAGAGACAGTTCCATTCCTCATGAATCCTGTTCATTGGTCTGTATGTGTGTCTGTTGAGTGCAGATGTGATGCTGAAAGTGTTGACCGACCCCCTGATAACTTACTGATTAGTAATGAAGGCACACCACCATGCTACTCCAGCTCCACCCTGCTCTCCAACCTGCCCGGTGGCTCTTATTATAAACGACCTGTCCTCTCAATGACTGCAGATTCCTGCGGTGAAGTTGCTTGCGTCCGTCTCATAAAGTAGGGGGGGGGTTAGTCGTGGCTGAGGGTTCGCGGCAGCTCATTGGACAGGATGTGCCACCGCTCCACCCTGCGGCCCTTGTTCTTCAGGCAGTCCATCCAGTGACGGAGGGCGTCACCCTGGGAGTGGCAGCTCAGACAGACACCGCCTAAACAGGAAGTACAGAAAAGAGAGCTGGGGGTTATTAATGTGGACACATCACAGCCAGCAGGATTAATTACAGTGTGGACACTATAGAATCATCCACTTAATGCACCTATGAGACTTCTAGCAACCTAGAGTGCTGCGGACTGAAGCCAGTGTGTGGAAGCGCCAAAGCTGCACTTCCTCGTACAGCCAGCATAATAATAGAAACATAATAATAGAAACAGTTTAATTGTGGGTAGAAAACGAGTCATACAGCTGGTAAGTGTGATAAATACACAGTACTAATCTTCACAAACATACTCAAGCTTTTGCCGAACAGCTTTGCCAACACTAAAGAGAAGCATGTGCTAGATTCATTAATATTTACAGCATCTTATTCACAGCTGAACCAGAGGATGATCCTGTTTATAACTTTCTACACCAACACCTTCTTACACACTCCAGCCAACCATGGAACAGATTTTTCAGAGTACCTTCCATAAAGACAGCAGCTTCAGGAGGAAGGTGTTCGTGGACCACTGGGCTTTCAATTTATGAGAAAGAGGAAGAGGAAGAGGGCTCAGAGTCTCACCTATGAAGTCGTTGGAGCGTCCCAGGTCGTAGTCCCACACCGTCACCTCCAGGGTCTTGTTGGTCAGCTCCGACAGGGAGATCTCATAGAAGAATTCCTGCGGCGAACACAGAGAGGACACATACAGACAAACACATTCATGACTGAGTGAAGCTGTGCGAGAGAAAAATCTGATCTGATGTGACTGCTTGCTTGTTTAAAATCTCTAATTGAATGCAGAGGAAGCCTTTTCTTTCCCCTGAGAGAAAAACAAGTGGCGGTGGATTTTCCTGCAGACCAGGGGGAAACCATTGAGGCAGCCATACTATTTTGGAGCCAGATGAGGCCAGATGATTTAAATGAGACAATAACTGTAGAGTTGAAGCGAGCCAGTATGAGCTCATTAACGCCACTGCTCAGTGAAGGTGGAGGTGAGGCGGAGCTCGGACCCGCTGTGACTGGCCCAGGGGCGCAGGTGGGGGTTCTTACCTCGTTAAATTCAGGGTTGAGGGTCTTTCTCATCACGGCTGTTTTGTGCTTGGATTTCTTCTGTATGTCGGGCTTCAGGTATCTGACAGGAAAAGACAGAAAGGGATGTGAGTTTGCTCCGCTGCACAGAGCTGGTACATGCAGGAAACCTGCACTTTTTATCTTAATAGTGATCAATCCACTAAAAATGTCAGCCCAGAAAACCTCAAGAAAACTGTGATGAAACTGGCTTTCAGCTTTAGATATCAGTTAGCGGCACATTAGAAACCACACGAAGCAGCAGACACATCTCAATAACTGCATGTGTAGGATGGTGGAACAGTGACACACAGTGACGGTGGAGACAGTGGCAGTAATTGGTTCTGACCCGTCATTTTAAGGATGACATGAGGACTTAATAAAATCGAGGTGCGGCCTGGGACAACATGACAGCACAGGCTAATACAAAGAGAAAAGAAGACTGGGGCCGCATGCCATTTCAGGCCGATGGCACCCCGTTATCTTTCTGCAGACACTGACTGTGTGAGCATCTGGGAAGCGGTGTAGGAAATGAACAAGCCCCGAGCTGCCTGTAAGAATATTAAACTTGTTAATTTTCTCTGAATTGACTAAGCCTGACTCTGACTGTTGAGCCGCCGTCTAACAGCTGAGGCCGCTGACTGCCCATCCACCTACTGCTGCTCCCATCAGTGTGGTTATTGAGAAGCCTGCAGCCACATGTTTCTGACCACTTTTTAAAGCCATATGAAGGAAGGAATCCCCTTGTCTGGTCATTGACATCAGAGGGTCCATAATATATATTACAACATGGACATTATTACATGTCTCACTGACTTTAATGAAGGCGTCCAATAATAGTTTTTCTATACATTTATTGGTTTGAAACTAAAATAAGCTTTATAGATGTGGACTAGCTCCAACATCAGCATCATTGGTGAAGTTTCAATGTGCACGATTATATTCCCATCCTCACATATGCAGAACTGTACATGCAGCAGGAGGTGTCACAGTAACCTATACTATGTAAACTAAGGCATTACAGTATTGCCTCCTGAAGTCACATGACTGTGTTTATACAGGAAGTGATCAGGTGGATGACACTGCCTGATCTGCTTTTGTCTGGAGTGATGTTAACCTCCTCTAAACTGATAAACTGGCTGAATGTGAGGCTGATATTCTGGGTGCAGCAGTCGTTTGTAAAACTGGTAAATCTCTGTGTGTTTACTTAACCCTTCCGCTGCCTGTAGACTCCATGTTCGTGCTCACAGTCAGTTTGTATTCTGACACAGTGCAGGGAACGACAGGAAACAATAGCAAAAAAAAAGAAGCCTTAAATCCTCGAGATACTGCTCAAACTGTTTTATTTCTTTCACTGATTATCTTTCCTGCCAGGAAACAGATGGTTCTTTAAAAACAAAACAAAAAACACAATAACTGCATCATGATGAGGAGAGTTAATAAGATGGCAGAACTCCAGTGTTTAATTGTCTTGTTGATGTGTAAGTGTGAGATTTAGTCAGTATCCTCGGTTGTTTCTGCACCAGGATGTTTCTGACCAACAAACCGGTCACAGTTAGTCTGCATTCAGCCAATGAGGATTACTTGATGAAGCCATTATCCTGGTAAGAGGCCAAAATGCAGAGCCAATTTATTAATTTTACAAAACTCAACAAGTTTATTAGCTTAAAAACACTTTAAGCATGATGTGTTGGTGCCAAATTGGAAAAGAACCGAAATATTCTCCCATTGTTGAGAAATAACTTTTAGTTTATTCTGACAAACAGCATTGAGTTGGATGTTGTAAAGCAGCCCAGTTACTGTAATTCTATTAAATATGCATCTGTTTGTTTTTTCAAGTGTTGACATGACATGACATATATGATGTTTTAACATAGTGAGAACATGTATAATCTCATGAAGCCTCTGTCAGACTGTAAATTCTTACATTTTGACGTAGGGGTCGGAGAACCCATTGACGTCCATGGCTGCCAGGTGGGCACAGCGTTTCACGCCCACACAGAGTCCTCCGCTGCGACGGCCTTCGCCACCTCCTCCTTCTGCGTCTTTTTCCTCCGAACTGAGAGGAGGCAGAAACTGCAGGGACAGAAGGAGACGACCTCTCTCCTCCAGACTGTGCAGCTGCTCGTTCTCCCACTGCGGACAAGATTAGATCAGTCACATCAGTCTAGTCAGATTATTTTAAACAGATCCTTTTAGTTTGATTGATCGGATTAGTGCAGTTGTATTACCATCAATTCATTTATTTGCATTAGTGTGATGGAAACAGGGTGATTGGTTGGTTGGTCAGGCAGTTAAGTTTTGTTTACTGTATCCAGGTGACTTTGATCAGATTAGAGTAGTCTGATTTATTTCAATAGAGTATCAGTTTAGTTGAGCCTGAAACAGATTAGATCAAAAGAAACAGTGTGGCACCTTGATCAGTGGGGTCACAAAATATCAGATTATACGAGTCTTATCTCTGTGTTAGATTAGTGTGTTCAGATTTCTTGGATTGTTTGGTCTTATTATGATTAGTTTAGTCTGATTAACTAGGTCGCCTTAATTACACTGGATTGTGTTATAAATCAGCAGATTATTTTTAGGTGAATTAAGTTTGTCAGATGTGTCAGAAGCTTGATCATAATCCTAAATTGTCCTAAAACAGAAGAGAAAAGCAAATCAACCATTAGAACCTTTGGTCTAGTTATATGGTAACAAGATAATGAGCAGCAGAGGATCAATGGATTCAACGTTTCAAATATATCTAGTGTTTAATATCTGGTGTCTGCCTCTGGTGTTCCAGCTGCCTCGTTGCTTTTGCTTCGGGCACTTCTAACTGACAGCATTCCAGCCTTTCAGACCGGCTCCCACAGGTGACCCCTGTGAACTTCAAACCCTCTTCCAGCAGATTGTCCACAGAGAAATCACACTGATAACATGTTCTGCCCTTTCTGGATATTTTGGTAAAGCAAGCCCCAGTTTGTCTCCCGTAGATATTTCTATAGGAGGAACTAAAATAAAAATTACCATTCGAGAAAATTTCACCACAGTTTTATCTGGTCATTGCAAGCCTTACAATACAGAGCCTCTAAAACAGCTTTAGGAGTCTGACAGCAGGTGCAGGTTGAGAGGCTCAGCTACGATTGGATAATACATCATGTCTGCTTTTAGCTTTATCTAAAAACAGACCTGCAGTTTGTGGGAGTCAAATCCTGTTGAGTTCACACTTAATCCCATTTTCTTCGGCAAACCAAACTTCTTTTTTTTCATTCCATCCACAGAAAATTCCCACAGAGAAGAGATCATGTGACCACAAAGACGAAAACAGAAGGTCAGGAAGACATCCGCACCTCCACCGCTGCTCATTAAAACTCATCTCACTGCATGTGTTCGATTTGATCTCTCTGATCACTGCACAGCAGAGGGTGAGAAGATCGATAGTTTAATCCTCCGTGTTTGTCCCACCCACCACCCCCTTCTCCTGGGGTGAGGTTTCCTGTCTTTATTAGAGGTTCACCCTACCAGTGCTCATTATAGGCAGTCAGTGTGAGCTCACAGTTTCACCTGTATCCACGCTGACCTTTCACTGCGCCTCAGAAAAGAAAATACTTTGTTCTGATCTTTTAGAATGTGAGACAAAGGGTAAAAATCATTTGTATTAAATGCTTCCTACAATTTCAGTTGATATTCAGCTCCAGTCAGCCCGCTTCCCACCATCCGCCACCAAAACTGCAGCTAAGAAAAGCAACCAAAGGTCAGGAAATAAGCAGATCGATGGCTTTTAGCGGGAGTCAGCACAGCTTGGCAGGATTTCTTTTCCGCCCACTTCCAATTGGTGGGAGCCACACTTTCTAGATGAACCCTGCGCTGAATTAGCTCTGCAGCATTTACAAAGGTAGCCGCTCAGCTCAGGCTGAAATGAGGATCTGCTACAATCCACACTTCAATGGCACGTCCTTCTGCCAGAAGAAATGTCATCAGGCTGTGGGTTCATGTTCCAAGTGAGCGGTTGACAGACAGCCAGCTCACAGCTTTAGCATCAGAGAGTGAAACCAAGTCGAAGCTGCAGAGGTTCATCCAGAACCTTCTGATGGCCGGGCTTCCTACAGAAAGCTTTGATTAAAAATCTGCTATTTCATGTTTTGCAGGAAATTGAAAACTGACAGCAGCAAAGGAAGGGTTGAGATTGCTCTATGCTTTTACAGGTTTATCTTAAAATAACATTTCTAATATAAAAAAATGAAAAAAAAAATGAAAATATAACAAAAGAAAATAGGCTGGAAATATTCAAATGTGTCCCACTGTGTTTGATTGACATGAAAAAGAGGGGCGAGTCTCTTCTGTGTTTCATTTATCTTGTTGCTGTTCTTGTTTTTTGTACTGATCTCATTATACACAACAGAGCTGGCCTTAAATTGGCTTAAATACATTGTGATGTGTAATAAATATTGCTGTGCTTGGTCTGAGGCTGCTAATTAGACACATTCTGTGCTGCTACCAATTAGTTTAATTATTTTTTTTATTTATCTTTTAGGAAAGCAGACATTTCTAATCAGTCAAACTACTTTATTTCCAGTGTGTGAGCAGTGATACGTGAAAGGGACAGAGCTGATGTAATCCCCACAGAAACACTGAGCTGCTGTTTGTTTTCAGGTGTGCGTTGCTGGCTTGACTCAGATCAGCCTGCACACACATACAAAAGACTGAAGGTGAGCCATTAGGTAAAGCTCCTGTTTGTCACTGTGCAGAGGTCAATTGGCTGAAAACAATAACAACTGCCTCCTGTGCCTCCGTCTTTGTTAGGACACCTGTATTTCTGGTGGTGAAGGCAGCCAGCTAATGAGCTCGCTCCGGCTCAGCTCTGCCTGCGTCACAGACGCCACATGAATGTAAAGTCAACTTTGAAAGAAGACAAATGCTGATGACAACATGGTAGGTGGCTGCTTTTGTGCACCTGTTAAAAGCACAAGAACATCCACACTAATATGTTGCATTTACAACCAGGGTCCAAACTACTCAGGCAGTTCTAGGAAAAAAAAGATGATCCAGTTTTAGTTTGAAAGCTGTGGTCCGGATGGGGAGAAAAACACATTTTATTCAGCTCTGACTAAGCAGTGCCTATTTTATCATAGATAATGGATGTGTTATCTGTGTTAACTTTGCATTATATCAGGTGACTCCTGCCTACGTGCAAAGCTTATGTGAACAATTTATATCAATATACCCTCTAACAGCCATCATCCTTCACTCAAATGAAGACTGTAAGTGTTCCTTCACAATCTTTCTCCTTATTAGCCTTATTAGATATAATCATATAAAGTGAGTTGAATCTCTGCTGATTCAGTGTGTCTGAGGTCTGGCACTGGGGCAGCCATTTGTTTTACAGCAATAACTCTCTGAAGTCATGCTCTATGTGACACATGGTGCCTTTATAAGGTTCAGGTCATCCACTAGCCCAGAATAAACCCACACACGGTCTTCATCCCTGTGGATGTGTCGAGGTGTGGTCCGGTAACAGGAAGTGACAGACTAATAACAGGAAATCTCGTCTCGTCCTGAGGGTTGGTGAGATGAATGTGAGGGCGTCCTGTCACAGGGGAGGTTTTCTAACCTGACACTCGAAGACTCCCAGAAGTCTTTAAGAGGTCCAGGAGTCGTCTAGAAAAATGAGAAGTAGTTTCATCTCATGACAGTTTAATTCACTGGAAATGATCCCAGTTAGAGAGCGTATAATGAGGACTAATTCAGATAATAGGTTTCACTCCACTCTGCCACCATTATGTGCCCACATGGAGAGGACTGATGACAAGAAGCTTCAGTGAGGCTACAAATGAATGTCTGAAAATAGACACAAATACTACCTCCACACAGAGTCCAGCCTGAAGCTTATTTCTCACTCATAACAGCGACACAGAACTCGCTGAAATTGATTCTGATTCCAGACAAATAAAAGATTTTTAGTGTCTTCATCATCTTCTGGAATGCTCCTCCTCCTCAAGACCACAGCAGATGAAGGCCAGTGAGTTCTTGTGTGGTCTTCAGTTCTGACTTCTCCTGTGCCTCATCTTTATGATCATCAGCAGTCAGAGAAATGGCTTCATTTGCAGAGCTGCTGTTATTATAATCTGTCGATATTAAAAGAAGCCACTGCACTGACCTGAGCCTGACACACGATGCTGCTCAGCCTCCAGCATTATGAATATTTTATGATTCAATTCACCTGCAAATCCGAGACCTTTTAAACATCCACTGTTCATGTGTCAGAACGTGGTGGTCACATTTAACCTCTTCACTTGCAGACTCTTCTTCCCTGTTGTTTTTACTGAATCCATGCTTAAAGCATCATCGCCGCCTGTCAGTCTGACCTCAGGGAAGCCTGTTGAAGAAAACACTTCAACGTGCTTGAAATCCTCCAGGCAGGTTTATTAAGGTGTTGGACTGGGCTGTAATGTGGTTCTGTGAAGAGGTTATGCAGCAATGATGGTTGTGAAATTCGGCCTAATAATACTGGCCACTGGAGTCAGTTCCCTTAGACCTCCATGTTTACAGCAGAAATATGTTTACAGCCTTGTATTCAAATGGTTCTGGTCTGTGTAGATGAGAAAACTTATGTAACACATCCATATTTGAGTAGACGGACTTAAGCTGAAATATTCAAATCGTTCTTGCAGGTTTTTTTTTTTGCCTGACTGCATCTTCTTCAGAAGGATTTTCACCAGCTTGCAGAGTAAAGTTTGAAGGAAGCTTCTCTACGTGACCTGACTTTTTATTTAGCCTTAACTGTGAGCGCAGCGAGGGAGCAGACTTCCTGCTTGAAATGCTCACTGATCGACAGACTACTGAGGACACAAGAAAGTGTCATGTCTTCCCCTGAAGTCCATCTCCTCTTCTTTGTAGGGTGGAAGTCCTCTCCGTGACTAAGTGTCACCTTCTTCCTCCAGCTGTCACTCACTCTTTATCCAGATGTGTCTTTTGTCTAGTTTTATGCTCTCCTGCCTGCTGTCACTTTGACACAGTGAGAAAGTCCGACCTTGTCCAAGCGCTCTGGTTCAGTCTTTCACACTCACAGGCAAGAAAATGGCCACGATGTGCAGCTTCACCTCTATTATTACTATTTTTTTAAGTCTTCTAGTTTCCAGGTTCTAATTATTAGACATTATTATTTTGGTTATTTTGCATTGCAGATTTAGGAAAATAGTTTTTTTGAAATAGGGAATGTTTTCTACATAACAGAAGGGCCTGTTTATTCATGCACATAAATATGCTCCAATAATTAGCTCCAAGAAATTAACTAATGATGATCTGTTATTTAAAGTGTCTTCTGTATTTAAAGCATTTGTCCTCATGCATGTTTCATTTTTAGTTTTTGTTGTCATTTTTGACTCCAAGAAGCTCTTTAATTGTGCATAATTTTCAGAATAAATAGCAATAATGCTTCAGTGTTTCAGAGACAAAAAACAGAAGTAGCCATCTCATTTATGACAGGAAGACAATGAGCTGACTTGTCCCTGACTTTGGACCACATCTGGATTACAGAGGCTGTGACTCCTGTGTCCGGATTACCACGGCCCCTCACTGAATTGTTTCACCTTCACGGTAAAATCACATCACCTTCCACTGTGCCTGGGAAAAATCTAATTAGTAACCTGCTCTGGGTGTTCCTTCTGATTGAGAGTCTGCTGCCTCACAGCAACAACCCCTGAGTTAGATGACAACAGCAAGCTGTAGACACACGTTAGACTGTAGCAGACAAACTAATGACCTCCACTTGTGTAAGGTTGGCTGTTAAATTCTGAGGATGTCAGACGGTGAGGGATGTCTGAAGGATCGGGTTATGAGAGAGAGAATAAAACGATCATCATTTAAAATGAAGTGAGAACATGCTGCATTATTTCTTGAGATATTCTAAGTGGCTGGGATTTAGATTTGGGTCGCAGTAGCAGTCACTTGGTGAGAATTATGCTGCAGGCTGGTCTCTGCTTTCCAAACCCTTTAAATCAGTCTTTGGATGAAAACTGAAGCTGCTGCTTTAGATTAACAACCAAAGATGTCACCTCATTGCTCTTACGTGATCCACTTCTGTGTGGAACATTACCTCCTACCTCTAACATGGCGCAGTCCTTGTTTTGTACACGGAGATGCAAATGTATCCGTGTAAGATAAGCATAATAATTGGAGCTTTAAGACACAAGCTTAGCTTCCTTAGCTTATTCAGAGGGGTCACATGGTTGGAGCTGTTGGAACAATACAGGGCTGTTGTGCCCACCATGATTTTACAGAGTCTCATTTACAGTTTTGATGAAACCTGGTGATGGAGACAAAGAGACATTTTGTTTCGGATCCAAAGAGCTTGAGGTTGTGTTTATCCTCACTTGTGGAGCTGGATGTTTTTGTCAGTGGAAAATTTCAGAACAGCCTGGGGCTTAAGGGGTTCATTTCCATTTTCCCCACATTTTGTTCCAATAGAGACCTCGAGCAGTCTCCAATCTGTTTCTAGTTTTCAAAGAATTGTTGATTAAGACACACAAATATTAACTAGTGAGAATTAGTGAAGCAGTGACACTGATGAGCTGTAGCCAGTCACCTGCTTAATGTTTCACCTAGTGTTTTTAACCCAGCAAAGTGCTGTTTATTTTTAGCATTTGGTTTAAATTACAGACACCGTTGATTGTGTTATAAGGTCCTGGTTATACATTTGTTTTTGTCTAATGAATCGTTATCACTGCAGCCCTGTATTTCACTGGGATGTTAAATCTGATCTGACCCTGCTTGTCTCTGGTGCTTAGATTTAATATTTTAAAGAAATCATCATCAAATAAAAAGCTTCTTTAGTGAAAGATTAAACTGGCTCATATCTCTCTGAGTATTTGATGATGCCGAATCACATTAAGAGCCACTTGTCTTATTATTTTGTGTCCTCTTGTCATCAAATGTCTCACTAAAACTGCTCTCATCCTCCGTCTTTAGCTCCTTCACATGCAGATTCTGTTTCCATTTGCTCTTCAAATTCTAATTAATGAAGGCAAAGCTCTTTGGCTGAAATTCAGATGAAGGAACAAATTACTGAATCAGTGCTTTCAAGTATTTCCTGACTGGATGTATCATAAATATATATAGAACAAAAACAAACAAAACGAGGTTAATTAAAACATGAATTCCTCCATCCCCTTGGTACACAGTCCTCTCTGACTCATATCTCAGAGGCTTGTACAGGCTCCATACATTGAGGAAGTAGATTCCTTGTGTTTATTCATTCATAAGGGTCACACAGTAGAGACTTATTCACCATGACAACCATCCTTGTTAAGAGAGGAACAATTTAATTTTCAGCTCTCTTATGATGGATTTGATGCAAATCTTACACACTGTTTAAAATATTATACAGACCTATTTCAGGCAGGCAGCACTAGTAAGAAGGAGATGTAACTAACATTAACAATGAGGCGTAAGTAATGACAAGAAGTCATTAGTAGTGAGGTGTGACTCTTTGTCTATCGCATGTCATTATGTAAATGTCATGTGAATTGTATGATGTTGTCCCATAAGGCTGACTTACTGTTGCCAGTTACTGTCATCATGTTTTACCACAAGCACAGATTAATTAGAAACATTCTTCATTGGCCCAACGCCTTCCAATCATAAGAAGATAAGTTGGGGATGGCACTTGCACTGTGGCATAACCTGACACCCTAACCCTTTTTTTACAAGGCAAAGCTTCAGTTAAAGATCACCTTAAAACACTCAAACTCAAAACATTTTACAAAGAATGCCATTCTCTTCATGCAACATGTTTCCATCCCCATCAATATTATGCCATGAACTCATGTTCCATTCTCAAAGACTGAAAAATCATTTTCCTGGTGAGGATGGGCTGCCACTTGTTTGAAATGATGAAAATGGACGTTTAAATTTTAAAGTTATTGAAGGTTTTCATCATGTTTCATAAGATTCCACACACATTTCAGCTAACAGAAATGCTATGAATTATGAAGAAGAATGGGAATTTCTTTCAGATATACACAGACTTTAACAAAACAGTGAACTCATTAAGTTCCACACACAGGGCCTTACAGTGCAGAGCGTGGTTTTAAAAATTAATGTCACTTCAAGGCCAAATGTCTGTCCTCACAGTGAATCTGTTATATTTTCTATTAGACTGGTTAATCCCTTATTTACATTTTATTAACTCTGCCAGTTTATGTCATCTGTGGAAACAGCAGTCAGTAAACTAGTGCTTCAGCTTTAGGCTATTTTCAAACCTCAGTCCCCAGCCTCATGAATCTGCAATGAACATCAATGGGAGCATCGCCTCACAGTTTGCGACTGTCATGAGGTTCAGTTTCTATGAACCGTTCAGTGCTTGTTCTGCACCTGCAGACATAAAAGATGAAAGACAGATGGATCTTTACCTCTCTTAAGTAGCAGGAGATTCCTCGAAGGGCTTCACCCATGGCGGTGGGAGAGGGGAGCTGAAGGACAAACACAGTGAGACAGAAGAAACAGTGAGGATTCTTTTTTTCTGGAGAAAAAACAGTAGTTGTGTGTTTCTCTGTTTTCAGAGTGCATCATGTGCCTGAAAATACTGAAAACTATACCTGTCATGTTTTTTAACACCTAAAGTTATTTTAGTTGTGCACAATACAGCCTATTGTGTGTGGGGAAAATAATAATACAATTATTTCCTTACTTTTTCCTGCATTACTTAATAATGTGGTGAATGAACACAGCCTATTACTGTAATCCTGAGATTATAGTAGTAGAAACAGTCATCATATAAGTGTATATATTTATGTCAAAATGACTCCAGACAGTGATTGTGCACATCCTCACGTGCACAGTAGTAACATTTGTGTGTTACCGGTGGCGGATGCTCCAGGCAGGTGTGGAAATGCTTTGTCTGGTTGGGTTTCACACGTTTCAGTGGTACCCGGGATTCCCCAATTAACTCATTATGAGTCAGCTTGTCCTCGTCGCACACAGTCAACCTGAACACAGAGACGGCAACAGTGTCAGGGCAAAGGAGGAGAGGAGAGAAAACAAGAGCAAAAGGGAAGAGCTACCTACATAGCTCTGGATCCATTTAGCACTAAAGACTTGTACACTTAACCTTTTCTAACTGGATGTTTGACTGTAAGACAATCTAAAGCAGGAGATAATGAGGATGGTTCCTCCTCTGGGATTCCCACCAGTGACTCAGGTTTCTCCTCACACTTGGATATAACGCCTTTGTCAGCAGCAGCAGCAGGTGGTGCAGAGGAAACCCTCCTCCTCTTCCTCCTCTTGCTGCTGCAGACGAGCTCTCGACAGCTCTGGAAAAGGTCATCGGAGTGATCGAGATCAAACTGAAGCTGCCACTTATAAAGTAAAATGTCACACTCTGTTCAGGACTTGATCACAGAGTGTCCCTCCCGCAGCCATGCAACCAACGCAGAGCTACACAGGATATCAATAAATATGGTTCACCTGTCAATGAGTGTTTTTTTTTATAGTGAGGAGTGAGCAGGTTTGTGTCACCCCTACATTTCTCGATCTTCACTAGTAATGACACACTGCAATCATTCACAGATGTCACAGGCAATTCTGGTCAAACTAAAGACTTTCAGATCTTCCATCAGGTTATGGAAGCTGCGGCTTTAAAAATATTAAGGAAATGCTGTTCTGCATTTTCGCATGACACCAAGGTGCTGCAGGATCATGTTACTGTGTCAATAGCTTAAAACAGATGTCTTCATATCAACAGTGAAAACACAGCACCATCATGAGGTCAAACTGAAATAATCCAGGCCATTGCCAATAAAATCTTATCTCTACTAACTTTTTAGAAAAAAAAAAAGATGTTTCCTTTAACCTGTTCTAATTTTTGAATAACTTTTTATATTTTCTTTTCCTGTCATGCAAACTGACAAAAACTTGTCCTCCCCCTGATGTCGACCAGAACAGACAGCTTGAACCGAGACAAAACAGCAGAGGCTGTTAAAAATACATCATTCTCACAGCACAGAAAGAAAAGCCCATTTCTGCTTTCAATAAACCACATCAGATCAAAGGGCAAGCGGCTTCATTCTGTTTGAAAAGGAAGTGCAGAGCCAATAACAGTGAAGTGCCTTGCCAAAGACAGAGGTATTAAAACAGCATCAGTGCAGCCAGGAGCTTCAGATTAAAGCAAACAGCATTTTAAATGTGGAGGTAAACAATGTGGAAACACCGGCAGAGAAAGGTGAGACCAAACAGCCTGAGCCGAGAATGTCACCAAACTCTGTTCTCAATATACTGTATGTATATACTTATGATAGAGACATTCACAGAAAAGGGTATTCATAAGAAGCAGAGTGTGGGTGTGTTTGTGTGCCTGACCTCTCTTTTTCTATCATTTATGTAATGAATCATAAGATTTGCAAACTTTGAAAGGTAAAATATCTTGTGGAGCTGCAAACTAGAAAATTTGACGCCTCCTCCTGTGCCAATTTAACCTCCAACACTCAAAAACAAGTGTTCAAACAGCAGGGCAAGGACCAGATGAGGACACACTCAGAAAGTCTGTACATTTATAGATGCTGAGGACTTTTTTTTGACATTTTCAGGAACAGTCAGGTCCACACACACACACACACATCCTTTGGGAATATATACCAACATGTCTCATTCTGAGATGTGAGATATCAAAGCCCCAGAGGATCCTGAAACCTGTTGCCATGAAGGTCTGACAGAGCAGTGCACGACATCACAAGGTGAGTCTGTCTCCTACGTTTACAATATGCACCTCTAATTATGTTTACTGAACATGTTTTGACAGGAGTCATAGTTGCTGCCTGGATTACAATTACGCCCAGGACATGTGATCTATATTCCGTAAAACCATGACAGGCAGGTGATGTGTGCAGATTTTCCCCTTACTTCCCCCCTATTGCGTTTGTCACAAAACATTAAGAAGACTAACAGGCAGTGAATAAATGCAAATCAATTCAGGCTGCACTGTGACGCCTCTGTCTGTTCAAACTACTTTAAACCTGAGTGTTTGATCCTGAAAAGTTTCAGAGTGATGCATCCCACAAGAGGTTATTGATTCAAGAGGACACACAGCAGTTGTGTGTCTGCAGAGAAATGGTGCAACATAGACGCACAAACACTTTTTTAAAACATTCTCCAGTTCTCTTAGAGGTTCGTTTCACAGTCACACACTGGCTTTGCTGCATGTGTAGTTGAGATTAAATGTTTGCTCCTGAGCTCGGTACTTAAAGGCCTTCCACTCTGTTATTTCACACTTCTTTTGATTATGGGTATGTTTCTCTGTTTGGCCCCCTCTGCGCCTTCAATGCTAGAAACAATCATTCATCATTACAGGGTGGAACATGCACGATCCTCCAATAAATCTTCCTGTCTACATTATGCAGAAACACACACACTAGACTTTGTGGGAAAAAGGAACATGTTTCTCCACATGACTCCTCTGATTATGGTGCCTGTTTGTAGTGGATGAATACAAGTGTGAGTGAACAGCAGAGAAAATGTGAGAACCTCCCTTTGCCACATGAATCCTGCCCTTAAATTCAGCATGAGCTCGATGTTTCTCACACAGCAGGTTACTGCTCTGACAGCTAAATTAATGAAAGATGACAACTGAGCTTCATGTCTGAATGTCAAGATGTCCCTGCAGTTGATTAATGGCTGTAAGTATAATCACTCTGAAATGAGATCCAATAAAAGCGACCATGAATTATTCCCAGTGTGCCACAAGCACACACACACACACACACACTTGAGATGTGCCTAACATCGACAGTTTAAAGCTTCCGTGCACATTCGCTCAAAATCCCATTGGGTATTCTCTAGATCCTCCAGTAAAGACCCCACGCTAAAAAGCACCACCAGGGCTAAGGCCACAAACACTGAAGACCCTACAGTTATTAGAGCTCAGCTAAAGTGTGAAACAGCTGCCACAGCTCTTATTGATAACCTAACACAGGAGTAATAAGTGTAGCAGCCACAGATTTGTTCCAAACAGTCTTAGCACAAAGTAATAATGACAGAATTATTATAGAAAAGTCATAGGCCAGTGGCTGGTTGGAGGAGTGGATTTCCTCTTTCTCTCTCGCTCGCTCACAAACTCACACACTCACAGGTTAAATACAGTATGACACATACCTGAGTGTCTTCCTGTGCATATCTTCTTCTGTGATCCCGACATAAGTGAGCGTCTCATTCCACACTGGATTCAGAGAATTACGGATCGTCTTTGTTTTCAGCTTATTGGCCTGAAAGACAGACAGACAGACAGACATATTGATAATTATTAATTGTCTTCTGGTATTTTTCTGTCTCTGCAGCTTCGTTCAGAAAATGCATTATGTGTTTTAATCCTTTTGGTATTTCTCTGTTCTTTTTAAACCTGTAATAAAGCTGAGCCTGATGTGATGTGATGTGGAGACTAGCTTCAGAATCTTTAGACGTTTTTACTGAATTTTCTAAAGAAAGGGCTTCAACACTTGAACACGTGAAGACATAGACACAACGAGAAAAAGAAAAAAAAAAAAAAAGAAAAAGAGAAAAAGTGTGACAGACAGAAAACATGTCACAGACACTCATTCTCCTTACAGGAAATTGGTCTAAAGTAGACCACAATAATTAATACACTCCAGTATACAGGACAGGAGCCATGTCTGACCTTCATGTCGCAGAGCATTTACAGCTGCATGATGGTTTTAAATAAATGACTTAAAGCCCAGATTAGAATGCGGTGGCCTTGTAAGTCTATACAGTACTATATGCCAAAGATGAAAGACTTTCTGTGTATTATCTGATTTAAACATGCATTTAGAAACATTTATTCATCTCAAACCTCACTGCCATGACACCTACATCAGCTGATTATTTGCCTACTAAACGGATTTGTTTATTTATAAAACTGCTGATAGGTGCAGTCTCCTATTCAAATCATTCTAAACCGCCACTTTTCACTTTTCAGAAGCTGATGCTATCAGAACCACAATCAATCCGTTGCGAGTCTTTATTTTCTGAACAGCAGCTGTGTGAAGGTTGGATCCCATTTCATGGCTTTCAAACGGCTTCTAAAACCCCCGAAATCAGCTGAGCCCAAACTGCACCGCTACACTGACACTATATGTGTGTGTGTGTATATATGTGGACACATTTATTCATCCAGCACCTTTCAAACACAAAAAAACACAATAAAACCACTTAAGAATTAACATTTCAAACGTCCTGTTTATATTTCAACATGATAACATCAATCCCATATACATTCAAAAACATATTCTCTATATAAACAACCCCAAACTCTAAGGACAAAATGAACTTCTAGCTCTGGATAGATCAAACTTTACAAACAATTCATTGTGTCCATCAGCAGGTCAGAGGGAGACAGTGACACTCCTGCTTCAAATCAGAAAATGAATGACGGCTTTTATTACAATGGAATCAGTGACCTGACCAGTAACACTTTTTAACCAGCCTGGGCACATTATTTCTGCTGTACTGAACAGTGTTTCAACGGAATGTTACAATTCAAAGAAATTGTCAATAGCTGATAATATTGAGTTTCACAGTGTGGGGTTGCGGCTCACCTTACAGGCTCCAGGCAGCAGGTGCAGTTTGACATACGGGTCGGCTAAACCGTTGAAGTCCATCGGCTTCAGACCCTGCAGACACAACACAACAGCAGCAGGTCAGGCTACTCACAAATTATATATGCTATTATTTATGTTATTTTAAATGTTTTAAGTGTTATGACCATTAGGTCATGAGTCTAGTTCAGATGAGAGTTAGTGCAGAAGTTTGGTCTCCCCGTTACACACCAGTGTACTTATTTTACTTAACGATGGAAACCCTTTTTGTTCTGAACATGAACCTTAACATGAGTCTCCTGACCATCTAGTTCAGTGTGTTTTCCCCCCACCACAAGCTCCTTACTCTTATTCCATGTCTGTAGATCAGTGGTCCCCAACCACCGGGCCGGGGACCGGTACCGGTCCGTGGGTCATTTGGTACCGGGCCGCACAGAACGACTGAGCAAAAATATATTATTCATTATCTGAGTCTGAAAGCTGTTTCATTTATAAATCGATCAGATTCATCCGCCTGTGCCTTTAAGCACCTGCCCAGACGCTTGTCTCGGTCACAGGATACGGCACCCCAAAATCCCACAAGCTAGCAAAAATGAATAAAAAACAAACGTCTTTGGAGAGCTTTTTCGGAAAGGGGAAAAGGCCTAACGAGGAGACAGAAGAAGAGGAGCCTACCCCTTCAAAGAAAAAGAAACCTGCATTTAAAAGACTATATCAGGAGTCCTATTTAAAATACGGATTTATTGCAACAGGTGATTCTCACACACCAAGTCCGCTCTGAGTGATATGTGGCGACAGACTCGCAAATGAGGCAACGAAGCCTTCAAAACTGCTTTGGCACTTAAGACCAAGCACCCTGCATTAAAAGACAAGCCATGGAGTTTTTTGAAAGAAGAAAATGTGAACAACGGCCAAAACAAAATTACGGAGTGGACTGGACATAAGAAACACGCTTCGGGTGTCATTGTCTCCCATTATCCCCAGATGGGACCGCCTCATTGCTGAGAAAGCTCAAAGGCTCCCACTAATTAAGCATAAGAGTAAGTTGTGTTTGTATGAACTTTGTTTTTATTTTATATATTTTTTTCTGTGCCGGTCCGTAAAAATATTGTTTTACATGATACCGGTCCGTGGTGCAAAAAAGGTTGGGGACCGCTGCTGTAGATGATCCCTTCTTGCTAGCTTGTAGAATATGTCACCACAGATAAAGAATTTACAGTCCAGGACAGGGTGATAGTCAGCGCAGTATGAGCTTGTAACACATTCATTTTTATGAAATTATTTATAGGCAGCCACTGGAAATGCTACCGATTCTAATTTGTGATTCCTGGCAGTCTCACATCTTCACAGATTTGATCATTATCCATCTCTTCTGCCTTCAGGACTCTAATAGACACAGCAGGACAAATGATTTTTTTTCTACATGGGTGGACTGGGTGGAACACTTGATTTGAATTCCTTGACCTCATCAGCAGGAACAGATCATCATGAGAAATTGCTCCTAAATTTCTTTCAACAGCTTTGACATTTGCAGTGACAGCAGCCGGATAGATTTTTTTTCTGCACATAACATTCTTAATGAGACTGCAAGAGGATAGAGATGGTGACCTTCTAGACATGCCTGAAGTAAAAGTCAGCTGTTGCTTATTCCTTTGAAGTGTCAATGAGCATCAGCCCATCCTCAACAGGAAAACGTAACATGAGGTCAATATTTATGTCCCTGAAAACAAGAGATGCATATCTGCATCTACATATGCAGAGGAGCACTTTTTTTTTTTTACAACAAATCCATCCAGGAGTGAAAACAAAACAGCTTGCAACGTTAGGGGGACTCGAACCAGGGACACCTGAATTAAAGCCCACCGTGTTGTATTTACCACAACCTCCATCCTACTCCATGCAATATCATATGTCAGGGAATACATCCATATTTTCTGTTACCACAAACAGAACCATGTGTCATATCTGGAGGATGTGTGGGTCAGCTTTTCAGTGTGTGTTTGATCTCCATGCGTCGTTGAAGAAAAATCTTATTGCAGATTTGTTGGAGAAGGTAAAACTCAACCAATCAAAGGTGTGCTTACATATTGGTAACCATGGCTAACAAAATGAAGTTGGTGCTTTCTAAAAATGCTTATTTTTTCTATTATTTATCTGAGTGAAAAACAGTCACAAAAGAATTCAACTTCCTGTAAGTAAAAGACCTTCAGAATAAAGTATCAAATGCAGGCTAAAAATCTGAATAAAGAAAAGAACTGATCCACCTGCTCAGGTGTGAAATGATGCCAGGAGGGAAATCATCATTCGACATCCAAGTGCTCAAATTAAGGAAACACCAGAGGAAACGACAAATACAAAGCTCAGTGACAGCTGGTGCTCACATTATCTCCCATCCCCAGATAATGAAGCAATTTCAGTGTGCTGTTATTAGTGTGTTTTTCTCTTTTTGCTTCTCTTTGTGAGATACTGTTGCACTATTTATGTCATGTTGCAACTGCATCAAGTGCAAAAAGGAAATCCAGCTCCATGAGAGAGACACACAAGCGTCTCATTCACCTCATATATTTGTGTCAGGATGATCTTCGAATGAGTCAAGCGCAGAGAAATATTAAAGGCTTTAAAAATATCACAGGCTGTACTTCAAGTGGCACGTGCCGTTCTTTGGATCATTAATACTTTAAGAACCGAAATCCTTCACACAAACTGGGAGATGTTCTCCCATTGAAACCATAAAATTGCACATTCATTCAAAAACATACTTTCTTTTGTGTGTGCATTTTGTCTTCTTTCCTAATCCTCACTGTGCCCGGGGGCTTAAATAAACACACTCTGGGATAGCCTGTCCGTCATGACTAACAGCACGGGGAGGAGAAGAAATGTACAAAGACACAACGTTTGTGTCATAATTCTGAGCAAAGTGTCATGCAGGAGCCCAATTTAACCGTCAGAAATGATAAGTGAAGCACAAGTCGAGGCTGTAAAGAGACGACAAACTGCAGCTCTGTAAATCTACAGGACAGTCAGAGCTGAGGTTTTGTTTACCACACACTTCATCTAACTATGACTAAGTGTGTGTGTACAGTGCAGGTACCCAGTGGAAGAAAAACTTTCTAATCTGTCCATTATTGATCAATATTCTGATCAATATACTCCAGGTTTGACCTTACCAATCCCCTCCTACATCTACACACTTTCTCCAGCAGTCATGGGACACACAGATCACTCCAGTGCAATGATATCACCATCATTGCCAAAATGGCAGCCACTGAACTACTTATATTCATAGGTCAGGTTTAGGGCTGGTATTGGATGAGTTCAAATCCACATTCCTATATGGCAGCCAGTGCCACTGTGGAAACCACGCTCATGGAAGAGCACGCCTCTTGTTGTCTTTCCACACTGAACCTTCAGGACTTCCTCCTATAGTTGTCATAGAGATCAGTGCAGTAGTCCACTGTAACAGTGTGATCCTCTCCTTATCCTTTAACATCCCAGAAAACAGAGGTTGCCACCTTTACTGCAGAGCTCCTTCCTCAGACTTTGGTGCTCCAAAACTATAGAGAAATAGAGAAATTTCTCAGGATCTGCCTTGAAAATGGCAGAAAAGTCCATATCAGGGTCCAGTGAACTAACACTATGGGGTCTGATATGGACATGTTCCAGCTCTGTGGGAATGTACTACTGCGTTTCTCATCCATTTCATGTCATGGATCTTGTCAGCGGTCTCCTGTGTGAAAACATGGACACTCATGTGCACTCACACGCCTGCATGTGGCTACTTCCTGGACGCCACAGAGTAGAACCTCTGTCGTCCAAAACTCGCCACCTGCTCTTCACACCAAACATGCAGCAGCCTGAGGCTGCGTTTTATCTCACCTCCCAGCATTTAGCACCTGCTCTGAGACTCAGTGTTAACACGTCAATGAGACGGACGACTTCACAGACACACATGCACTGTTTGCTGACAGCTCCCTCCACCTGCCAATGATACAAAATCATGTGATTCATATCTGCTGTGTTCAGTGCACAGAGCGCAGCCACATCGCAGTGAAATTTACAGACCCAATCACAGGCTGTGCAGGAGAATGAAATGTCTCAGGTCAATAAATCCAAATTTGTACTGAAATACTATTAGGTATTATGAATTATTTCCTATTGCAGCCTCTATAATTCTCCTTTGAGCGGAGGGGAAGGTAAAGACTTTTCTCCTAACTGAATTTACCCATCAATCTCCAGCTACGCTTATATATATTTTTCTAGATGTAACTGACAGCAGGCAGCAAGTAAATTATTGAGCAATATAAAATTCTGATGAGGATAAACACAGTGAAAGAAAATGTGAAATTAAAAACAAAACAAATTTGTTATTGCCTTCCAAAATGATCCATCTGCAGTTTGGCTGGATTTTCTATGAGGGCCAAGGTTTACAACACATCATCTGTGTCTACATAAATTAATTAATACAATCATTTTGTTGGTTATTAGCACTGCTGGAATCCACTCTGAGCATTTAATTAGACCAAAGCTTTCAGCATGGGTCCACATTACTGACAGTTTTGCAGACATTTGTTTTACAAATTTATGTGGAAGTAGTTACTTTTCTTTGTCTTTTTGTGTTGCTCGTCTCCCTGACACCATAAATTCTGCTGTTGTGTCCATTTAGATTCAAACTTTTCAACCAATCAGCATTCGACATTCACATGGTGTCATCACTGCATGTTAAAGGACAAGTATGTGCATCTGCAGGGCCTCTATGATGTTAAATTTCAACTTTTCTTCACTGTGCATAGATGGAGAGCTTCGTAACAGACACCACCAAATAAATCAGTCTCAACACTGGTTCTGCCTTCCTTTGCTCTCGGTTCTTAATGAGATTTGGAAACCTTCCTCTGAGATTCAGCTCAATATGATTCATCACATCATTCTTCAGCAGCACAATCAGGCTGCCAGACTCCTGTCCAACCACATCACAATGCTGTTCTACAGGGCTAATGGCTTCAAACGAGAGGAGGACACTAGTACATTTATAACAGTAAACCATTTCATTTAAAGGCTTTGAAATATGATGCAAAGCTCTATAAAATCAAATTAACTCCCCAAACCTGAAGCCTGACCAAGTGTTTGCTGACTTTTCATGATGTAATTCTCTGTCAGACTGCAGGAGCTGCAGCTCTTAGGTAAAAAAAATCTCTACATTTTATTCATAAAATACAAAGCAAAGACACAGAGAGTGTTAATGGCTGCAGAATGCTCTACCTTTGCTCGCAGCAGAGTGCAGTGCAGCTCACTGGAGCTCTGCTCATATCTCAGCTCGAACTCCAGAGTTCCCAGAGCAGCTGAGGAGACACAGAAAGAAAACAATTAGCATAACTCATATAAAAACATGATTTACAAACAAAATCGCATCAGTACACAGAAAAAATGACATTGTTAAAAGTCTGTCCGGATAGATTGAAAGCATGCGAGAGAACAGAGAAATATGTCAGGCACACCAAACATTCAGAGGGTGAAAATCCAATTTAGTGGAGCAGCACCTGTCACACAGTAAAACTCCAAAACAACACAACACGCGCCAACACAGAAAATCCTCTTAAAAATCAAACATATTCACCAGAGCTGGTTACAACCATGCACACATAATGTGTGAAGAGGCGCAAACATGTTCATACAAGTAACACACAAGCACAGCCTGGTGCTCTTCCAGCATTACATAAGATGAAACATATGGTCCATATGATTCAGGGATTAGTACATTATTTTAAGCATCAGCTCAACAAACCATTGCCTACACAATATGTGGCACTCATATGCTAAACTGTTAGCTACAGTAAACTGCAGTGTGAGAGCTGGAGTCTCTGCATTGAACCTATCACACTGTTCCACAGGGACAGTTAGCATCTCTATGATACAGCAATGAATCAACACAAGAGATGCACAAAGGAACATTAAAGAGAAGAGGTGTGATAGGCCGTCTTCAAACATGATATGAGCTCAATAATTCTGTCCCTGAAAGTAACGTGTGTGTCTCCAGCTATGCTTCATGGGAGCGGGGACTTGAGGAGATTTGTCTTAATGGTAGCTGAAAAAAGTGATAAGTCACAACAGCAGTTTTCCCTGTAAGATGTGTTTAAGTCCAAGAATTCATGTGATGATTTTTTTACCTAATCTATTAACCTGTTTGTAATGTCTAACCTTAACCAGTAGCTTGCATGCCATATCCAGGCGTGATTGGAAAAAAAAAAACTGAAACAGCCTGTGGGGTCTGGGGGACTTGACCCTTGGCCTTCTCACTGAAAGTCTGCCACGATGCATGTACTAGCACAATCCCTGCCTCTTTACTTTTTACTCTGAAAAATAAATTGTACAATACATCCTCATTTAAAAAAAAACACGCCACAAACACATGGTTACGTTTATGCTAACAATACATTTAAACTGAACATATAAGATGGATTTGGAGTTGGCATTTTAAAAACTACAGGTTAAGATTAAGTTTAAAACAGGGGTAAGGGTACAGATCATCCTGCTCCCATTGTGCAGTTGTGATTTTTGGCTGCCATCGGGACGAGTCTCCTGGAGTTTTAATATCGTAAAAAAAATCCACAATTCTCCCTTTTTGAGTGCTTTGTCCCTGACAGAGACACAAAACATGACATGAAAAACAGCTACAAAGAAAAATAAGTTAACCACAAAAATACACAAAACATCAATGAAGGGACAAAAATTGACAAAAAAAAGATGCAAATTAATCACAGTCACAAAACAATCACAAGTGGTAAGATAAAAGTAACTGTGAAGTGATCGAAAATGACTACAAAGAGACGGAACATCTGGGTGCCTGTCCAATGTAGGCACTCGGTTACACGCCTGTGCTCATAATGAATGATCTGTCCATGGTTGCAGCAGCAGCAGCTTTCTTGGTGCAGTTTTACTGCAGTAAATAGATATCAGTAACACAGCTGAGGCTTTCTAAAATCTTCTACATTTTACTTGTTTCAGAGTTGGCACTAAAGAAGCCTGAGTGCTTCCTCAGAGATGTCAGTGCTGCAGTGTGCTTCATCCTCAACACGAATAAAATCTTTCAGTGCACCTTCACTTAGATGTTTGGTGCAGTTATTTTGAATATTTGTGGTTCTGCTTCCACCCACCTACACTGACTTACAGCAGCCTGAGGCAGAAACGACCAGCTGCTAAAACATCTCAGTAAAAACCACACAGCACCAACACATGCAGTCCTCCAGCCTCCTACAGACGTCACTGCACCGGAGTAACACTGATGAAATCTGAGGCTGTGGAGGAAATCTCTGCAGAGATCATGTGTGCACAAAGAAAAAAATCCTTATGAAAAACTGGCCTTTGTTACTGAGATCATCTTTATGTTTGATCAAAGCCTTGAGTTTTAGTTACAGGAGACAGACTGTCAAACTTCAGCTCACTGCTCCTCCCTCGTGGCGTTCCCTGCTCTGATGGATGTGACGCCTTCTTATTAAAAATCACAAAAACCTCATCAACCACTGACTGCAAAACAAATGCATGTACAAGTGCACAAAAATGGTAAAAGCCTCCTAATTACTTTTTGCTTTGGAGTGGATCTGAATCACAGAAGAGCTTGAAAACACGTCAGTAGCTCTGAGAGCAGCTATCAGCCCGACTCATTTATCACAATTTATTCTCACTTAAAGCGACGATGGATAGAGAGCATGAAGGAGTGATCGTCCCTCTGCTAGAAGGCAATGATTCTTCTGCTCCCGCACACTCATCACTCTTATTCAGGAGGACTATGTGGTATCCCAAAAGCCAATACAGACACATCTGAGGCGTCTGTACGACATAGATCATGTTTTGTCTGCAGCCTGAGCTTTTATCTGCTGTCTCATCATACATTTACTGTCAGTGTAGTCTGGCTGAGCCGCACAGGTGAGGTGTGGAAGTCAGATGTGTTGGTGTGTTGGCTGCAGTTCTGATGCTATTTTAACATAAAGACATGAATTATTTATCAGATGTTCCTTTGAACTGGACTCTGAGGTAAACAGGTGGAGGAATGGTCGTTCAGATGTCGGTCAGATAAATTACACTGCTGTGTTTTGGTTTTATTGATCACAGTGTAGCTGCTGTGGCACCTTTGCATCCAGTCTGACTGTCTGACCGTGAGATTTTAGCCATTAAATCCTGTCCTAATGCTATTTATCTTTTAAACTTTTGGGGTAGAACAGATCCACTTGGTACCTAAAGGCAGCTTCTAACTCAGAAGCCATGAGTAAACAACATGACTCATCAAGTAGATGAAAAATCATCCTACAACAGACTTGTTCTTGATAGAGAGATTTAAGAGATTTGGGATTCTCTGAACAAGAAATGCCAAACTGATCATATGGGCCCATTTGGGAACTAAATTAAAAATGAAAGTCTCCACCATGTGAGCTGTATTTTCTGAGCCCCAGTTTTAGTCTGGATTTGTTCACATGTGAAATCAGAGCCAAAATGTGTTATTTTGCATTTGTATCTATTGTTTATCAATTTCTTTTTCGCTGGCTAGCTAAAAGCTAAAACTATCTATCTTCCTGTGGGGTCAACAAAATAAAGGGTAAACCATCATCATGAAAACTATCATGTCGTCATGCAAACAGCTGTATAAGGAAGCCTCATGCCCTGCAGTCTTAATGCACAGTAACACAAACACACACAGACACATGCCAACATCGAGGCTCACTGCAGTCGTCACTGTCGGAGCTGTTGATCTCCACCGATGTGTCCACGCTGCTGGCCTGCGACAAAGACCCGCCCCCACCTGGCCTGCCATGGGCTAGCAGAGGGGACAGCAGGTGAGGCCCTCCCATCCCAGAGGCCACAGAGCCTGGGCTGAGGGCCTGAGGGGAGGAGGCTGGGTTTGGGGACATGGCGGGGTTTGGGGAAAGTGGGATGGGGGTGGGGGAGGTGGGGGACAGGCGGGGGAAGTAGGCAGAGATCTGGCGGATTGGTCTGATGGGGCCTGGGCAAACGTCAATGGCCATGTGTTCCTGGATGGAGATGCTGAGCTTCTTTCCTCTCCGCACCGTCATAGAGTCTGAAAAATAAAACCGACAGTGGAGACACCGCTTTTAGAAGGTTTTTAGAAGGTTCAGTAAGTCCCCAAAGAATTCTCTACTTCAGCAATTTATATATCATACTTTTTTTATATGGGCCAGGACCCACGCTTCTAAATATTTTTTAGCCATAACCCTTTCAAATACTAGGACAGCTTTCTCTCAGTTTGCAGAGACCAGAATATATTCTCATCATGTGAGAATCCTTCAGTACAAATTGAGTTTTTAAGCTGAAATGTTTAATGGTGATAATAACAGTAAAAAGATGCTAGAAGGATTCATTACAAAAGAATTAATTCCGCAGCAACACTTGAAAATATTAAAGGCTATTATCCTCCTGTTTGCCTTCATAACCCTCGACAGCCTTTTAGTCCTTTCAGCTTGATTTCTGAAGAGGTATGCTGTGATTATACCATTTGTTTTACCAACAATGTGTGTTGTTCCAAACCACCTAGGAAAACTGCAAGCTTTGTCACTAAAACCTAAGTATTTATCTACCATTAAAACACACAAAAAGAAATTGTCACTGACGTCTCCCTGCTGCAGCCAGAGGGTGATTGCATGACAAATTACCTTACAGAACAAATGTATGTTAACAGAAGCTACAGCATGTCACATTATGAATTTGTTCACGGATCCCATGAGAATGAATCCTAATGACTCTGGTCTGGTCTGGTCTGGTCTGGCACTACAAAAATATACAACATGCTTCTCCACCATCTTCCTGGCTACTAAGGTTTCAAGTCTTGCCCCAACTGCATACCTCTCCTGATCACATCCCAAAGACCAAAACAGCAGCACTGGATCCAGCCTCCATGAAAGGCTGCTTGTTATTTCCTTGAGAATACAATTTATTGTAGGGCTGTGCACATGAAATCACTGCAGTCTCAAAGCCAAGCAGGCAGACACATAACAGCCCGCATGCTGAGCGCCGGTGTAGACCTGACAATCTAACATTTCCACGTCCTCTCAACAAACTGCCACAGCAGCAGTTGGGAGTCATTACAGGAAAACTGTGCTATTACTGTTCCATTCCTGATGTTGAAGAAAACATACAACTCTGCTTATTTTCACTTTTTCAAACCGAGGTCTGACAACTGAAATCCAGCAGCAGGTGTTTAATGAAGAGTATGTGCTACATGAAAAGAGGAAAAGCCTGGTGAGCTCCAAGCTGTGATAGTATAACGCAGAAGAAAATTGGGTCATTCCATGTGAAATCATCATGGCTGCCTGGTGACCCTTCTCAGATATTTTTCAAAAAAAATTCACTGATGTACATCTATCAGTATGAAGTAATCCAGAGTTTTAGGTCTGTAGATCTGAGTGTAACTATTTTCAAAATACAGCCCATTAAATTGGATTTAATTTAATTTAGTTTTCGGGCCAGGTTTAATTTTTTACTGCATGGCCTCTGTTGCATGTAGGAATCTGGTGTTTGCTGCACAGGGCTAACTTTCCCCATATAATCAGAAAATATAGAGCAGTGATGCATAAAAGTTTGTATTTTTTTTTAGTTTATTGGTTTTTGGCCATTTTTAGGCATTTATCACACCCAAACCATTCGAAATAGGAAAAATGCAATTACAATGCAAAAATGCAATCAGTTGTTTTTTTTGAAAAATATCTGAGGGGGTCATCTGGCTGATGTGCCTGAAGCTGGATGAATTCACATGGAAATGACCCATGGACAGAAAAAAAACTGCTGTCTGCTGTGAGATGTGTAGATATACCAGAAAATATACTGTGGGGGCAGAATTCAGAATCAGATCCATCCATGTGTGCAGAGGTAGCTGCCTGACAAGGTTACTGCATGTTTCATGACAACTGAGGAGCTTGCAGTCTGAACATTTAATTCCAGAACCTCTAAAGGGAAAAACCTCACAGGTCTGATGCTGTCAACACTCCAGCGTTATCGATGGGAGTAATTACACTGTTCTGGTGTTTAAGACCATGTTTTATTTATTTGACTTTGTTGTACTTCCTTCTGTTGATTAGTTTAAGTTCAACTTAATTTATGTTGTTTACATTCTTAGATTCATTTAGATGACTTAGCTTTAGTTGAAACAACAATATGGAGGATTTGTGAAAGGTTGTCTGCTACAACGGTTGTAACATTTTTCTACGCGCACATTTGTTGACTAGTTTGGTCGCCACAAAACAAGTCCCAAATAAATGACCGAGTGGATTTAAAGTATGGACTCCTGACTCATTTTAACACATTATACGGTTTATTCACTGCTTCAGCCACGACTTTGCTGCCAACTCTGTTTGCGGATGTCACATATGCCATAAAGTAGGAAACGTTTGTAGTCGTTTGTGTTTGGTGTTTGGTGCCAGTGCAGGCGATACAGATGCTCTCGAGGACAGATAGAGGTGTCCTTCAATCTGTTGTGTGTGATCATGGAAATACTCCACAGTGTTGCTTTAGATTCAGTTAAATTTCATTTTCAGTTTAGATTTGTTAAATTGATCTAAACTTTAAGGACTATATTTTATATTTACTCTTCCAGCTATGACCAAAATAAACCCTTTGTAGATTTACATTAATATAATAGTCACTGTTGGCAGCTAACTCTGAACACAGACTGTGTCCTGGGTGCTGACCAGTCACCTGACCACTGCACTGATATATTACAGCCTCGGGTCCTGCTGGTGACCTTTCCAGAGTTAATCCACTGGTCAAATCTGACGTCAAGGACCCCCATCTTCAGACATGATGTGCCAGATGAGTGCAGCATCCAGGAGAGTTTACACGAAGAGCTGCTGCAGGGTCGAATCGGTGCATACACCATCACCAAATGACTAATGGCTGACACAAGAAAACAACGAATTTATGATACCTTCTTCAACAAAATCGATTCAAAATCTCCACCCACAGCAGCATCATGTGTAAAACTGATGCAGATATAAGCTAGAAGACTAAAAGCTACACTGCAGTGACATAATATCCAATACAGAACTGAGAGATTTCTAGGAATTGATACAAATTGGATTCTGCCTCTGCATGTTGACTCTGGGACCACTAAACCAGACTACCAGCAATAAAAACACCACAGCAGCAAAATGCTCTGCAGTCCTCAAATTGACCATAGAAAAGCACAAACACAGCTGCAAGTGAAATGAGCACAATAACTCTACAACACACCAGTATAATCACATCAAAACAAAGCAACAGGTGCACGTCCCACAACACACCACACATCATTGTTTTCCTATGTTTCTAACAGGATATGGTTGGCTTTCATTTATTTATTTTTTTGGTGTATGATCAGCTTTAGACACCATGTGGAATCCTGTTAGGTGCGTTATGTGGTGCAGCATCATAAATACACACACACACACACAAATGTTAGCTTTAGCTAAGCACATTTCTTCCCCATATATTTGTACTAATTTTATGCTAAAACATTTTTCTTGTGCCATTTGCCATCTCATTAGTCACCCCCTCAACATTTCAAACACTTCACTTATACTTCAAAGTTATTCTGTAATGTTGTCACTTTGCATGACAGAAATGTTAGCAATTATATTGCATTGTCAAACTGGCTTTGCACCGTGCACAGTTGGAGACAAACAACATAATTTTTTGTGTTGAGTTTAATGTATTCTATCTGCAGATGCATCAGCATACAGATTAGATTTATTGTATCTCTCGAGAGAAAAGTACCTGATTGTCTTTTTCGGTTAAAATTAAATTCGCTATCAGGTTCAGGGTTCACACCTCTTGTGTCTGATGATAATCCACTTCAGATCTTCACAGAGCTAAAACGGTACAGCTGTGAACAGGGATGGATCACTAACTGGTGTTTTGCTGTAGGAGGCAGAACAAGAACCTAATCCAATATTTTACTCTGTAATCAGATCACTGAAGAGCTGCTGCTGCTGCTGGCAAAGAATTCAGAGTTGTCAAAATGTTGTTGAACTGACGTGCATGGACTCCTTGTTATGTGGGACAGCTGGCTCCGGTTTCCAAAGTGTGGCCATGTTGTCCACCTGTAGGCTTTTTTATGTAATGTGATCATAAAAGAAGAGAGAAATCAGACGCTCAAAGGAATAAGACTTTAAAACGGTGGGAGAAACTGAGATATTTCACAGGTTGTGTAAGGAGAGATCATCTTTGTGTCACTGTCCCGTCCTTTAAAGCCCTGCAGGGTGTCTGTAACGAGGTTGAAGCCAGGCCCTGTGTTCAAGATTAAAAGTGAAGACACAGTGAGGGGGTTGATCAAAGTCTCAGTATTACTGGCCCTGACTCTTGTTACACCCTTATTTTATGGACCCTGACATGTAGCCTATTGTTCTTTTCCCAATGAACAATGGGACGAGTTTGAAAAGCTAATGATGTGGGCTTTCTTGTAGTTTGGAGAACTTGCTGGTTTCACACTTTGTGTAGGTTTTTGCTGAGAGATCCAAAGTGCTGTGCTGTGCTGGATTCTCCCCTCGGAGGCTTTTGATATGCTGTTGGGAGTGGAGCTGATTCATGTATATTTTAGACACCCTCATTCATAAATCCTCATAGCTTAAAGGCAGATTTAATGACCATACTGATGTGTTCTTAGTATTACTCTGACCAAAAATGGTGCAGTCGTAGCCCAACTTGAGTGGATGGAGGGCATGCCAATGTCTTTATTTTAAATTAGTTGTAATTCTAATACATGTTTGACCTCATTTGTAAATATACTCATTTTGTTGAATCGCCCATTATAATTTAGACGTACTAATCTACATTTGTGAGACTGTGTCCCCTACCTGGACTTAGTGTTTTCATTTTTTTTATCATTCTCTTGCACTGCTGTGTCCATTTGTTACAGCTCCACTGTAGGGCCGCCTTATAGTCATGTTTAATTCAGGGGGAGTCGACATTTATCTGCGGAAACATTCTCCCACATGAAAGTGAAATCTGGTGCGTGTCCAGTGACTGATATTCAGTCACAGTGGGATTTACTGGTGAGACTCAGCAGTGGAGAGTTAAGCTGAGGGAAAGCGTAGTCAAGTATGTTAATGAAGACACATGAAATGCTTCCTTTTCTGCATCCTCTTTACTATCATATCTCACCTGCCACTCACTCCTGTGCTGTTCACGCTCGTCCTAGTGCTCGTGCAGATGTTTTCCTTCCCTCCCACCTCTCTCGCCTCCTCCCCGTCACCAGCTTCATGTTGCTCTCTGCATTTACAGTCTTCCCCCTCACTGTGGAAAGGTGACTCAGTGGTCAGTGAGTCCCGTCACTTTGAATATTCACCTGATGACTGACTGACAGGTGTGAGTGGGGCAGGTGCAGGAAAGGTGATGCTCGGTTAACCGATCACAGCCTCACATATCAGTATTGATTATTGTTTGATCACTCCTTGCAGCTCTTCCTTGTGCGTTTTTTTTTTGTTTGTTTAGTACAGAGCTCTGGTTCTTTGTTATACGTGACAAATTATTACAGCGGTGCAGGAAAGGGAACAGCTCAGACATTGCCTGAGAATAAATACCATTTTTACAGGACTGCAGTAATTTAGTGATATTGTGGGGACATCCAGTGCTGCAAAACATAATGGAGATGTCATAGAGCTAGTTCAGTTTTGAATATGTAAACAAATGCAGGGTAAAATATTTAGCCTCATTTTGAATCTTACTCTGCAACACTATGCATCCGGTAGTTTTCTTGGAGATGTCTTATTCTATCTGCTGCACCTGTGTTGTCAGATTTAGGAACATTCATCAGCACGGATTTGTTTTTTATTCCAGAAGTAATTTTTTGTGTTTGATGAGTTCTGCTTTGATCAGTGTGAGACATGCTGATTAAACCTACCAGTGACAGCTAGCTCACTGTGTATCAGTTTTAAAATTGATGTTTTTTCCACCAAAAAGTAAAGAGAGGAACATCTAAAAACATGGACGGCAGCTGGTGGAGCTTTGGAAAGAAAGCAGAAAAGTTGTGATGCAGACTACAGCAACAAGACAAAGATACATTATTTAAGTAAACGTAACAGCTAGTAAGTGTAATTTCTCTCACTGCCAGAAGGGGGTGACACTGTAGTTTTAAGACGCACAGCTAATTCGATGACAGTGTCAAGGAAACTGACAAAAGCAAACACAAAGTGCATCTGTTGACTGTTAAATTCAGCCACATTTTGTAAACAACTGTTTACACAACTCCCACTGACTCTTATCTCTGATCTGAGGATTATGGGTATTGCGGTTCTGCTAATAGGAGCTGGTGTCCATTCTTGTGTGTTTATTAACATGTTTTTAAAAACTGTCTTCCTTCATTATGTACTCTGAGCCCTCAGAGCATCTATAGGACATGAACCTTCTAAATTGCTTCACCTATAGAGTGATTATGTTTTTATTAATACTCATCTTCATCTTCTTTGCCATGACTACTACTACTCACGCGGTCTCTTGTGGTGTTGAGCTTTCATCATTACCAGCAGCTCACTTAACCATCATTATATCTTCTTACTGCCTCCCTCTACACAGTGACCACCACGCAGGCATGTTTCACTCTCATCATCCTAATGCTGTACCAGCCCCATGCTACAAAAAAAGAGAGAATATCATTCACTTCTCCTGCAAAAATGCTTTTCTGCTTCTCTGCGGGATTTAAAATCCTCCACTGAACGCCACATTATAATTCATATCTACCAACAGCTGCATGCAAATCACAACACAGACTTGATGTTACTGTGAGGTAGGAGGTTAGTTTGGCAGAGAGAAGGAGAAGAAGCAGCCGTGGTGTTTACTGGGGGGGGGGTATTGCAGGTAAACTTATAATAATACACTGTAAACACACACACACCACTTAAACAATTCACTCCCACAGATGTGGAAAAAAAGACAGCAGGTTGGAAACTTTACAAAAATGTGCTTGTTTGTTTGTTTGTTTGTTTACTGTGTGTCATATTTTGGTAAATAATCAGCAGGAGTATTTTCCACATGAATTCACCATAAGGACATTTAACTTTAAAACCTTTATGCTCAACACGTTTTTTGCCGTTTGCCATCGTTTCTCTCTGCTCCTCTGCTTCTGTCACTGTTAAATTAGTTTGATGTTCTTTTTCTGGTGACGCAAGAATGGAAAAACTGTATTTAAATAAACTTGTGAATAAACACCAACATTTTTGTATTCACTCATTGAAGGTAATGCAATGCAAACAATATTGTAAATACGACGAGGAAACAACAACACAAAGACGTTCAGGAGGAGTCCAAGCAGCGGCTTAGACTGCACTATTTGGAAGTATTAAGTGAGCCACCACTTAACTTAGAGTCATATTTGAGTCAGTGGTTACTGGTGGTATCACAAAAAAAAATCTTAAACTACAAAATTTTGAACCTCAGTGTTGTTGCAGCATGTAACTGGTTACATGCTGCAGAACCATTTAGTTTGAATGACAGGAACTCCTCTCTCTGCTTGTTAAACAGTCCACACCAGTTTTAATTCCTTCTACTGTATTATTTGAATATAAAAACTTGCATTAACGTTGACTGGGTCAACAGTGAGAGTATTAGGTTGCAAAATAACTTACAACAACAACTTCCAAACTTGATTTAAAAAAAAAAAAAAAAAGATTACATTAAAGGCAACTCCTCCATTAAAAAAAAACATGCAATTGCTGTTTTGGTTAAATGCAAATATTTAATACTGTTTAAAGAAGGCCGATAGGATAAAGTGCAGTAAAATAACTGTGTCGGATTTAAGTGAATATGAAGATATAAATTTGAAAAGAGGAAACGATCAGAGCCACTGTAAAGGATGCAGAGACTAAAAAAAATGCAAAAAGCCTCTGAGAAGTGCACAATGCCAGAAAAAGACCAGTGAAATTAAAGCCAGCAGCACTATGAAGCAGGAAGAAGAGTCATTTTTCTTACCTTTGATTGTGTGAATGGAGGAGATTCCTACACAAACAAGTGGATGTCAGTGCATGAGGGGTCCGCACTAACAGGTGGTGAGAGAGGCAGCGAGAAGCCGAGTGGTCGAGAGAGGTAGGGGGGGGGAGGAGGGGAGAGAGAGAGAGCGAGAGAGAGAGAGAGAGAGAGTGATCTTCCTGTGATAGACTTTTAACTCTTTCTCCTCTGCCTCTGTTTTCAGTGTGATTTCAGTGTGTTTAATAATCTTTCGCTGAGCTTCACATTCATCTGAAATGTCAACAGTGATGAAGCTCTTCCTTTAATCACACTACACGTGTATTAGATTAACTCTCCCTCCCCTGCTCTCTCTCTCTCTCTCCCCCCATCTCCTTTTTCTTTCTTGCCCAGGGCTGCAGATTGCAGGGGGGAGACTGGAGCAAAATAATGTGCCAACAGCAGCATCTGTCTTTCTCTTTCTCTCTGTATAATTTGTGGTTAATGATGCCTAATGATACATGTGTGCATCCAGCACACATATACACTCACACATAGATGTCCATGCAAAGCTTTTTTACTCCTCCCTCCCAGGAAAGGGAGTAGATGATGTGGCCTCCTTTTTCTCCCCTCTTCATGTCAATCTTCCTCATCCCTCCTCCTTTTCCCACCACCTCCTAAACCATTTATTCCCCTCCTCCTCCTCCTCCACTTCTTCTTCTTCTTCTTCTCTCCCATGGTTAAACAGATAGGTGTCCCTGGGGTGAAAGAACCTCTAGTTAAAAAATCTCCCACCCTCCGCCCTTCCTCCTCCTCCACTTCTTCTTCTCCTCTCTGCAGCTCATCCACCCACACACACACTCTCTCTTTCTCTACCCATCTATGCATGCCAAATGGGAGAGGGAACCCTGAGATTATTTTTTCATTTTTCATCCACATCTGATCTCAAGTGTAAGATAATACAAAACCCTGCAGGCCAGTTCATGGGGGGAGAAAAATGAAAAATGCCACCATTGCTGCTGCTGGTTCTTGCCTGTAATTTAGAACAGAACAGAGCATGGAACCAAACCAAGCAAACAAAACCATTCACCCAATCCGCTCCTCCAAAAACAGACTTTTTATTACTTTATTATACAGATCAAATTAAGGTTTTGTGCATTTTTATGAGGAAAATTTGTGTGTTAAACTGCTGAGAGAACAAAAGAATGTATTGGAGTTGAGTATCTCCTGCACTGTGCATGCTAGTGAAAATCTATAAAAGCTCTGTATTTTAATGCACTAACCTACTGTAGGTAAACTGTTTGCATCTGTGTCTTTTATTATAATCCAATTGATTTCCCTAAATGGTCAGAGTGTGTGGTCTGGTTATCTGGTGACTCATCAGTGTATCAGCATGTTGGTCAGCTGCTCTGATTTCTTTTATTTTGGACACTGGACAAAATTTGCAGAGATGTCACACTGAAAGGCAAAAAACACATTCCTGTATCAGTTTTAATATTTGAACGCGTCTCGACATTGATTTGTTTTGTAAAATACTCCTCGCTGATTTAACTCTCATTCCTTCACTAAAGCTGTTTTTCATGGCCAACCGAACGCCCACTATGCTATTAATTATTGATAATGAGTCAGATAATTGAAAATGTTAACCACCCTGCGTGCCTGCTCCAGGCTTTACCTCTGAGAAATGTGGTGGCTCTGAGATCCTGTGTTACGCAGATTGAGTGTTATTAACCCCAATGGCCCTTAAGAAATGAGACAATAACCATTCAGTCTAATTTCATTTCATTCTTATTGTCACATGTCAGCTTCACACTCAGGTGTTCCTCCAGAGTCTGACTGCTCCTTCCACCTTGTGTTTTTGGGGTGTGAGCCTTCCTGTTTCCTCCGCTTCGTGGCTGTGGTGGTTCAGGGAAGCTCCTCGTCTGGACCCTCAGCAGGTCTGTTGCTGATTCAGTTCACGTCTGCACTTGCTGTACGACAGCGCAGACTCTCATCTCAGAGACTTTGAATGTTTTGGTCTCTGGGGTCCAGACTTCAAAACCCCATCCTGCTGCACTTCCCCACCGTCTCCGCAGCAGGAAATATAAACTCAAACCCCGAGTCTGTATCAGTCATCCATGACCATGGCACCATTCATTATGCAGGTTCTTTGCTAAATTCACTTCCACGCCTTTGTTTTAATCACATTTTACAGCCTGACAACATTCTGATTTTAAAATATGCTGACATTTCTGACTGAGCTAAGGTAACAGGTCTGTCACCTCCACAAAACCTCAGGAGTGCAGTAGTAAGTTCCTCAGACCTGATATAGTGCTTAAATAAAGTCAAACCCCTCTCAGCTCCACTCTACACCTCTTTGCCTCTGCAGAGTCAGCAGCAGCTTTTTGTGGTCTATTTATCTAGTCTATCTTTTTTTCTGCCTTTTGTTTTTTTAAAGAAATGTTATTGCAAACACAGGCCCAGCCCCCAACTTGTTAAATCATCACTCATATACACTTTCAGATCAGACGGAGGCAGTCTTTGGTCCCTCCCCGCTGCTGGGTGAACGGCCTGTATTTTCATTTAGCAGGTGATGATGATCTCATGGACCTCGGATTTAATGTTTGCATGAGTGTGTTTGTGCTGATGAGTAAGTGGTGTTTGAAGCAGAGCGCCATGCGATGTTGCAGAGGTGGTCATGTTGACTCTGAACACTCCCGAGCGGTTACGTCCAGCTCACTCGGTGGCAAGGTCATCATGAGACAATGAGCCTTGTCCACTTTAATGTTTGCCTGCTCCCTCTGAGCCTCATTATTTTTCTTCTCTTGTGCTGTATTTCCTGTTCTATTCTGTCACTGTTTCTTTGTGGTCTCACAATTACACATCAGAGATTTTCTCCACCAGCCCAGGGTGGAGGATGGCTTATAATTAACAGATTTCTTTTTTGTATTGCATTACAAAGCCTCCACCTTTAATGCTTGTTGTTCCTCACATGCTTTTCATCGGTCTTGTATTACCGTAGTCTAAGTTTTGTATTAACCCATTTATGCAAAGTGCCTTTTAAATCATATTTTCTGAGGAAATCATTACACAGGTGAGACATATTTTTCCTTTTCAGTGACCTCAGAGCTCTGAGTCAGTCATCTTCTCTGCTGCATGTTGGTCTCATTGATTTCCAGATAGATTGATATTTTTAATAGTCTGGTCAGAGTGAGCAACAAATCCCAGATAAACAGCATGTACAACAGCAGTAACATTAGATTTCCCTCTTATAAATCATTTGCCTTCATGTCTCAGCGCTGTATTCAGGGAAATTTATGTTGCTCCACATGTAAATGTGGTGATTCAGTCTGTATAGTAGATGTATGTAATCTATATATCTCCCAGTTATTCTTAGCCTCTGCTACATTTGGCTCTAATCAGGATTTCATGGAGAGTATGCCTCACAGATAATCCGATGATTCGTGTTTGTGTATTTTATATTTTGGCCTAATCAACATGAAGTGTGTGACGGCTCACTGCTGTAGTACAGTATACGCTTGTGTTTAATATAAAACCTGGACGTGAAGAGATATAGCATAAGTGAGGATTTTTTTTTGCTGTAATCATCATCGTCATCATCATCATTGTACACAGCAGTGAGGATTAGTGTAGACGACTCTCTGGTGTTTTCTTCTACATTCAAAATACAGCTGCAAATTAGGTTCTTGGGGGAGGACATTGTAAATACTTTACATAAACTAACAGTGAGCAGCCTGCTGAAATATTCTTACCATGTTCTTCTCATTTTTGGTCTCGACAGGTGCAGAAAAATAGCACATATCAGCCTCTGTCCTTCACACCTTCAGTCATAAAACAGGGTGCAGCACAGTTGTTATTTGATGACCTGCAGGCAGCTCTGAACGTGACAAACAATATCTGTATAGGTCACACACAAACACACACACACACACACACTTTCATATTCACTTTAATAACGGTATCAGATGCTGTCTGCTGGAGCCTCAGCAGGATGTTTGTTCGGAGCAGCCTTCATTCATGTGCTCATCACCTGTTTGAGCCTCCAGCATGTGTGAAAACATGATTATATCTGAGTCCCTCTATATGGAAGTTGTTATTGTGCATAGACCGAACCCTTGGTGGTTGTTTTTATAGCACTGTTAGAGGTGTATTGATTTTTGTTTTACGGTGCCTGTTCTGACCTTTGGAGACTGACTGTGGACCGCTGAAAACAAACAGGAAGGATAATTTAGTAAGCAGGACCAGCACAGCAGAGAAAACTTTTAAATGGCCATTCTTAATTTGTTTTGTAAAATAAACAGACATGTTTGTACTCTACCTCTGACTTTGTGATGTCTCCCATCATGCATCACTGTTAACCTGTATACACTGATGTCTGTCTGAACCTTCAAACAGTTGTCATCCCAAACTGAGAGCTGATTAAACTTTCCTAAAGAGGTCCGCCGCTACTACTGGTCCTCACAAGGTTAGACATAGAAACACATACACACACACTTACAAAATATCATATTACACACTCATAATGGACAAATGATCTCTGTCTCTTATGGCAATCCTGAGGACTAGTTGCTAGGCAACCAGGGGAGTTTCTAAAAGCACTGGTATCTCCTCTGCAGAGGGGGAGGCGGAGTCTGTGTGTGTGATAGTGGTACAGAAACAGTCAACTGGCTGCTGTACGGCGAGGCTGCTTATGTAAGAATGTCAGTTCGACTCTATAAATATTCCTGATCCCTGTTTCCACGTCGGAGCCAAATCCTGCAGGTGTGGGAGGGATTCGAACCTCCTGCTTCCTGTGTGGTGAGCAGCATCGGTGCATCAGCGGCAGAGCCAAACAGTAAGTCAGAAACCACAGAGAGAAAGACTGTTCAGCTAGCCATGTTCACATCACATCCACTGAATGCCCCTCAATCACTTCTTCAGGAGGAACCTGCACACCTCCCACATAAGACAACAGGGAACGTTTGGGCTGAGTTATCGACCGCGTGCATCCTGCTCTGGTTGCGGTGTACCATCTCTAAGAGCTGCTTACTGAAGGATAAAGCAGCTGCTTCCATGAGAATGATGATGGACTTCAGTGGCTTCAAGGTAACATCACGGAGGGTGAAGGAAAGCTAACCTAGACTTACTGTTCATACAAAGTGCACACACAGATAATTAGGTGAGGACTCACAAGGACAATTTAAGTTCAAAATGCCAAAGAAATCTCTATCAGTACCAGAGATTCAACAGAAAATCAGATGACCCCTGACCTCCAGGAGCTGTACCACAATACACTGATACATAGTGTTTATTATGGAGCTAATATAAAGTCCAGTCCAATCACTGCAGTGTATGTGTGTGTGTTATGCAACTGAGATTGTTGCATAACCTCTTTTCTAGAACTGAAGTTTTAACACAGCAAAATGTAAACCGACTGTATTGAAAGACTTTTTTCGTGGAAGCTGTGATGCTCAGACTCCTGTGGCTGCAGCATGCTGGAGGGAACAGTTCGAGGTGAAGTGAGCCAGCTGCTCATCTCTTCATGGGGCTCTGTGGAACTCACTAATCTGTTCCCCTCAAACTGCTGAGTTTCATTCCGTCTGTGGATGTTTGACAAGTGCTGCCACCTACTGGTGACTCTAAGCTTTACATCCTGAGGTCCTACATACACATTCAACATGTTAAAACACATCAGCATAGAAAGGACTCATCTTTTCAAACTGTAATAAACACAAAATGAGCACTAACTTATTGAATATAAGCTGTTCAAGACACTCAATAGGGCCCCCCATCAGAATCATGTGGCAACTTATGCTTCATAGACTAAAATCTATTTTTACTGATGAGATGAAATAAAAACAAAAACAGCCCTAAGTACATTTACAAGACTTTATTAGTATAAAAACACACAAGAAATCCCCATAACTGCCACCACCACCATCATAGGTGCACCTTCATGGTCTGAGCAGGGACCCAGGTGCACACCACCACAGGTGAGTGCTGCACAGCACCTACAGGCGGAGGAGCTGCATCAGTGAGCTGCAGCCGTAGCCGCAGCCTGGGCTCCTCGTCACGCCCTGGTTAAAACCTCGCCCTTCAGAGTTGCTGTCTGCACGTCTCGTTCTGTCGCCAAGGAGGCCATGGTCGGTTTCCGGGATGAGCCGTCCGAGTTGCCCTGATTGGATAAAGAGAAAACACTGTTCCAGCATCACATTCAGCCACAGAGACCTTTGATATGGAGATAAATGAGCCAATGTTAAAAACACATAAACACATCTTAAGTGCCAGTTTACATCATCTACTCCTATATGGAAGAAGAGCCTTTAAAAATGATTCAACATGTTTAAAATGTGGCATCATCACACAGACACCAACAAAGGGTTAACACTGGTTAACCCTGCTGGTGCAGGCAGGCAGTGGACTACTGCGGAGGAGGAGGAGGATTTAAAAAGAAGCATATTCTGAGGGTTAATGTGCAGGCGTCATATTTCAGAGCAGCCCTGCTGTGCCAGATGTTTTTTTAGAAAATCTGCCCGTTTTAAGTTGGTTCTATTGAGAACATGCTTCAACGACTTCACCGCTCAATAACACAACAGCTGCTCTTTAGTTCGGCTCTTAACTTCAGACACACAACCCACAGGTCAGAGTGCTGGTCCGGGTTTACCTCAGGGTTCACTCCTTGGCTTTCTTCTCGCTGTTCTGGAGTTTTTCCACGATCTTGCGCTCATGTCCTCCCGGATTGTGTCTGTTGGTGTTTTCACTCGCCTCCTTCTTTGTCCTGCCTTTCCGGGCCGAACCCTCTGTGGACAAAAAAAACACTTTCAATCAACCTGTCAGAAACTTTAACACATGAAAGTTGAGCTTAAAAAAAACATGAAATCTCACCGGTGTATTTGTCCGTCAAGTTATAATATTCATATTCATCGAAGTACTCGTCTTCAAAGGACGTGGGCTTCATATTTTTCACGTCGACGTGACTCATGTTTGTCTCTAAAGTTTGTCGGTGAGCTGCAGAAACTGTTTGAAAGGTCAGAACTCTTCAGCCAACTTCTCGGTCCTGTCTCCTGGTTGTTGTTGTTGTTGGTGTTGCGTTCAAGTGCTGTCGGTGTGTTTTTATACACGGCAGCTCCTCCTCCTTCCCTCTCGGACACTCCCTCCTCCTGCAGGTCTCCTCTTTCTGGGGCTCAAACGTTGCATCAGACAGAAAACGATCCTGAGAAGGAAAAGTCATTTTGTTTTTAATCCCACTGCCTCAAAACATTAATGAGTTAATAATGAGTTTAGTTTTTCTTCTGACTTCTCAAAGTGTTGTCAGTTCTCATATTGATTTATGAACTTTTTATTTTAAGCTCTCTCATACTCTTGACTTTTCTCGTGAGCTGAACTCTTTGTGTATCTTTCTGCCCGTCCACGTGTCCACCATGAGGCGTGACCTTCGTTCTGCAGCAGCTTAGGCCCGCTCTGTTCCCCTGGTTTATCAGCAGCTGCAGTCTTCACACAGCCCTGACCTCATTTACAGCCTGTTGGTCCAACTTTCTAAAAACCAGGAAGACTCTAAGCAGGACAGGTGATTCAAGTTAATGTGTTCAACACAAGTGATCCAAATAAAAGTACTAGTAAATTGTAAATTGATTGTAAAGTAGTAAATTGAACAATTATTGTGTGTATTAATATCCGATCTCAGTCACCTAACCACTGTTGTGCAGAGAGCTTGCTGCTGAAACTGTCTCTGACCTCAGTATAAAAACACTCCATCATAACTCCTTTTGTTTACATTTTTTCTGGGTAAATGTGCAGTTTGATCATGACCGTGTGAGTTCATTACGTTTATTATTTATTTAAGGGAAGGTGTGATCATATCATGCAGTGAGCAAACAGCCAGCGCTGTAAAAACATTCGCTCTCCTCGTGAGCGCGACGTGACAGCTTGCAGGCAGAAGGACGTCTGAAGAAGAGGAGAGAGAGAGAGAAACCAGGCACATTTGACTGAGTCACAGTTTGCTGTGATCAGAGCGGGGAGGAGAGCGGGAGTTTCTAACCGCTCCTGCTGCTGCCTGCTGACTGTGTGTTTGCTCTGCATGAAAACTCAGCAGCAGCTTTTGTTGCTCTCTGTTTCAGGATGTTTCCTCTGAGCTGTTACTCTGCTTCTTCTGTCTGTGCACTGAATGCTAGCAGTGCTCCACAAACACACTTTCCAAGTAACACACCCAGGATAAACACAGTGTGGCAGCCAGGTTACCATTATCTGTGTGACCCAGTAAATATCAACTCTCACTGAAACTCCATGTAAACACACTCTCACTTAGGTCACCTGATTTCAACATGTCCTTATTCTCTATTTATTTCAGAGGGACATGCTGTACTGCCAGACATTTACAAGGCTTGTCTAGGCTACATTTGATTACAATATATGCAGTGACCTTCCAAAGAAACATGTTGTGTCAAGGCCGCTTTGTTCATAAAATGTGTTTGCATTGTTATCAGGCTCCTTGTAGCTGTATGGTTGTAATTTTAATGATAAGGAGATCACGTCCTGTACTTGTTTATGATGGCATGCATCAAAATATTTTTAGTGCACTGCTGCATCTGTGACTATTTTGCTGAAGAACAAACAGATACAACCAGCAACCAAAATAAATCACTATGGAACCTCAAACTGTTGTTAGATTAGAGACGGCAATGACAGAAAAGGTAGGTAAAGATAAAGATTGTTACCTGCATTTGAACACATTGGACTCAGTTTTAGAGCCATCGCCCCACAACAAACATTAATCATTCATTTACAGGATGTTTATCTGGCCTCAAAGTGTGATGGTAGCATAGTTTGGGCACGACATCTGGAACAGGCCAAAGTACCATCAACAAACACTGTGCAGAACACATGCAATAATAGATTATAAAATGGCTCTCTCTTTTTTTTACTGTTCCTGGAGTCACTATGTTGGCTTAAATCTGCTCTACAGAAGTCAGTATGTTGTGTCAAACTAAAATAACAGATACAAAGCAACAAAAAAAGCACAAAATACACACAAGATCCTAAAAGTACAATGATATTGTCAAAAAAAATAACACAAATAGACAGGAAGTGCCCTCCATAGTGTAGTGATGTCTGTGTCTGAGCCTCCAGCACGTGTCAGAGGCAGGCTAATCATGTGATAATAACAAACAATGTGAAGTATCAGCTCCTAGCTCAGACGTACAGTACCACAGTCAGTCCAGCAGGTGGCAGTGTGCCTGTTTAAGCCGGAGCACAGCAGCCTCTCTAGACACCAAAGAAGAAGAGCCTCGCCTATAGTTAGCAAGTCGGTAGTAAATAATCACATAAAGCTGCACGGTGAGTTCTATTTTGGGCTAATTTATAAGAAGATGTGACACACATATTGCTCATCGGTCCATCGGGATGAATAATATGTGGCCAAGGTGTCTGATGATTGAGTACTACTTTAATTTCAGACTCGCAACCTGCTAATATTAGCAAAACAGACCAGTTGCTAATCCATTCGGACTGTTAGCTGTTCTTTATTGTTTACATTTTAAAAGATGTAGTTAACATGTTAAACCAGCGTTTCTAAAATACGGTGGTGCAAGATCCACAAAGTCAGAGAAAATGAGTTCCAACCCGTTTGAACACATATAAAAAGTGTTTTCTGTCATCAAAGACTTTGCCCCGTGCCTTTTTAAAAATGTGGTATGAAAATGTTTTAACAAGAATCTTGTCTGGTCTCAGAAAGTTCAACATGTCAGCTGATACAAAGATTGCTGAGCTGCTCACAGAGCTCCATCAGCTCATCAAACAGACACAGGTAAGACCATCACTTGAGTCACTTTTGATTTATCCAGATAGTAAGTGTAGTAAAATGACAAGTAGACCCAGCAATGTTTCTGTGTTTCTCATTTTTAGGAGGAGAGGTCTCGCAGTGAACATAATCTGCTCAATATCCAGAAAACACATGAGAGGATGCAGACAGAGAACAAAAGTCAGTCACCACATTTTTAACGCAGTGAGGAAGACAAATAGTCCTCACACCCTCAGATTCCTCATAGATTCATTTACAGTCTGACTACAGCTCCTTAACTTGTACCTGTGTCTCCTTCAGCTTCTCCTTACTACAGGACCAAACTAAGAGGACTGTATACTACAGCCAAAGCAGATGCTGAGGCTGAGTGTAGGTAAGAGACCACACAAACCTTGCTGTAGTGTAGTGAGTATTATCAAATTGTTTTCAGGTTATAACACAAAGCTGCACTGCATCCACACTCACATTGTTGAAACTAACTCTGTCTACTTCCCTTCACAGCATTCTGCGCCATGCTCTTGATAAAATTGCAGAGATCAAGTCTTTACTGGAGGAGCGACGAATCGGTATGTGTGCTGATGCTGAGAATTGTTTTTCGTTTTTTAACAGCTCAATTTTCACCTTATTTCATGTCAGATATCTGGTTTTGTTGTTGTTATTTTTCGCAGCTGCTAAAATGGCAGGAGTTTATAGTGACAGTGACCCTCCCAGAAAGACAATGAGGCGAGGTGTCCTGATGACTCTCCTCCAACAGTCAGCCATGACACTTCCTCTGTGGATCGGCAAGCCTGGGGAGAGGTAGCTGTTGCTTTGGTTGTTGTGGAGTGACTGTTCTAAAAAAATAGATTATATGTTATATAAGTTCTGTTTTGCAGATGAGCTGCTGTGTTTTGACTTTAAGTCTCTCTCTCTACCAGCCCTCCTCCTCTTTGTGGGGCAACTCCAGCCAGCAGCGACTATGTGGCCAAACAGGGCGACAAGGTGGCGGCAAGGGTGAAAGCCGTGGAAGGAGACGAGCAGTGGATCCTGGCTGAGGTGGTCAGCTACAACCACTCTACTAACAAGTGAGAACATCACACAGTGCAAATACAATGGCAGCCTCATAATGTCATTAACAGTATATTCAATGAAAGATGTTTGTGTGGAAAAAAAGAAACTTATATCACGATTTGACCTTAAGGGTGAGTATTTAGTCTGACTCTGAGGAAATCAGCTGAATGTTCTCAAACAGGTTTTCTTCTCTCCCTCCAGATATGAAGTGGACGACATTGATGAAGAGGGCAAAGAGTGAGTTCATCTTCAACACTCACCATAAGCATATTTTTTACTACTCCACCTGTCCTGCATTTCTAACTGCTGCAGACAGAGTTTATTCATCAGATGCTTAAATCTTATATCGTTTATAGCTCCAGTAATAGTAGAAATTGCAGCACTGTTATTAGATAGAGAAACCATGTAGATCAGGTTTTTTTTGGTAGATATGTTAGTAGTGTTATAGTATTGTTTGTCTTTGTGCAGTTATCTCCAAAATGAACAAATCTGGTTGCCCAAATGTTCTTTATCTATGTGTCTGTTTGTGTGTGTGTGATCAGGAGACACACTCTGAGCAGACGGCGGATCATTCCTCTGCCTCAGTGGAAGGCCAACCCAGAGACAGACCCAGAGGCCCTTTTCAGCAAGGACCAGCTGGTGCTGGCCCTGTACCCTCAGACCACCTGTTTCTACCGGGCCCTGATCCACACTCCACCACACAGGGTGAGACCCTCAGACTGTTGAATGCTCTGCTGTAACATCACATGTGTCTGAGCTGGGTGGCATTGGATACAGAGTGTAGACATCAGTTCATCAGATTTTGCTAAAGGATGCTCTGTGTTATCACTGAGCCCTGCAGGTTTTGTAACAGTAATCTGACACATGCAGCTGCTGAGGTGCAGGCATGTCTGCACTATTTTCCATATATGTATACTGACTAATAAGATAAGATAATCCTTTATTAGTCCCCTACAGGGGAAATTTACAAACACTCATGGCATGCAATTCCAGAACAAATTGTTGGTGATTCGACACAGATGTGTGACACATCATTGCCAGGCAGCCTCATCCAATTGCATCATTTTACAGTTTATCATTACAAGAAATGTCGCCTCAAGGTCAGCTGCCCATGAAGAACATATCAGAATATGTATATCATTCTATTTCTCCGTCAGCTGCACGTTCTCTTTGCTTGTGTTTCCTTGGAAAGGACCCACACAAACTGGGCGAGTGTCTTTTGCTTGAAGTCTAACTCTCATGTCAGGAATCTGTCTGTGCTTCAACCAAACTACCAAGCTATGACCATATAATTACAGATTTTCTTCCAGCCTGAAGCTGCTCTCCTCTAACCTCAGTGTGTGTTTGTTTGCAGCCTCAGGATGACTACTCTGTGCTGTTTGAGGACACATCATATGCTGATGGGTACTCGCCTCCACTCAATGTGGCGCAGAGATATGTGGTTGCCTGCAAGGAAAACAAAAAGAAGTGAGCGAGGACTACCAGAACAAACGGCAGCTGCGAATGAAGCCTCTCTGTGAGCATTATTTTAGTTAAGATATTTGGAAGCATGTGGAACACACTGTGTTGTGTTCATCCACGTTCAGTCTGATTGGAACTTGGATGGATGTATTTGCAGAAAGACTTTAAGGAAAAACTGAATCCTTTTCCACCACTTTCAAAGATGTTCTTGGAGCAACCCCTGCTGGCCAGTAAAGCAACTGCAGCTGAAGTCACAATTTCAACATGCATCTGCATCAGTGGTAACAGTATAATCATATTTTTTATACTTTAGATGTTAACAATTAGCAAATTGTTAACAAAAAAAATCCATGTAAATTTTGTTTTCTCCAACTAAAACTGTTACAGCTTTTAATGTCAGGTATTTTTGGCAGTGTGGAACTACATGTAATATAAAAACATATCTTTGAAAGATGTTCATTATGTGTTGACATTCATTCGCTGTATTGATTTGTTAACCTTGTGCCTCTCTTTATGTTATTCACTTCATGAGTAGTTTTGTTGATGTATGTCACTTTTTTGTATTTTACATACTTTTTTGACAAACATTTGTATAAAAACTGAATAAATATGGTGTTGCAGAATAAAGTGAAAGTAGCAATACTCTGATCCATATATACTTTTACAAGTGGGTGTCCTTCATTCAAACCCTAAGCTAATTAAAAGTACAATAATAACTAGAAAAGGCATTTCCTTAAGAAAATGCAAGTTTGATTGCTGCAGCTGAAGCATTGCTTTGAACGCTGATGTGAAGGATTGCTCTGAATTGCTGGAGAATCAGCAATCTGAATTTAATTTGCTGAAACACGGTTAAGAATTTGAAAAGATGAAGCTCTGAATACAAGTTTAATAGTCGTTGAGTTTAATAGTTGAATGGTTTCTGTAGCTGAAAGCATGTGGAACTAGTTACATGTCAAAGTTGAAGGTGGTTTTGAAGGCTCCTCCATAGACTCCCATGTTAAAAATGACACTGAAATTGCTTAATATTTGAAAAATTATAATTTTTTGGAAAAAAAACTTGACCCAGAATGTCCTCTATGAGATGAACATTTTGATAGTTGAATGGCTGAAATCAGTCAATGTATGCTGAAGATACGCTGCGCCAAAAAAGTACGGATGAATAAAAAAGAAGAAGAAGAAGAAAGAGTAGTATAGTTTGATTGCTGTTGCTAGGCCAAACTAAAAAGAAGATAAAAGAAAGAGGGTGAAGAACAAGAGTTTGATAGCCTAGCAGCAATCAAACTAAAAACTGAGTCGTCATCCTGCGGTAGGGGGCGTTGTGAACAGCGGGTGCTATAATCTGTTGAAAGAAAAGGAGAAGAAGGAGATCGGGCACGCGCGGAGAAAAACAAATATGGCGGAAACGGTAAGTGACAGATGGTTCAACATAAAAACATTTAACTGGTGCGTTGTTGTTTTGACTTTATCTGATACATACTAAAGGTGCACAGTATGGAAGTGAAGCCAGAGAATATGATCAAACGTCTTCATGTAGAGAATTACTGTTTATATCGTCTGTTGAGCTGCGGGGTCTTCAAAATAAAAGCCGTTCCTCGGCAGACTGTTACTTTTGGTTTCCTTTTCAGTTAGTTTGATTGCTGCTAGGCAATAAAACTCTTGTTCTTCACCCTCTTTCTTCTGTCTTCTTCTTCTTTCTTATTCTTCTGTATCAGCAGCAATCAAACTTGCATTTACTTCGAAAATGCCCTTTTCTAGTTTCTTCTGAAGACCATGATAAAGTCAATGATTTAAATACGTAAACAATAAAAGACCCCTAACGGAAATTATTATAAAGCCACTGGTTACTTATAACTAACTATATTAATTATAACTAACTCACTAATAAGTCGATTCCGATGTTGATCAAAATGAATCGACAGGCTGGGGCGGAAAGCGCTTTTTTATTTTAAATGAGCTGTGGTTAAAAAATGGAAAATTGATTTAGTTAAAATGTGTGTCCTATATCATCGTCTTAAGTTGCTAGATCAGCACAGCTTCTGTCTGTTCTTGCAGGTGGCTGACGGTGAGGTGCAGGGTGTGAACCCTCCACCCAAACGCAGACGCATCCTTGACCCATCTGCTATTGTTTCTGTGCCAGTCTATTCGAACAAGGTCAGCTGGGGGAAACATAAACTCAAAGTGTTTTTCTGTCTTTTATGTCTTGTGTTGATATATGACTGTGTCTGCATTCAGGTCAACAACTGTCTGCAGATGAAACCAGCACCAGCTCTGTGTATTGAAAAGGAAAACACAAGTAATTACTGAGCGTGTACTGAAAACCACACTTTGCATGTTATAGTCTCTACACTAGGTTGATTGTTTCCTCTGTGATCAGGTGATGGTCCAGATGAGAGCCTGTGGTCCATGTTTCCCTCTCGAGGAAAAATGACACCCTCCAACTCTCTCAGTGACGAAGAGGATGAGGTAGAATATGTGCCAAAAACACCAGAGAAACCACTGTAAGTCAGAAAGCTGGTTTATCACTGAGTACTGTGAAACATTTTTGTTGTGATTTTCTTAGCATTGTGATTTATTTTTAGAGAATCCACTACCTGCCCATCACCTCCACCTCCAGAGAGTCCAGTTCAGAAACAGTCCAGGAAGGTCAAAGCCAAGATCAAGTGAGTTTGGTGTTGAGTTTGTCTCTAGTGTCTCTGTGGTTGACACAGTGTGTTGTTTTAGATGCAGAGGTGCTTGGAAAGTGACAGAATAAGTTACATGAAAAGATGAAAACTACTGTTTTCTCCTTCAGTGATATCAACAGAAGGCTCCAGGCTGTGAGCTCCCTCATGTCTCCAAACTTTCAGGACAAGAGGTCCAGACTCCATCAAGGCCTCTTATCACCACCACAGGAGGGGGGACAAGATTACGATGACGATGATGTCATCATCATGAGCCCTGCATTAGAGAATTCATCATGCAGCTCGGCGGTGCGGGAGATCCCACTGAAGGTCCGCTGCCGAACAGATGTCCAAAGGATCCCGGTGCTGTCGGTGCGTGCTGAGAGACGTCACCTCGTTAACTCCTTTTCAGATCTTACACATCACTGATTTTCAGCAGGCTTGTTCATTACTTCATGAAGCATGTTTCACTTCCCTTTTTGTGGCAACTACTTTTAATAGCACCTGTTTTGTGAATGGACGCTTAAGTTTGAAGAATCACTGAACAACTGAAGTCTTAGAGAGGGCTGTTTTGAACACCTACGTCTGTCCTGCATGAATTTAGTTTTTGCGGTAAATATGATAGTGACATGTTTTTTTGTCTTCTATTTGTAGTCGACACCTTTAATGGATGTGGTGAACCAGATGTCTGTGATTACAAACGTCCCACCTGCCCGCCTCTTGCTATTGAGAGAGGATGTTGAGCTGCCAACAGATTCCACCGTCAGCGAGCTCGGCCTCTGCATCACTGACATTATAGGTGGGGCAATGTTCATTTCTTTATTTATTCATAAATAGATGAGTCTTTACATTATGAAATTATACATATAGAATTATGTAGTGAGCAAATTGAACTGTAATTCTGCTGATTTGAGAACATTTAATCGGGACAAACTGCAATTATTTTTTTACAGACTGTGTTGTAATGGCAGCCGAGGATAAAAACGAAGCAGACAACAACAGCAACAACGGCGTCATCACTGTCAGGCTGCAGAGCAAAGACAAAGACTCTTCTCAGGAGTTCTCCCTGCACAGAGTTAGTAGCCGCTCCACCTCTTCCCCCCCTCTTACATCAGCTCTGTGTTTGGTTTAGCAGCAAATCTCAAACAAATAATTCAATGTCTTTGCCATGTAGGAAGCTCCACTGGGCTCCGTCTTCTCCCAGTATCTGTCCAGGATGTCTGCCGGCGCCCAAGAAAAGGTCCGCTTCCACTTCGATGGCTCCAAAGTGAAAGCCAGCCAGACGCCAGCGCAGCTCGACATGGAGGATGGAGACATCATTGAAGTTTGGCTCTGAGCCTTTATATTACTTTTTTTTTACACATAAATGCAGTGCTGCTAGTTTGGTTGTTCGGGGTCTGAAGTTTCACTTTTTGTGCAAATGTTCAAAATGCAACAATTAAACATAATTTTAGACACTTGAATAATCAGATTAAAAAACTAGACATATGCAGCCCTTTATTACTGTACAGCTGTAAAAACGTTGAATATAATTGTGACTGCACTTAATTTTTTAATTTTATTAAAAAATCATAATAAAAAAAAGTAAGTATTATGACTAAATGCTGTAAGAGGTATTCAGTGTCTGTATTTCCAAGCAGAAGTGCTTCAGCCACCACTTCAGTCATCACCTTCGTGGTAGCCTGGAGACGGGTCTCTGTCTTCTGTTGGTTGCCGTCCTTTGTGTGTTCTGGTGTGCTCTGTGCACTCTCCGCTCCCACTGCCAGTGGTTCAGACTGCGCCCCACAGCTGATCGTAGGATCCTCATCCTGAAAAACGGTGCTGTGATAGTTCGTCTTTGCAGCACAGCAGTTTCTGTCTCTCAGGTCCACTGTGCGCTTGAACATGACGGCCAGTCTGGAAGATGTTTTCTTATCCTTTATGAAGCCATTCATCCTCTTACAGTAAGACTTCATGACTTTCTTGGATGTTACCATTTCGAGCTCCTTTCCTACGACTAAGCATAAGCATAAGGTTGGTAGCTACAGTTGTAGAATTCACTACATGCAGCAGGTGGCGCCCTAAGGCAACTATGTATGTCGCCAAGAGCCGGTGTTCCAGTTTAACTGGTGATCGTGTTGACTGGTGATATTTGTTTACATTCCAGGCAACCAGATGTGCTTGGTGTTGGCCTCCGCAGATTCGTCACAATCCGAGACCACTCCTATGCTGTGTGGCCGTCAAATGTTGCAAGATATAGATATCTGCGTTGAATAAAAACAGCCGTCCTGTCGATACCGTGCACAGAAAGTAATGAAAACGTGCTTATAAAACAAAACAGCCACATGTATAAATAAAGCCCCATGCGGGATTCGAAACTCTGCACAACGACAATATGATTACCAACCCAGCGTCGTATTCTCTGCACCACGGACAAGCTACTGTCTCCCGTCGCTTTACCTGCACATATCTCCTTCACGGTGTTGGCCGTTCAACACACGTGAGTGATGCGGTGAACACGCCCATGTTAACCAGTGACAGTCACAACTTAACATGGGCAGATGACCCTCTTTAAAAGCGAAATAAACCAACACAAAGCAGCGTTTTACACAGCGAAACTCAGCTATAGGGAAGAATACACAAGCACGGACACCGTCACGTTGAATGGATTTGATGTGAACCATGTGAAATATGTAACTCTGGCCTTTTTGATCGAACCACCGAACTACAGCCACCATTCAAAACATAAGCAGCGCTGTGTGTCACAGCGACGCTGGTATTGTGAAGAACATTCAAAGACAACCACCACGACGTGACCACAGTCCAGTTATCATCTTCCATGGTGCCCTATAAAGGAGCTAAATGCAGCTTTATCCCAATATCTGTGGTTGATTCTGTCACTCGCTCACATTTAGGCGGCGAGGTTAACCCATGTCAACTAGTGACAGTCACAACTTAACATGGCCCGACTTCTGTATCCTCAAAAACAAACGATCGTCTCACACAGCAAACTCAGGTGATGTAAAAACACACAGACATGGCCACCGAGGACACAGACCGTGGGCTGACAGCGTTTTTTGGGTTCGGTGTAAACATTTAGAGCTAGTTTAAAGCTCTGTTTGATTACACTGCTGAGCCACAGACACCGGAAGCGAAATGCACCTTTCAAAATAAGAGCAGGTGGCACCATGCACAGCCACCCCAGAAGAAACTACTTGTACTTTTGTGTGTTTGTTTGATAACTACCGTAAACAATTTAAACAATGTGTATCGTTAGTGCATACATACAAACAAACACAAGTAACGATACATATTGTATGTAGTTTCTTCTAGCTTATGTTTTGAATGGTTTTGAATGGTGGCTGTAGTTCGGTGGTCCGATCAAAAAGGCCAGAGTTACATATTTCACATGGTTCACATCAAATCCATTCAACGTGACGGTGTCCGTGCTTGTGTATTCTTCCCTATAGCTGAGTTTCGCTGTGTAAAACGCTGCTTTGTGTTGGTTTATTTCGCTTTTAAAGAGGGTCATCTGCCCATGTTAAGTTGTGACTGTCACTGGTTAACATGGGCGTGTTCACCGCATCACTCACGTGTGTTGAACGGCCAACACCGTGAAGGAGATATGTGCAGGTAAAGCGACGGGAGACAGTAGCTTGTCCGTGGTGCAGAGAATACGACGCTGGGTTGGTAATCATATTGTCGTTGTGCAGAGTTTCGAATCCCGCATGGGGCTTTATTTATACATGTGGCTGTTTTGTTTTATAAGCACGTTTTCATTACTTTCTGTGCACGGTATCGACAGGACGGCTGTTTTTATTCAACGCAGATATCTATATCTTGCAACATTTGACGGCCACACAGCATAGGAGTGGTCTCGGATTGTGACGAATCTGCGGAGGCCAACACCAAGCACATCTGGTTGCCTGGAATGTAAACAAATATCACCAGTCAACATGATCACCAGTTAAACTGGAACACCGGCTCTGTTTTAAAGTAATGGACAATACAAGAGAAAATAAGCCTTTGTCCTAAACTAAAGCCCATCATCCTTCATTTACATATCATTCACACTGATCATTACACATCAAGTCACAGCTGTGAGAAAAACACATTTCTGTCTCTCAGTATTAATCTTTGTGTGTGTGTGTGTAAAAGTGCTTCGCTGACCCTCACTTTGTCTTCAAAGATTATATCAGAGTATACTTCCACCGCTAACAGCCAGGATGTCTTTAATCACTTGCTCTTGTCATGCTGTTTACTGATAAGAAAGTCATGTGAGCTGCGGAGCGGAAATGTGCTCAGAAGTGTCATGGCGGCGGCGCAGGAGTGTTGTATCTAAAGTCTTCAGTAAACAGTTAGATTTTAACTGTGGTCTGGCAGACGGAGTCCTTGGGGAAATCTTATTCTGTAAAGCATCAACATGGGCTTTAAATAGCGTCTATCGGTGTGTGCGACGACGTGCAAATTTGGACCGGCGGCAGCGAGAAGAACGACGCGTCAGTCCTGAATCATCCTCACAGGTAAACAACAGCGAACAACAAGCTAACAGCTGAGTATTAGCGGCCACTAGCTTAAAAGCAGCCAGCAGCACTGTGCAGTTAAACATTTTGTACTCCATAATGGTTCAAATTGCATAGTTGTATGTACTCCCCCGTGCTCCAAGCTCTATATTTAACATGTTGTAGTGAACAGATTGCGGATTTGTCGATGTTTTGATCGTCGTTATACGTTTTCACGTGTGTCGCAGTTGTATACTGAGCGTACAGTCAAGAACTATTTAGCCGAATTTATCAGAGTGTCCTTTGCAGTGCCCCTTAACACTTTTGCACCTTTATAAATAACATTTATGTCTGTTGCAAAGAAAAGTACCTAAAAATGACAAAAACCTGAATGGAGTCTGGAGTACCATTGTCATGCTTGATTTTTCTGTGATTGTCTCCTGTAATAAGTCACAACAATCAGTAGTGGTTCTGTTATACAGAGACACAAACACTGGGTTATTGTGCTACATATACGTTTTCAATCAGGCAATGTGTCTTCTGAAAACAAAGGCGGCTATGTCCTATTGAAAAGAAAGACAAGTACACACAACTGTAAATTATAGTCATGTCCTCTTTTAGACTCTGGCATTTTTTGCTGCTTATTATTTACTCGTGCACACACGTGAGGGTGAGTTTGTGACAGTGGAGCAGCAGCACTGATGAGGATCTGATCATCAGCTGACCACTCTCTGATCAATGAGATCTCCAAATGGGCAAAGGTCAAGATAACTGAATGATGACCCTTTACATGCAGAGCAGTTTCACAGTGTCATTGTCTCTTGTCTGTACAGATACAGCCCAGGCTAATAACTGAAAGTGCCCTTTTTGATTCAATAAACAAAATTAAGTCAACTCCGAGGAGCTTTCAGTGTTCACTTCTGTGTCTTCCTCCTGTCCCGAGTGCCCCAAACCTCAGTCTTGCTTTGAAGAACATGGTAGAGATCATGTGGCAGTAGTTTCACTTAGTCATGTCTTCTGTGGCTTCTCCTTTCTCTTCCTCTTCCTACTTCTCAGGCTTTTCAGCAACTCCACTTTTTTTCCTGCTGCCAAAACTGAAAAAGTTCTTGAACAGAAAGACAATAATACAACAAAATTGTCAGTGGAATAGTAAACAAACTGAAGCACTGCCATCTTATGTTAATGTGTTTACTCAGGCTGTGTAAACTGGATTTTCCGGTCTAGCTGCTGCCACTGTTGATATTATTCAGCTTCTGTGTGGGACGGTATTTGACTATAATATCATGAGGTCAAACTCCTGCTCTGTCTGTCTGAGGACTGTGGTGGATTGATTATATGTCGTGGATCTCTTTCTTCAGTGTCAATCATGTCTCCGGTCGAGCCAGCGTCGGACACTGCACCCTTCTTTTCCTCTGACAGCGAGGCGGAAGGTCCTGAGGATCATGGCGGGGCGGCAGGTCAGCGGCCACAGGAGGAGTCCGCCAGCGGGTTGTCCAAAGTCCGAGCGTTACTCACCGTCCTCATCCTCTGCTACATCAACCTGCTCAATTACATGGACAGGTTCACTGTGGCAGGTACTGTTCACCTGGCCAAGCCAGCCAACACTGATTTATTGAAACGTTTAGCTGCACAGGAAAACGGATTAACAGGTTTCTCTTTGCTCCATCAGGTGTTCTCCCAGATATAGAGCATTTTTTTGGGATTGATGACGGGAAGTCAGGCTTACTTCAAACAGGTAAGAAAGAAGTTTGTGTGATATGTTTACAAGATGTCTGCATACAGGACTTCATAATAACTAATAAATATTCAGCAAAACATCACACAAAAGTTGAGAAAACCCTCTGTTAAGTGGCAATATTTGTTGTGCATTTCCTTGCAGTTTTTATTTGCAGTTACATGTTCCTGGCTCCTGTCTTTGGTTACCTGGGTGACCGGTACAACAGAAAGTTGATCATGAGTGTTGGGATTGGATTCTGGTCTTTGGTGACACTCGCCAGCTCCTACACCCCCAACGATGTGAGTGGCTATTGTCCGTCCTGCAGAACGACAGCCGGTCTAAACGTGGAATAAAAAGTTTAAATCCTGTTATATCGTCCTCTGCCTTTAAAGACAACATGTCATGCCAGCACAATCAGATGTTTTAAAGAGCCTCTTGTCAGGATATTTGAGTGTGACCCTGTTCATGTTTGTGCAGCATTTCTGGGCCCTGCTTCTGACTCGAGGTCTGGTTGGAGTTGGAGAAGCCAGTTATTCTACCATCGCTCCCACCATCATTGCCGACCTCTATGTGAAGGGGAAGAGAACAATTATGCTGTCTATCTTTTACTTTGCCATTCCTGTTGGCAGGTAGTTGAAAATTCCTGGTTGATTCATTTATAAACATTAAACAGGAAGTGTGTCCTTAGTGTCCTGATCTTTTCTTCCTGTTAGTGGTCTCGGCTACATCGTGGGGTCACAGGTCAGCAGCCTAGCGAAGGACTGGCACTGGGCTCTACGGGTGAGAATAGCAGCTCTTATTTGTCTTGAGCATGTTGTGTTTTGATCTTCTTCTAGAATCTGTGAACGTTATTTTTTTTTTTTCTCCTTCTGTAGGTGACTCCAGCGTTGGGGGCGATCGCTGTGGTGCTGCTGCTCTTTGTGGTACAGGAGCCAAAAAGAGGGGCTGTCGAAGCTCGACCGGAGCATCACCTGCACCAGACCAGCTGGCTGACTGACCTGCAGGCCCTCAGTAAGAAGTAAGTCATAAAGCCTTATAATTGAAGTGTTTTACCTGTGTGTGCCTGTGAGTATAAAATTCCCCGTCTGATGATTCATGGCGAACGTTGACAGCGTTTTGCCTGCTTGTTCCTCTGCAGCTACAGCTTCGTGCTGTCCACGTTCGGCTTCACAGCGGTGGCGTTCGTGACAGGTTCTCTTGCCCTCTGGGCTCCAACATTCCTCTTCAGAGCAGCGGTCTTCAATGGGGAGAAAGCTCCATGTCTGGAGGGACAGTGCAACTCCTCAGACAGGTAACACGCTTATGACTCTCAGATTCTATGGCTTTTTCAGAATAAGAGCAGCACCCTGACACTGTTTTCTCTTGTTTTTTTGTCCACTGACAGTCTGATTTTTGGGATCATCACCGTTGTCACAGGTGTGCTGGGTGTGGCCAGTGGCGTGCAGGTGAGTCGGCTATTGAGGAAGAGGACGCCAAGAGCCGACCCACTGGTCTGCGCTGCCGGTCTGCTGCTCTCTGCTCCTTTTCTCTACCTAGCCATCGTCTTCGCTCAGGCCAGCACCATCGCCACATATGTGAGTTCTCAGCCTTCTCTTGTCACTGTGTGAAAATGCAAATGAATCTACACACTGACAGGACTAAATAGCTGAAGTACATCTACAAGACAGTGTATGTCTTAACATGAACGGCCAAAGGTACGGCTGCAGGAGGACAAGCGTTGCTACATGTTGATATTTTATTGGAGATATTCAACAGAACATATCATGATATATAGAAACCGAAACATTGATTCTCAGTGCGTCACAAAACACATTCGCTTCTCATTTCCCTGCAATATTATCAGCAAACCACAAATCATGAGCCACCATTTCCTCCATCTCTGTGTCACAGACCTGAGATCGGCTTTCAGCACTTGGCCTGATTAACATTAAGAACCTTTATTTGTCCCACAATGGGAATTTGCATTAATAGTTCTAATGTATAAAAACAGGATATTTAATAAAGCTATCTGCACGGATATAACATTTTTTAATCAATGGTGCGGCTACTGGAAGCATATTCAGATCAAACCACCAAGAGTACAGTTAGTGGACGACCTCTTTAACTCCTCAGGCACAGCTGCACACTTTTCTGGAGGGTCGATCTGAGCAGTGATATCTCAGCACCTTGTTGATTGCAACGTGTCTCTATAGCTGCTGGATGTTGTTTGATGTGTTCTCTGTTTGTCTCCTCAGGTCTTCATTTTCCTTGGTGAGACCTTCCTGTCCATGAACTGGGCCATTGTGGCTGATATTCTTCTGGTGAGAACACGTTTTCTGAAACATTCGATGTGACCCTGGGAGGTTATAGATGACTAAAAGCTCTTTGGACTGCGTCATGATTCTGTGCCTTGTTTCTCAGTACGTGGTCGTTCCCACGCGTCGCTCCACGGCTGAAGCTCTTCAGATCGTCATCTCTCACCTGCTGGGAGATGCAGGAAGCCCATACATGATAGGAGTGGTATGTCCACACACAGTTTTACAGTTAAAAATAACACTAATTTATCAAGAAATAAGTGACTATTTAACTCTGTGAGATTTGGAACATATTTATCAAGGGAGTCTTACAAGTTACATTTACAATACACTTGTCAAACTACATCTTAAAGCTCCTGAGTAATACACAGGTAAAGATTACAGGCTCCTCGCTAAACCCACCTGTGTTGCAGGTTTCTGACTCTCTGAGGAAGACGGACTCGTTCCTTTGGCAGTTTCGATCCCTGCAGCTCTCTCTGCTGCTCTGCTCCTTCGTGGCTGTGGTGGGCGGGGCTTTCTTCCTTGCCACTGCCGTCTTCATCGAAAGAGACCGCAATCGGGCCGAAAACTACGTCCCCACAGGTCAAAGATGCCTCACTGTCATTTGGAGTTGCTGTCACCTTATCATAATTTGCATCCTTCTTCTAAACCTGTAGCAGCTTTGTAACCTAACTCTCTTTTTGTTAACAGACGATGAGCCCATTGTTGTACCAAAAAGCGGACGCTCCACCCGTGTACCGGTGTCCAGCGTCCTGATCTGATAACCCTGAACCTGTCACACACTGAGGTTGATTTATTTCATCTTTTTAAGGACGTGGACTGTCTGCCATGCAGAAACACATCAGGATGCTTTTATTTTGACAGTTTTAGTCGACATTACTTTTTATAAGGATTCTGAGCTGTGGGAACGTTTTAGACAACTTTTTGTTTTGCCTCCAGATGTTATTTTTTCTAATTGGAGGAGCCTTCTGAGTGGAAATAACGTCGAAAAAGAGCACTAAAGACTCTGAGCAGAATCGGCAGAAGCTGCTCTGTGGATGTATTTTTTTGGTATATTTAATATTGAGGAGAAAAATAACCTGCTAAATATCCTTTACAGCAGCTGATGTGGGATCAGCAGCACATTCACGCAACTTCCAGACAGATATCTACAGTATAACCAAACCAGTCATGAAGTCATTTTATATACAGGAAAAGCTTTATTAATCAGTTTTCGTATATTTGTATATATTTGAGCTAGTTTTAATAATAACACTAACCTTCATACAACACAAACAGTTCCCCTCTGTACCTTTTTATTCATTTCATTCATGTTTGACTTTTCTTTCGTTTATTTTTAGAGGAGTTTTTACAGAGCTGAGACCTTTTATTTTGTCAAATTCAGCCTGGAGAGGCGGGTACCCTGTGGAGCACAAGCTGCAGAAAACGTGTTCAAAATGTTATTTAAAAAGGAAAAAAACTAAAATTTATGTTCAACCTCAAAATATTTTAGCAAATCCTTTTTGTGAACTATTAAATGAGAACTTGTCACTTCTTTGTGTGTGTATCATTAAACTGATTTCATCTTTAGTGCTGTCATACACAGTGTGACCAAAGTGCCGTCAACCCTAAAGTCTTTGTGAAACTAAAACGTTAACAGTGGTAATTTATCACAGTGTAACCAGCAAAAACAAGCACCCAGGCATGTGTAGCTAACAGTAAGAGACCAAATGTGATCTTTCCTGAAACATGTCTCGGGTCTTGTGACCGTTCTTACCCTGATGTGCATTTTATTGGCTCAGAACAGCCTCACAGTGATGTCTCATACTCACATTAGAACAAACACTGATCATTCTGTCTACACTATTTAAAACACATAGCTGAGTGTCAGTTATAATTTGAATAGAACAAATTAAAGGTCTTAATTACACTAAATCGCTGTTCATGTGTGCAAAAAGACACCCAAATTATATCATGTTTTACACACACACACATCACTCACACATACATCAGATAAAATGTTGGTGTGAAAACCCCTCAGTGTGTTTATGTGTTTTGCAGGTGTCCTCCTTCGTTCACTGGGGGGGTTCTCCATTCTCCTCCTCTTTCCCCTCGTCTGCTCTATGTATCTTCAACAGAAGGATAAAAAAAAGGCTGAACGAGGACAAGAGGAGAGGAGAGGAGGACGCTGCTTCCTTCCCTCGGTGTGGTTTCCTGTTTGTAGGTGGGAGGATGTTGAGACGGTTGCAGCAGCGTTCACACAGTCTTGCAGCTTTTTAACACCCAGCGACGTTCTGAGGTGTCGCAGTTGCACCTCATGATTGGTTGTTGTGTGTGTGTGTGAATCACTTTGTTCTGAGTTTCTGCTGCTCTGAGCTGCAGGCCTTCTTTTCCAGTTTCCACCAGCAGTTTGCAAGTTGCACTTGAGAGCGGCTGAGAGAGGGCAGTTTGATCAGCCCACACACACACACAGTTCACCACGGTGAAGACGTGAACTTTTATGGTTAGTGAGTCACCTGTTAGGTGAGTCACTATCAGCAGAGGGTTGTCGCACGCTTGGTGATCTTGTGCTCAGAGTTTGGACAGACTCAGCTCTGACAAAGAGCTGATGCTCCGCTGTCACCTCTCTGAGGGTCTGTGAAACAAGATCGACTCATCGAGGAGGTGATTGGGTGCAGCGATGACAGAGGAGGAGAGTCGGTGACAAAGACGCTCATATCACCACATCAGCTCATCAGCGAGGAGAGACAGACGAGCCTGAGCGAAGACGTCTCCAGACATGGCTGATGTGTGTTTACTGTAATCGCCTCAGGTGGACCCGATACTGTGGAGGAGACCAGCTGCAGCTTCACCAATCCTCCACCCTCCATCCAACTGTCTCTCCATACAGTTTGTCCTCAGGTGCAGGTGAGCATTCCATCATTTTTTCTTCTGTTTTTCCCAGCATGCACAGGGAGGAGGTCAAGCCGAATGTTGAGGCCTAGTGGAGGAACCAACCCTACAGAGAGGGTCAGTAGTTCTGCTCATCTGGACTCTTCTGATCTAAATGGGCACAAATACTACAGAGCGAGGAAGTGTGACATATCTTCCGTAGAACGTATACATCATTAAAAGTTTAGTTGCTTTTTGACCTGACCTGACCTTACTGATGCACATGCACGCAGCAGTAATAATGATCCAGACCTGGATAAGAAATGGCTTTCATTTGGATGTTCGTTTTCAATTTCACTCACGATTCTCTTTTTTGAATTCGTGTTCATGGCCACAGCTGCAGCAGCAAAACCAAGAGATACTATCAGCAAAACACATCAACGAGATGTCAGCCGGACTCACAAAACCACACGCAGTCACACACCTGCAGAAGCTGTGCTCATGCGCCTGGGTTATTGCTTTTAGACAAACGCAGTGCATTATTTCTTCTGATACATGAAGTCAAGGTAGAAAGTTGCACTAAGACCCTAAAAAACATACTTAAATCTAGTTAAATTTTAACCCTGGACAAGAATTTACCCTGTGTCTTGCAGCCGGAATGGTGGTCTGGCGGTTATGGTATGATGGCGGCTAATAAACCGCAACGTCCCATTTTCACCCAGCCAGTCATCTTTGTTTTTTATGTCATAATGTTTACACACAGCAAACTACAAAAGCAAAAGTACCAGGATGAATAAGTGAAAGGTTTCCCTGTGGTGTCACATCTCCAATCTGTCTTTTATTAGAAGAAAAAATCCTCTTGGCCTTAAAGCGGCTGTTTAGCTTAGCTTAGCACAAAGACTGTAAATGGAGGGAAACTGGTAGCATGTCTCTGATGCAAGACCCCAGTGTAAAAATGGCTGCTTTTTTCAGCACTCTTTTATGACTTCCTGGAAGTTTAATATCAGCTTGATGTTGGAAGAAAAGCTGCAGATGAACCTCCAGGAAGTTACTGAGTGTTTTTCAAACCGTCACTTTTTCTTTGATGTTTCTTTGTGTGTTACTCTAACAGCACTTCTCAGTGAGTTTGGAGAATATCTGACTCTAGACCTTTTAGTTTTACTTCAGTTTAGTTGATTTTAGGCTCATTCACTCAGATTCCATCTTTGTGTCAAGAGTGAGGAAACGTCAGACGTTCAGTTGTTGACATAAAACCGCCCGATGAAATCGTTTAAATACTGTTATCTGTTTCCTTTTTACCATCTCTGACTGTTTTTTAGGCTTTTCTATTTGTTGGGTGTGTGTTGACTTGTGTTTCAGAAGATGGCCGCCCTACACGCTGCACTGCTGAGATGGATGTTGTGTTAAAATTAAAAGGAGAAATACAAAAGGTTACACAGCTGAGGAGGGGATTCTGTGTGAGAGAGACAACTTTCCATGTTGGTTCCATGTTGTGATTGGCGGCCGGTGTTTCCAGTGTTGGGACAGTTCGTGTGTGCAGGAATGAGGCGTAATTGTCAGTCACACCATGTGTCAGGTGGTTTTTTCTTCCTGTGTGACGCAGCTCTGTGATCAGGAGGCAGGAAAGTAAAAACCACCACACGTTAAAGAAATTAGAGCAGACGATGTCGCCTTAGGAACATTACCGTACAACTCAACTGGGGTTTGAGATAAAAAACAGGAGCTGGATTTTATTTTGACTGTGCTTCAGGTGGAGTCTCTGCTTCATGATCAAGTGTTAATAGGACACTTCCTGCTTCATTTTTTTATGTAAGTTAAGAAGCAGACTGACATGTTCTCTGCTGATGTCGTACCACATTTATAAATACTATAAAAACAGCTTGTGGAATGAGCCATTGATATATATATGATTGAAAATAGAACAGAACCTCTGACCCTCCTCTGCCCTCATCAGATGAACTATGGAGGCCTCCTGGCTCCCCGTCCTTGTGTCGGCCGCTGTCCTCCTCGCCATCATCCTCCTCGCCGCCGTCTGTCTGGACTGTGGGAACAAAGGCCCGATGGGTAAGGAGGAAGTTTAGCTGTGATTAACAGTTACTTTTAAAGCAGCCTCAGACCACAGATTTCACACTTCTGCTGACCGACAGATGTAACAGAAGTGATTTCTTTTTCCTCACTCAGCCTCTATTAGACAAGCATCAGGGGACTACATGCCGTAAGTATTTTATTCTGGAATGTTTTTTAACAGTTTTATAAATCAAATTAAATTTTAATAATGACTCTTGTTTTGTTTAATCAGATCCACAGATTTCAGAATCATCCATTCGTGTAAGTGGCAGCTTTTTCACTATATAAAACCATGTGGGTGCCTTGTTGCCTGGTACTGATGGTGTTGAAGGTGATGATGATGATGATGATGATGATGATGATGATGATGATGATGATGATGATGATGAAGGCGATGATTGCCTCTTTTCTCACAGCACATACAACCACAACCTTGAACTCCATCCACTCTCCATCCCACCTGCTGTCACCTTAGTGAGTCACTTTACATTCCAGTAGAAGTTTGACGTTCACTTTAGGTCAACATGTTCACTATTAGTTGTTTTTATCTTTCACAATAAGCCCAACTTCAGTCGATGCTGGAATTCAGAGACACCGATCCTTCACACCAACAGAAACAGGTGAGTGTCTTTGTCCTGTAGGTCTGGATTAATCATTCATTATTATTATCATACATTCACATTTTGACAAATTGACTTTTTTTTTCTTCTATCCCGCAGAGAGCAATCCCAGCTATGAAAACCCAGGCATTGGTAAGACCTATGCTGATAGCAAAAGATGTACAAAGTCAGTACATGATGAAAAAATGTGCACAGGAACCTACATTTCATTTCTGAGATAAATAAACACTGATCAGGTTTGTCAATCAATAAGAGGAAGATCAGATAATCACAATCAGAAGACTTATGCTGCAGCTGCCTCCACACCTTCAGACATGATAAAAGATTATGTCTGTGTCACACGTAACAGGCTGATTAATTTATCTACAACAGTTGCTCTTAAAGTTTGGTGAAGAGTGGAGAGTTTAGGACCTGAAACTACAACACCTATTGATCGATCAGAAGAAGAATTGGCCTCTGATTCTGTGAATTGTCATTGACACAGTGCTGTTTTTCAGCAGGACCTGAATCTCTTGATAGCGACTGTGAAGATCCTGGATACATGTAGGTTTCCTCTCTCGTACAGACCTCTCTTTTCTTCCTCATCAGTTTCTCATCTCTCTTCTCTTCTCTGGTTTCTGCAGAGTTGTGTTGGCTGACGGCCAGGATCCTCCACCCAATGCCAGCCGAGCATCCACGCCTAGCTCAGGTACAGTTTGGAAACAGGAGAACAAATCCGTGCAAGTTTCCTGCAGCAGCTTCTGGCACAAACTGAATGTAAAATTGCACGTGTAAAAAAAATGAGGACATGTAATGGAAATTCTTGTGCTAAATTCTCAAACACACAGAAATGTGACACAAGCGATTGAATCTGGATGAGCCATGAGTGACTCCAGGCCATGAACTAATCTGTTTATTTACGCCCACAGATGCTAACCATGAATATGTAAATGTTAAAACACCAAGTACAAGTACCATAGAGGACACAGATTATCAGAACGTGGAGCCGCTGCATGAGCTAAGTGAGTTACAGATCTATTTCTTGTCAGTCTGTTGTGTCACACAGGAAGTGGCATAAAAGTGTGTTTGTGAAGCCGTCAGAAAAAAGTTTCCAGAACCTCACCAACTTCATGTTTATGGAAGTCAATATAGACGGCATTTCTCGTCACAGTCAGACAGTGATGAAGCCCAACTTAAATGTGTTTATCTGTAATGTTCCTTTCTGTTCTTCAGACACCATCCCCCGCTATGAGAATCCAGATATCGGTAAGACCTTTAAGTTGTATGGTCATGAACATGGAATCAAAATGCAGTGAGCATACATAACCCTTTACTCACAGCTTATTAACTTGATTGTTCAGGTTCAGGTGTTCCACCAGCTGTAATACCTGCATTATTGGCTCACTGCGACAGCAATGAGGATGAGAGCAGCGACGACGATGAAGGGAACTACGTCAATCAGCCAAGTGAGTTAATGCAGTGATATTTAAGAGCTCCTGATGTGAAACACTGTGCAGCACACTTTGTCTTGTTCCTTTCAGTGGATATACAGCCAGCCCAGTGCATGATGGGACGGGTGAATGACCTCTGACTGCCTGACCACAGAGAATCTATCAACCAGTGTATGCGGATGAGGAGTTCAGCTAATGTGAGGCTAGTGTGAAAGTTAAAGCCTCTTTGAATTATAATTTGATTGTGTGATGTGAGAATGGCACTAGATACGCAGTCAGGAAAGTTCATCCTCTGGGGAACATGAGTGTCAGCAGTTGATATATTTTTAGTGGTATCATCTGCAGTCTTGCTGCTAGTGTGGCTAGCATGTGTTCTGCTGCACACTTTCATGTTTGCTTCCTGAGATTTTCCATTTTATTTCTGTAAACATTACCTTTAAATAGGATTTTAAATGTTTAGTTGAACTGACCACTAGGGTCAGGAACACTAAATGAATAATCCACCTCTGGACCTATCAGCTTTACACCAACACCATTAAGAAGGATTTCTCCTGTCGGGTATCAGATCGGTTTCTCTCCCTTTGGCTCTTCTGAATCTGTCAGAAAAGTTTCTTTAGTGTTTTTTAAATATTTGTTTGTTTCATTTAAACTGCTAGTAATCAATCAGTCATTATTTTATAGACCCACCACAGTGTTTGTGCCTGTGGAGAGTCGATATGTTTTCTGCTTTACTTTGATTTTACTGACAACTCCTGAGAATCTTAAATCACAAATTACTTTTAGTCTATTTATGTGTTGTTACCGTGGTTACTTTTGTCTAATCCAATTAGACTAGAAATGTTTTAAGCAACTACAATTCAATTAAACCTGAAAGACTTAAAATCAACCACTGTGTTCTTGTCATTTCTTGTTCTCAGAGATTACAGGGCGGGCATGTTTCAGTTTTACAACACACACCTGCAGCAAGCAGCAAGCTCCATTTCTCCTTAAAAGCTTTTTTACGACACATCTCACCTTCTGTCGCCTCACAGTTTGTTGAACATTGGTCATGGTTTAGTCAAGATCTGCAGTGACTGGAGTTATTTGCTGGTTTTTAAAGTAAATGGATTTATTTAACTACCAGCTTGGAGCTGGTGACCCAGGAGTCGGTGGGTGGATTGATGCTGTCAAGACAGACCTAACAAATGAGAACATTTCATTTACTCAACATTCAGTGATCTTTAGAGGAATGAGCTTCTAATTTAATTGTTATTGGAGCTGCAATTTGTAGCTTTGCAATACTTAAAAACATTTGTTTAGAAAAAATTCAAGTGATTTTCTTTCAGTGGTTTTATTATTAATGAACTGGTTTCATCTGTAAAAGGACAAAAGAGGATGAGGAGGAAAAACAATGTTTCCACTATTGTCAGTCCAAAAGTTTCCACCAGTTTTCAGTCCAGCTTCATGTCCATGTGTTAAAACAGTCTGAACTTACATATTAAAATCCAGAAACTCTTCATTTGAGAATTTTCTTGTCTGCTGTCTGCTTTCTAAAAGAGCTGGGTAAAAATAAGGACATGTCAAAGTTAGGTCGAGAGGTGGGAATGGTTCAACGCTGCAACTGTCCATGCCATGAGGAGGACGTTTCAGTTGGCAGACGGGTGGAAGGACAGCTGCTGGGTGGGATGGGCCTGAACCTGAACAGCTGGAAGACAAAATGACAAATGTGTAATTTCAAAGCTTGCAATTTAGGATCTCAATGTAAAAATCTGTTGAGGTCTGTGTTTTACCTTGAGGAGGTCCGATGTAAAAGTGTTGCGGTGCCCCCTGTTGGGGTGGTGGGCCGTGTTGTGGGTTAGAGCCACTGCCCTGCTGAGGGGGGGCATAATGCAGCATGACAGGTGGACCATGGCCAGCAGAGTGGTGAGGTCCAGACATACCTCCTGGTACAGAAGCCTGCAGAAGACGAGGATGCAACACTCATATTTCTATCCAAAGAAAATATTTTTGAAATATCTGTGCAGCTATTACTGGGACACTAAATGTAACTGAGCCATCATTAATATCTATATTTATTCAACCTGTGCTTTTCTGGCTGAGGCATTCTGTCACCTGTGTAAGTTGGCTGATGGATGGGAAGCCGTGGGGCAGTGCCTGGTGGGTGGGGAGGCTGTACCCCTGCATGGTGTAGGAAGCCTGTGGAGAGTTGTGGCCCGGTGCCAGGTTAGGAGGCGTGGGGGCTGACAGACCTCCAGAGTGGAACAAGGATTGAGGCTGAGGGCCACCCTGACCCGCCTGAGAAGGAAAAGCCCAGTTTAAAACTCACAGAGATCAAGACATAATATATTGTCACAAAAAGAGGATCCAATTAACTTAATGGTATTATAGTTTTTAATAGAACACAACGTTTATGTGTAGCAGCACCCCCTTGTGAAAAAGTATAAGTGGTGCTGACGAAATATTTATTTTACAACTCTTTTCTTGAAATTCAGCATGTATTAGCAATTCAGCAAGTTTATTCCCACCTGAGCATGTCCTGGACTGGGGGCTGTGTGCTGGGGTTGGGGCTGATTCCCGGTGGGGGTGCTGGAAGGCTGAGGATGTATGGCGCCCGAGTGGTGAGAGAAGGACTGAGCAGCTGGGAGAAAGCAAATGACAGGTTCAGTGTTCCTCTACTAATTTATATATCATTTCAAAAACAAACTTCATTTAGATCATTTAAATTGTACCTGCTGGAACTGTAGCTTCCTACGTAGAACTTAAGACCTCATTACATCAGAGATACATTCGGTCGTGTAGGTCGCAAGAATATTTTATATCATACTTTTTTTCATAGCTCTGACTAATAAATTACTACAAAGGCTAAACTCTGTTCTGAAAATGTGACTGTGAGAGAAAACCTTAAGGTCATCTCTTGTCTACATACCATACATGGCCTGTTGGGGCCCCGGTGGGCCCTCAGCCTGACCAGGATATTGGTGCCCAGGTGGACCCATTGGCTGAGGGGCCCCAGATGTTAGCATCCTTGCACCCCCCTGCAGCATTGAGTAAACCGGCTGAAAAGAACAGGAGACGTAGAAGAAAATTTAAAAAAACAAAGTCAAAGTCAAACAATGTTGCAGTCACAGTCTCATCTTGTGGTCTGTTTGTTATGGGGAAAATGTGATGATGATTTAACAAGACTACATTTTCATCACAAAAGGCCAACATTGTGATGCTGTACCTGTCCATGGTAGTGCGGAGGCATGGCCTGGATCACCTGTCCATACTGTAGGTAGGACTGTGTGTAAGGTGAAGCCACCAGTGGGGGTCCTGCTGCAGAGACAGCAGCTGAAATCATGGGGGAAGCTGTGGAGGCGTGGTGGTCCGGACGTTGACCTACAACTGGGCCTGAAACAGTAGAGCAGATAGTTACACCAGAAGTAAACAAAGTTCATATTTTTGAGTCTGCTTTCTTTTTATATTTTCATCACTTTAAAGAAACTTTTTATTGTACTTTTCACACAGGTTCAGTTTTACCTGCGCACCTCTGGTATTTATTACACACCTCAAGTGTTTTGAGTGTTTCACTTTTATTTACACAATTTACCGACATGAAAACCTAACAGACTGACATATGACAAGGAGGAACAATAAAGAAATGAAAAACAGTACAACTATGTTCCCAATAAAAACTAACCCGAACTGTTTTATTTGCTACAACAGTAGTATAGTGTCATGGGGAGGAGAAAACTGTCAAGCTAAAGCCTAGATTTGAGGCCAATGCAGGGCTCTATTCTGTGGTTTCTCATGGTTTGCACAGGTGTTCAGTTAGACCCCAAATAAAACATTTTCGAACTGTGTGCAGTCACCTTTAGGTCTGGGGTATTTGCCCTGACTGACAGTCGACATGGTGTACTGATACATCTGAGGAGCCTGAGGAGAAGACATGGAGACATTAAAAATCACATCAGCCTCTTTGCTCAGCTGAGGCAATGACACGGAAATGCAAACCTGAATGGAGTGCCCTTGTATGGGGATCGGAGAGATGTAGGACAGGTAGTGTGAGGGGGGGTTGCTGTAGATGGCCCCTCCCCCTGGCTGTCCGGGAGGTTGGAGGACCACAGAGGGGCTGGGCGGGGTTGGTCGAGGAGGTGTGGGGGCCGATGCAGGCTTCTGTGAAAACAGAGAGGATGTCACACTGCTGCTGTTTAGGGGTTTTATAATCTTCTATAAGTGTGTGTGGACAGTCTCAACACACTAACCAGAGCTGCATTTGATTTAATGGGAAGGAATTCCTTTGCATTTGGATTCAGAGTTGAGTTTTTTACTTGCCTAAAAACCAGAAGAGAAACCATAATTCACCAAAACATATGTAATAAAAAAAGAGACCACACAGCCTACACTATGTCTGGGTGGATGGACTGCTGAAGGAGCAATCGCTACTCACGCAGCAGCCACAGTTGCTGCCTCTGTTCTTTCACTGCTCTCTGGACATGACTCCTCTCCGCTGTTAGGTGTGGCTGGCGGGGTCGTCCCTGACTGTGGCCCTTCTAACCCTGAGGACTGGGGGCCAGGTGGAGCAGAGGGGGTCAAGGTTGATGTGGGAGGAGCAGTCTCTGCAGTCTGTTGAAGATCTTGTGCAGAGGTGGCAGACTTAGTTGGGCCAGGAGAGGAGGAGGACTCCACTGGTGGGGCAGAGTTTTCCACAGGAGCCTCTGAAGAGGCTGAGCTCGCTGTAGGAGAGGAGCTGGGTTGCAGCTGACGAAGGAAGGAAAACAGAGGTCAGCAGTGTGACTTTACTCTCTGCAGGTTCACAGAGGAACACTTCTTAAGACTTTAAGACCTAATATCACTCTCATACATTAAATTACATAGGGTACATATTTAGAAATATGATGTGTATTGTATGTATGTAAATACATGAGCCCTGACCCTGACTTTTACCCTGAACTCCTTGCCAAACTTGCGGAGCTCTTCAAGCTGGGATCTCTGCTGAACTGATGGAACTGGGAAAGAGAAAGAGAGACAAAGGTCATCAGATTTACCACAGTAGTAAGATGTAAATGTTGTAAACATGTAAATTTTCTACCTTTGCTGCTTTTGCTTTCTTGTGGACTGGACAGACTTTCAGTTCGCTCTTTAGCAGCTGTGCTGAGGATTTCATTCACTGTGAAACATAGAAGTAACATATATATATATATATTTAATTATTTTTCAATTGTTTGACTGAGCTTATTAGGTCAAATAAGAGATCATCCTTCTTAGTGGTATCTTCATGGTCTAAACTGAAGTCTTATTTTTATCCAGTGAAAAAACCCTATAATATTGACGTTAAAATGTCCAAAAAGAAAAAAAAATCTGCAGACCACTAAGTATGTCTCACCATCAACTGGGAACAGTGGGGTGGGGCCAGAGGGTTTGGTGGAGGTTGCTGTGCTGACAGTGGAAGGGGAGGATTCCAGGTAGACAGGACCAGCCAACTGGGGGTCCTGGGGAGTCGCATCTGGTTTCAGAGCACGGGTGACTAGAGAATAAACAGATGAAGGAAGGAGGTTTTTTAAAAGGTAGAAGTCTGAGGAGGAACTGATGAATCTTATGATGCAGTGTTTTACATGAACTACAGCTTTTTTTATGGGACTAGGGGTCCATACATATCTGACAACAGTGTATACATTTGGAAGACTGCTCTTGTTGATATGTGTGTTGCATAGTGGAACAGGCCTTCACCTGCAGGAGAGGACTGTGAGTTCGGGGTCCGCAGAGCTCTGTTGCTCTGAAGTCTCTGAGATTTTGGAGATGTTCTGGATGCAACTAATAGAGAAAATGTATATATTCAACAAAATAACTCCCTCTGAAACATTCACTTCCATGAGAAACAAGAAGAGACACATTTAAGGTATAGTGATGTTATGACTATAAAAAAAATGGAAATTTGTCTTTAAGACCAAAAATAAAAGTTCCATACCTCCATTAAGGGATGAACGTGTGGTTTCAGCCAGTGCCTGTGGATGTGAGAGGGAGTGTGGGAGAACTTGATTGGTGCATGGTGGGCTGCTGGCTGCAGGTGGGCTGCTTTGTGACTGGTGGGGAGAGTAGGCAGTTCTGACAGAAAGTGGGCTACTTCTGTCAGAGGACGGTTTGGGTGAAGAAGAGCTGGGCGGTGGGTGTCTGGAAGAACTCAGTGCTGCAGTTCGACCAGAGGCACCGGTTCTGGCACTACCAGCAGACAAGCCGATCTCTCGAGCCCTTTGAGGGAGAGGAATGTATTTACCTTCCCTGAAAAATTAGGTGGAGGAAAAAAGAATGTAAGTTTATAATTATCTTCATTTGTTTGATCTAACAAGACACAATTGTCAACTTTTAATTTACAGACATAAAACAACAGAAGTTTACAGGTAAGTCATACCTATTGGAAGAAAATCCAGGACTCGCTCTGTCCTCCCTTTCTCGAACCACCGCGCTGTATCTATCCTCCTCACTTTTGCCTTCATCATTCTCCAAGGAAACTCGGCGGCGGTACTGCAGGCTGCCCTCAATCTCATTGGCTAACCTAGCTGCTCGCGCCTCACGCTGCCTGTAAGCCTCAGAGTTCCCCCGCTCCAATGGCATGCTGGGAGACACATCACACAACAGAAAACCATATGATTAGAACCGTGCTGTGAATATCATCTATGGTATGAATTTAATTATTTAATGGTAATGTAGAAACAATGTTGGACCCTTTGACCAATCTGCCAAAAGATGTTTTTTTTACAGCCAAGTTTCCATCCAGATGTAATGCAAAGTCAAATGAATTTTGTGAATGTAAATACTATTTTTTCCAAGTGCAAAGTAACAAACCAATGCAGTTTTAAATGATGATTGGTTTGCTTACGTGTACATGGAGAGGCTGGCGTCGTACGTGGACTTGACACCATATGTCTCCTCGTTAAACTTGAACATTTCATTGGCATCCCAGCCGTTTGACTGACAGAGAAAAACATGATTAAGAAACAAGAAAGATGATGCAGTAGCATGAAGGTGGCAACAGTGGTACTCATTAGGACAAGAAGCATGAACAAAACCACTGAGAAACTATAAACCAGATGTAATAAAAGATAAGTTACATCAATTCAGGACTGTTGGTTAAAAAAAGGTGTTTCCTCACTGTGTCTGACTCCAGCTCGAAGTTGGCTCCGTTTCCATCTCCATCCCACCTCTGCAGCACCTTTTCCCGGTGTTCCCCGTTCAGCCGTGAAGAACTGATGGCTGTGTCAGTGAATGTGTCTGCACAAACACATAAGCATAGAAAAAAAATCAGCCTTTTACCAACTTTATGGTTATTCATCAATGCCAGAAATATAAGATCATTACTATGTTATGTGTGTCTGTGACAGGTGATTGATTTTGTGCAATGATATAGCCATTAAAAATTCCAGTTTCCGAGAGTGGATTGTGGTTACCTCTGACGGCGAAATTTAAGTCAACATCTTTGCAGGTCATTGTGACAAGGTCAGCAGGGCTGAAGATCATGGTGTCAGTAATATCCTCAATTTTGGGAAGAGAGGACTGGCTACCTCCTCCTTCTTCACCTCCTCCACCTTCATCTCCATCACTCCGTTTATGAACAGCATCCACAGCCAGCTCACACTAACAGTATAGATGTAGACAAAGTCAGCATCCATGTAGCTTCAGCGACTGCAATGACCTTGGTTTTCAAATACAGTTCAGGCTTTTTGCTACAAGACATAGAGCTTTGCAGCGGACGTTTTGTACAGCAAATGAAGCAACCGTAACACTTATTATGACATTAGTTGGTAAAACAGGCTTATTCACCTGTGAGCTCAGCGTCTTGAAGATTCCTTCATACACGGTGCCGTTTTTCACTCTCACATCACAAGTGGAGCCCTGGAAGCAAGGACAGCCAATAAGAAAGACATAAATCATGCTTTTACAGGACTGGAGGCAGATATAAAAGTTCATTACTCACAACGACTGCTGTAAGGAAATGAAGCATCCGGGCATTGTTATAGATGCCTTCAAATACCTGCAAAAAACAGAGCGCAATGATAAAGATGATGACATAGGCCGAACGATTTAGACCAAACTGCTGAATTAAAAAAGGACTTTACAGAAAGGTTGAATAAAATGATTGACTGAAAACTCTGATAAACACACATTTAAATGTCGCTCATATGTCAAGCCCCTCGGCCTAATTATGGACCAACATTTGACCAGATATACAACACTTCAGAGGCACAACACATTTATCAATTTCTTATTTTATCTCTGTTGTGGTTAGCGCCAATCCTGACCACACATTACACCCACATTCTTTAGGAACCCATACCTAAACAAACAATTACTCAAAACCACCACAGCCTGGTTTATATCACCCATCAAGATGACAGTACTTACTAAGCTGCTTACAGGAGGTGACTGAGCCTGGGAAGGTGGTTTCATTGTGTTCCTGGTCCTGGAAAAGAAGCAATATTGACATCAGCCTACTGTTCTCACCCAGGGAGAACAATAAACGACCCTCAAACAGGTACCGAACAATCTTCCTAGCTTGAGAGCGGTGACAAAAGTCTGACATTCTATGATTTTGTAAACATTAAAATAACAATCGCTATCTGAACTGTTACTCTTAAAGGATATGTCTGGTCGCTTTGTGTTGTTATTGTTGGATAGAGCAGTAAAATCGGCTAGCTAACTAAGCTAACACAGCTAGCTTAGCGTAGACGACGAATTTTAGCAACAGAGACACAGACGAACCGCTGTAAATGACGCTTGCAGCACATTGGAAATTGACAGGTGAATAAGTCTAGACATGTAAATTGTACTTTTTAGTCATGTGCATCCCTGTTATTCCAGTCTCGTCGTCCCGGTGAAAAGTCACACGATTTGACAGGCCAAACACGATTCACCCCTGAAAAACAACAAAACACAACACCGGGTACGCTCGATTTGACAATACCTGGCAACTGCTACCCACGTGACATGGGTTGACTTATGCAAGCGGGCAAGCGTTCCCGATATTTTAATATCAAATGTGTAATTTTATATGTGCGGCAAACAGTGTTTAATGTTTGTCGACTCACCGATTCTTTCAGTGTCACCAGTCAAGACGTGTTAACATTGCCACACATATGCGACCCATAAACAACCACCGGGCTCAGCGAAGCGCGTAAATCGAACGCACCAATTTTAAACCCCGCCCATATATACAACAGTAAAGTCTGATTGGACAATGTCTCTCTCTCTCTCTCCATGATTTCAATCTGCTTTGTCATTGGTTTGACGGTCTGTCAATCATTAAACTTCCCGACTGGTCCGTGTTTTCTTTAGTTCAGATGGGACTGTTATGATTCAGGTTTAACCTCACACCATGGACGGAACCACGAAACTTCACATTTTAGTGGTATAAGTTAAATGATAACTGGTAATAACGCGGTATTGCAAATACTACTTGCAATTGGGTGTTAACTGAAACACATTTGCTCTCTATGAAAGGTATTTTTGTTTGCTTCTACACATGCTATCGGAAATTGTAACAGTTGTATCAATTATTGATCATTTTTAGGGCCCGAGCACCGAATGGTGCAAGAGCCCTATTGAAACCCTTAGGATTATTATTTTTTTTTTTTTTCCCCCTCCGAGATCGCATTTTTGGAGGCCTTAACATGCCCAAAAACTCACCAAACTTGGTAGAAAAATTCATTCGCCCGAAAAATTTTGAAATTTGCTGACTTTTGAAATGCACATATAAAAATGGCTCTATAGCGCCCCCAACGCGTAGCCCCTCTGGCCGGTTTGACACAGGATTATGAAAATTGGCACACATATGTATCACCTCAAGACGCACAAAAAAGTCTCTTGGACCCCCCCTCCAAACCCAACAGGAAGTCCGCCATTTGAAGGTTTGTGGCCATTTTTGGCGATGTGTGACCCTGCTGCCAAACTTTTCACGCCTCGCATACTTCAACGGATTGAGCTGAAATTCGCCGTGTCCACTCAGGACACCATAGGGAATAGACGCATTCCAAAACTCTTACAAAAGTCTGACGGTGTGGCCGGGGCGTGGCCTCAAAGTTTGACCATTTCTGAGGACACAGAAAGTCTCTATAACTTCTTCGTTTTCTGTCCGATCTGTACGAAATGTCACATGTATGATCAGAGTCTGACCCTAAACACATCTATACAACAATATTGAGGCTTTGACAGAGCGCCACCTACTGGCTACACAAAATGTTGTGTTTTCATAGGTTTTTCTGCCTGCCCCCCTGGCCTGTTTTGAGTAGGGTCATGAAAATTGGTACACATGTGTATCACCCCAAGATGCACAAAAAAGTCTCTTGGACCCCCCCTCCAAACCCAACAGGAAGTCCGCAATTTTGAAATTTCTCTTAATTTTTGGCGATTTGTGACCCTGCTGCAAAACTTTTCACGCCTCGCATACTTCATCCAAATGAGCTAAAACTCACTGTGTCCACTCAGGACACCATAGGGAATAGACGCATTCAAAAACTCTTACAAAAGTCTGAAGGTGTGGCGGGGGCGTGGCCTCAAAGTTGACCATTCGCCATTACAAAGGAACTCCCTGTATTTTTTGCCCTAACGCGTAGCCCCGCTGGCCAGTTTGACACAGGATCATGAGAATTAGCACACATGTGTATCACCCCAAGACGCACAAAAAAGTCTCTTGGACCCCCCCTCCAAACCCAACAGGAAGTCCACCATTTTTACTTTTTTTTTGTAATTTTTACCGTTTTCTGACCCTGCTATAAAACTTTTCATGCCTCGCATACTTCATGCAATTCAGCTGAAATTCACTGTGTCCACTCAGGACACCATAGGGAATAGACGCATTCCAAAACTCTTTCAAAAGTATTACCGTGTGGTGGGGGAGTGGCCTCAAAGTTGACCATTCGCCATTACAAAGGAACTCGCTGTGTTTTATGCAGTACTACCCATATACTTTATGCAATGTGGACAAAGTCTTACAGTACTGCCATGGAGCCGAGTCTAAACAGATATATATGCTAATAGGATGATACGGTCATAGCGCCACCTACTGGTAGCAGGAAAGTTTGGTTGTAAACATGTGTTTGTTGTATATCTGTGGAAATGAGAGGAGGAGAGCATAGCACAGGAGAGTATAGGAGACGAGAGCATAGGAGAGAAGAGTGCGATGACCCCGCGGATCGCAAGGTGCGCGAGGGCCCGCAATGCTGCTTGCAGCTTTAATTTTTAGGGCCCGAGCACCGAATGGTGCAAGAGCCCTATTGAAACCCTTAGGATTATTATTTTTCATTTTTTTTTTTTTTTCCTTCCCCCCCTAAGATCGCATTTTTGGGGGCCTTAACATGCCCAAAAACTCACCAAACTTGGTAGAAAAATTCATTGGCCCGAAAAATTTTGAAATTTGCTGACTTTTGAAATGCACATATAAAAATGGCTCTATAGCGCCCCCAACGCGTAGCCCCTCTGGCCGGTTTGACACAGGATTATGAAAATTGGCACACATATGTATCACCTCAAGACGCACAAAAAAGTCTCTTGGACCCCCCCTCCAAACCCAACAGGAAGTCCGCCATTTGAAGGTTTGTGGCCATTTTTGGCGATGTGTGACCCTGCTGCCAAACTTTTCACGCCTCGCATACGTCATCGGATTGAGCTGAAATTCGCCGTGTCCACTCAGGACACCATAGGGAATAGACGCATTCCAAAACTCTTACAAAAGTCTGACGGTGTGGCCGGGGCGTGGCCTCAAAGTTTGACCATTTCTGAGGACACAGAAAGTCTCTATAACTTCTTCGTTTTCTGTCCGATCTGTACGAAATGTCACATGTATGATCAGAGTCTGACCCTAAACACATCTATACAACAATATTGAGGCTTTGACAGAGCGCCACCTACTGGCTACACAAAATGTTGTGTTTTCATAGGTTTTTCTGCCTGCCCCTGTGGCCTGTTTTGAGTAGGGTCACGAAAATTGGCACACATGTTTATCACCCCAAGACGCACAAAAAAGTCTCTTGGACCCCCCCTCCAAACCCAACAGGAAGTCCGCCATTTTGAAATGTCTGTTAATTTTTGGCGATTTGTGACCCTGCTACAAAACTTTTCACGCCTCACATACTTCATCCAATCAAGCTGAAAATCACTGTGTCCACTCAGGACACGATACAGAATAGACGCATTCCAAAACTCTTACAAAAGTATTACGGTGTGGTGGGGGTGTGGCCTCAAAGTTGACCATTCGCCATTACAAAGGAACTCCCTGTATTTTTTGCCCTAACACGTAGCCCCGCTGGCCAGTTTGACACAGGATCATGAAAATTAGCACACATGTGTATCACCCCAAGACGCACAAAAAAGTCTCTTGGACCCCCGCTCCAAACCCAACAGGAAGTCCGCCATTTTGACTTTTGTGGCCATTTTTTGCCTATTTGTGACCCTGCTTCAAAACTTTTCACGCCTCACATACTTCTTGCAATTGAGCTGAAAATCACTGTGTCCACTCAGGACACCATAGGGAATAGACGCATTCCAAAACTCTTTCAAAAGTATTACCGTGTGGTGGGGGCGTGGCCTCAAATTTGACCATTCGCCATTACAAAGGAACTTGCTCTATTCTATGTAGTACTACCCATATACTTCATGCAATGTGGACAAAATCTTACACTACTGCTATGGACCCGAGTCTGAACAGATATATATGCTAATAGGATGATACGGTCATAGCGCCACCTACTGGTAGCAGGAAAGTTTGGTTGTAAACATGTGTTTGTTGTATATCTGTGGAAATGAGAGGAGGAGAGCATAGGACAGGAGAGTATAAGAGACGAGAGCATAGGAGAGAAGACTGCGATGACCCCGCGGATCGCAAGGTGCGCGAGGGCCCGCAATGCTGCTTGCAGCTTTAATTCATTTTTTTTTTTCCTTCCCCCCCTAAGATCGCATTTTTGGGGGCCTTAACATGCCCAAAAACTCACCAAACTTGGTAGAAAAATTCATTCGCCCGAAAAATTTTGAAATTTGCTGACTTTTGAAATGCACATATAAAAATGGCTCTATAGCGCCCCCAACGCGTAGCCCCTCTGGCCGGTTTGACACAGGATTATGAAAATTGGCACACATATGTATCACCTCAAGACGCACAAAAAAGTCTCTTGGACCCCCCCTCCAAACCCAACAGGAAGTCCGCCATTTGAAGGTTTGTGGCCATTTTTGGCGATGTGTGACCCTGCTGCCAAACTTTTCACGCCTCGCATACGTCATCGGATTGAGCTGAAATTCGCCGTGTCCACTCAGGACACCATAGGGAATAGACGCATTCCAAAACTCTTACAAAAGTCTGACGGTGTGGCCGGGGCGTGGCCTCAAAGTTTGACCATTTCTGAGGACACAGAAAGTCTCTATAACTTCTTCGTTTTCTGTCCGATCTGTACGAAATGTCACATGTATCATCAGAGTCTGACCCTAAACACATCTATACAACAATATTGAGGCTTTGACAGAGCGCCACCTACTGGCTACACAAAATGTTGTGTTTTCATAGGTTTTTCTGCCTGCCCCTGTGGCCTGTTTTGAGTAGGGTCACGAAAATTGGCACACATGTTTATCACCCCAAGACGCACAAAAAAGTCTCTTGGACCCCCCCTCCAAACCCAACAGGAAGTCCGCCATTTTGAAATGTCTGTTAATTTGTGGCGATTTGTGACCCTGCTACAAAACTTTTCACGCCTCGCATACTTCATCCAATCAAGCTGAAAATCACTGTGTCCACTCAGGACACGATACAGAATAGACGCATTCCAAAACTCTTACAAAAGTATTACGGTGTGGTGGGGGTGTGGCCTCAAAGTTGACCATTCGCCATTACAAATGAACTCCCTGTATTTATTGCCCTAACGCGTAGCCCCGCTGGCCAGTTTGACACAGGATCATGAAAATTGGCACACATGTGTATCACCCCAAGACGCACAAAAAAGTCTCTTGGACCCCCCCTCCAAACCCAACAGGAAGTCCGCCATTTTGACTTTTGTGGCCATTTTTTGCCTATTTGTGACCCTGCTTCAAAACTTTTCACGCATCACAAACTTCATGCAATTGAGCTGAAATTCACTGTGTCCACTCAGGACACCATAGGGAATAGACGCATTCCAAAACTCTTTCAAAAGTATTACCGTGTGGCGGGGGAGTGGCCTCAAAGTTGACCGTTCGCCATTACAAAGGAACTCGCTGTGTTTTATGCAGTACTACCCATATACTTCATGCAATGTGGACAAAGTCTTACAGTACTGCCATGGACCCGAGTCTGAACACATATATATGCTAATAGGATGATACGGTCATAGCGCCACCTACTGGTAGCAGGAAAGTGTGGTTGTAAACATGTGTTTGTTGTACATCTCTGCAAATGAGAGGAGAGGAGGGCATAGCACAGGAGAGTATAGGAGACAAGAGCATAGGAGAGAAGACAGCGATAGCCCCGCGGATCGCAAGGTGCGCGAGGGCCCGCAATGCTGCTTGCAGCTTTAATTTATATTTATTTTTGTCCAAAAAGACAATTTATAACAATTCATAACATGTTTAATTATCTTATCTCTACTGTCCTTGTATGGTCACCACATATACCTGTTTGTCGAACCTGTTTTTCTACTTATTAGGTCTATTTATTGTTTTTCTCTTTGCTTAACGGCTTCTCAAAACCATTATTTCCATTAAAACTATATTGCCGAGAACTTTTGAAAAACTGTCAAATATTCATGGCAAATGGTGTGGCCTTTTTTGTTTAAAATGACATTCTAATTTTTTTTGTTTTAATGCCCTTGGAAGCTGAATTCAGATATTTTAAAAAGGGCACTCACAATGATTTGATTGTCAGAACTGTTGCTGAGGGTTAAACCTGAAAGTATCAATGAAATTTCAAATCCAGTTACCTAGAAATCTAATGCACACAGTGTAAAAGGATTTACAATAAATAATAAACAGAGTAAGAAATGAGCACACGCCAACTGCTATGTTTCACTATATTTATATTATATCATTATCATTAAATTCATGTAGTACCTGAAACTAACCACACAGGGTGGACAGACAACACTGCCCGCCTTCAACACACGGTCCCAGCAAAGACAGAAAAGAGACAGAGAAAGGCACAAAGAGTTTTGAAATTGAGGAAAAGACACAGAACATGATAATTCGGGGGGGAAGGTGCATACAGACAAATACATGAGCAACAAAAAAACATTAGAAATGCTTAGGTAAGTTATGTGGTGTGTAAAGAAATGAGCAAGCTCTAAACTGAAGGTTAAATCAAGACAGAGCGACAGATGCAGGCAGAGGTTGATGATGAGACGACAGACACAGAAAGGCACAAGTAGAAAAAGTAGGTATTTTCATTGACATTGTCTTCTAATTGTATTTTTTCATGAATGCAGAATGAGGTTGAGGAGGAGAAGACAGAATGAAAACAAACAGAGGGATAATGGAGCCTTGAGAAAGAGGCATTATAGCAAATCTTATATATATATCTATATCTATATATAGATATAGATATATATATTTTTTTTCCTTCCTTTTATCCCAAAAATAAAAAAGGCACAAAGACATTTCAATTGAATTACTAAATGGAGTCGGAACAAGTGTTACATGGAGTAAGCATACAAAATAAAAAGGTGTCTTAAAAACAAATAAATTTAATACTATAATTCTGACCGTCATTATTATCATTATTTCCATCAATGTTATTGTTATCGTCAATAGTGTCTCTCTGAAAGAAAACACAGCTCTACCAGTTCAGCTTTGTGTGTGTCCAAGAGAAACAGAGAAAGAGAGAGAGAGAGATACACACTGAGTGATGCTGCTGAGTGTGACTGAGGTAAATGTTTCCTGACTGCTTCAGACCCAATTTATTACACACACACTGGTATAACAACACACCAATCCTAACTCCATTAAAAAAATCATTTCAGTGGTGAGGGATGTTAACAATCATCCAGCGCAGACAATAGTGCGAGTTGTTAAGAGCCTTATCAGCGTTCCTATCAGACCTGGCAACCCAGATTCTTTTTAGTAGCTGATAAGCAATCTACAATATCTTTGTAAATCCTTTATTAGGAATTGTTTACCAATCAGTAGTACCATATTGTCATTGTTAAAATATTTCTGTCAAAATCAGCAGCTGAGCTCAACATACCTTTAGTTTCAGTGGGAGTACCGCAGTTTTAAAAGCTCAACTTTTATGTATGCTTTTAGCATATAACTCACATTGGGTTTTTAATGAATCCAGTCTGACCATGGCCCATTTACACCTTTGTGCCTTCTACAGTGTATTACATCTGCGTCAAACCCAGAGAATGTCAATACACTTTGGTTTATATAACAATATGCATCTCCAATATGCAGGTGGTTTCACAACAGCTTGTTTTAGTGCTTAGTTGGTATGTTAAATAACTGTTATCTTTTAACTTTATCTTCTCTTGCTGCTGTTTTGAGCTCACATTATTGCATACTTGCATATTGCCGTTTCCAAACATTGTATTTAGTTTATGCACACTATGTTGACAGCACTTGAATTCTATGTAACAAACTTTTTGGCCCATAACTTAACAGCATACACTACACTGGCAATACAACTGCAATTTAAATTTATGAATCTGCTAAATGAAGGAAAATCAAACACCATCTAAATGCTGAAGTCTCATTAAGAGTCAACGCATCAGATTATGATCCACACCAGACCCAAAATGTCTCAGTGTGAATCAGGACAAGTTCAACAGACATAAATTGAGTATCAAACATTCATGTTCTTAGCTGAGAGTTGCTGTATTACTTTAGTTTGTGTAGATCTATAAAGTTTAAATCACCAAGAACCTGGAAACAACTCCTGGTATCTAAAACGTAGGATGTGTAAGAGTAAAGCAGTAATCTGAAGTGAATAAGTGTCATTATTTATAGAAGTATACATTCAATCACAGTGTGTTGATTATAAGTTCACATTCTAGTTCAGTTTTGGTATTTCTACCTATTTCAGTCTGACATGTTCTGACCATTTATTATATTTACGCCATCGTGACCCCATGTGCCCACAGGAACTAGCTGCAGCACTGAGCTCCAGCTGACTCACGGTTCTGTTTTTGTGTAACGTCTGCATTGAACATTTCAGCAGCTGAGCTTCTGTTCTTCACATTTTACAGAAAACTACATTCATGTTTGCAGCTGCTTTAGATGCGTTTGGCTCTATTTTAATATAAGAACAAAGTTTAAATCTAATCATGTTGTCAGACAATGTAAATAGTTTTTTTCTCTGCAACACACTCTGCTGGTTAACCTAGTATCCTGCTATGAGCCATGATCATACTTCATTTTGGTTCCAATATCTGACAACAGAAAATATGTTAGTTTGAATCTCTTGCTGACTTTTTTATATAAATTGCAGAACAGAAAAGGTGGATTTGTTATTAAAGTGAAAAAGCTGTGACAGGACTGGAGCACAATGCAGACAACTTGCTGTGTTTTTTAATGGAGTTTGCTGTAATATATTCTCTGCACCAGTGAGAGTGTAATGTTATGGGTCTACTTGCCACAGTAGAAATGTCTGTAAAGTATGTTTGGCCTCTGTCTCGCATGTGCTATCTTGGCAGGACCACTGTGAGGTATTGGGTCTGCTGGCTTCACAGGGATCAAGCTCTCACTACTATTTACTTGCATGTAGATGAAAGAGCCTGCTGTGAGGCGTACCGGCAAAAACAAAGCTTATCTGACTAAAAAGTAAAAGAAATGTACCGCTAGTTAGTGTTGTAAAGCTGCTCTCACCCGTCTCTCCGCTGCTGCTTAGTCTTCTCTCTTTCTCTTACATAGTGTTAGTACTCTTACACCTCCTCCTCTTCTCCTCCACCTCGCTAACAAAATAAAAATACTGGTTATGAATGGCTATGAATGTACGCCGCCTCATTCAATCTCACTTTCACACACACACACACACACACAGTCAGATACACACAAAACCACACGTACACCTCCTCATCCTCCTTCTCCTCCTGGCTTTCCCTTCATCAGAAGAAGGAGTACTGGTTATCGATGGCTCGGGGGGCCCTTGCTCCATCCCTCTCTTCTCCCTCCACAGCTTCTAGTTGGCGGAGAGGAGTGTCCCTGTCCCTCTCCTCCCAGTCCTCGGCTCCTCCACCACTTCCACCTCCACTGCCTCCGCTACCTCCTCCTCCTGTGGCAGCCATAGTCACCACAGTTGCTGCTGCTGCTGCTGCTGCTGCTGTTGCTCCACTTCCCCCTCCCAGCTCTGTCTCGTTTCCTCTCTCCTGGGGTGGAGTGGGAGGTGGTGGCCGCCCTGGCGGCAGGGGAGGAGGCTGAGGGGGGCTACGGGGTCTGCTGGTCAAGTCTGCAAAGAGGCAAGACAACAGACAAGAGAAAGAGAAAAGACAGAAACCGGGAAATAAGAAGTGTAAATTAAGGTAGGCAGAGGAAGGGGAAGGAGAAAGGGGAATAAGACCAGAAGTGGAAGAAGTGAAGTGACAGTGTAGTTGAAGGAAAGAAGGGTGAGAGGTAGGAGAGAGAAAGAGAAAATGACAGTGAGTGGCTGGTTAGGTGGAAGACGTCTGCGGTCATGGAATCCATAGGAGTCATGGAGGCAGTCCAATTCAAGGTACACATGCACACACACAGACACACACACAAGCAACACACAAATATACAGTAACTGTTGGACAATACATGCCTAACACTTAAATCTCATGTTTAGTAGGTACCGAAAACAGTGAGAATGAGAATCTAACAAAAGTACTCTTCTAATAGAATATATTAGAACATCTGCAGATAATTTTTACTTTTAACTGACTCATCATAAAGTGTCTTCAATGCCGGATAATATAGTGCTGGAATAAATAAATCCCCATATGAGCGTCCTGACTAAAAGGAGATATAGTCTTTAAATAAAAGTTAAACCACTTCACTCACTCCTACACACACTCTCTCAGCTGAGTCCGGTCTCACTTACACACAGTCAGAGATGGGGGTTGATGGAGAGTCGGGATGGCGCGTGGTGATGACATCACAGACTGTAGGCCGACTGCCTGCCCTGTCCCGGCCTGCAAGGGATGAGCCAACGGATACAAGACAACAGCAACAACAACAGAGAGGTCAGAACACAATGGGCAATGAAAAAGACTGCAGGGTATGAAGCCAAGCAGAGTCTTTTACCAGAATTTCCAGGATTCATTTTTGTTCCTGTATTTTAAAACAACCTCTCGATGAGCACCGATAGCTATGCTACTGTTTTCTTTATGTTTGACATAACATCTTGAATAAAGGTTGAAAGGTATGAAAATAACAAATGAGAGATGTTAGATAAAATTTTTCAGTGGTTATTTTTTTTTCCAAAAATGATTCTGGATATGTGGAGAAACCATTAAAGGAAACAGTTGAGAGGAGGTTGAAAATGTCACTTCAAGGAACAAAAACGAAATATGGCATGACTAATATAACCTCTGAAAATGGTAAGTCATGCAATGTGTACATGAAAACATGGCCAGCATGCAAATGCACAACATTTAATGTATATATGGTTTCGGCTCAACAGCACACTCACACCTAGGAGCTGACTGTCCGAAGTGATACCTTCAGGTGTAGGAACACCTGTCTGAGGAGTTCAAACTCTAACTGAACCCGTTGACCCATCTTATTGTTCAAAACCCTGATTGTCAATTAATGTCTGTTTTTACTAGCCATCATAATCTTCCTCAGTAAAATATACTTCCAGCATAAAATGTCAATGGCAACTATGACATTCTGGCAGGTGTTCCTAGTTTTAAATGTTGGTGAGTTTAGCCATACCTGGCTGGCGGACTGCAGTGGCACCCACGAAGCTGATGAGTGTTACATCGGAGGCGCCGCCAGACTCCAGAGGGATCGGGTGCACTCGGAAGTGCTCCAACATGTCAAAGATGGACTGGAACCAAAGGTGCTGCACTCGACACTGACCGTCCTCATTCAGGGATAGACGAAGATGCTGTGTGGAACAAAGCAACAACTCAAATATTAAAATCTTTAAAGTATATAATTAACAATCCCTTACACTTCATAAGTCTCTGTGTCATACAAAAAAATGAATGCAGAATACATTCCACTCAGATTCACCTTGGCCTTGCCCTGGAAGTTAAAAGTGAGGACATATTCTCCACGCCGTGTCTCACTCTGCCGAACCAGAAATACGCCGTGGCTTGCAGGGCCTCCAGCCAGCACGAGCTGAGCTGCTTTAAGGCGGGACAGGGTGCCGTGGAACCACTGACACTCACTGAGCGGGTGTTCCACTACCTCAGAAGTTGTCACCTCTGAGAAAAGGAAGGACCCTAGATAAACAAAGAACATATCCACAGTTTTAATCCAAAGTGGTGCATAAGTGACACAGCATTATATGGAGACTCATGTTCACCTGTGGCATCTGGTGTCTCGGCAAAAGGTGTGCCAAGACTAGCTCCACCTCCCCCAAGAATCCGGCCATCTGGTTCATCAAGAGGGGCCCGAGGTGGCAGCTCCGGTGGGAGTGGATCCATCAGAGGTGAGGAGCCTCCAATACCTCCATAACACACTGGCACGATCAAAAACATCCAGAGAAGTTATGAAATAGATAATTACAGTCCTAAAAGATGTTGAGAATAACTGCAAAAACTTATTATAATCTCCAATTACAATTATATCCAGGTGACACCAACGGGAAAGGGCAAAGGGAATACAATAGACATACACCAGAACGACACATCATACACTTACCTTGTGAAAGACGGTCACCGATCTCAGGTGTCCCACTGATGTCTAATGCCCCCCCACACACACCTTCAGCATCTTCCTGTTCGCTGTTAGAGAGACAGAACAGTTATAACCCACAAACCAGACACACATCTTTTATAGAGCTGTATGTTTGCCCTTGTGCCTCAGTCCATCAGACAGTACCTCAGACAGATCCCGTTCCTAATGTCACTCAGCCAAGCTCTCATCTGAACAGCATCTCGTGTCTCAATCACATACTGCGCTGATCCTTCCAACTGGAAGCAGAAGAATTCAATAGAATAGAATTCTGTCACATGTAGCATAATCGACCATTAAACAGTTTGATGACAGGAGACGTGCCAGTGTATGGTTGTGTGTATTCTGACCCACAGGAAAGGTGAGACTATGCTGATTGATTTTTACCTGCAGCAAAAAGGTGTTCTCCTTGTCAGGGACCTCCAGCGCTGTGGTGCTCCTCACATCCACAATGGAGCAGCAAGGGACAGTCAGACGAGGCTTTGATGACTAGAGAGACAAAGATTTTTTTCTGCTAAGCTGTACGATGCGCTAAAGTACCAATTTGCTTTCATGTGTTATATGGGCATATTGAAGTTCTAAAGCATAGTACACATAGTATTTAGATATTTTAGTCCAGTACAACATTAGAAACCTGTTCTTTTACTTACCTTGGGTGGAATGAAGAATTCTAAGTAGTACTCCTCTCCCCGTTCACCACCTTCTTTGTCCCTCTCTCTGAGGACCAGGCGACATTTGTGCCATCGGCCTCCTCTCCAGGGCACATTCCCCCCACTCGCCAAAGGCTGCACTGGACCCGCCTGAGCTGCCGCTGATGAAGCTGAGGCAGCATTGTTGTTATCTGTACCGTGATGCAGTAGACCAAATGAGAAGCCGGAAAAGCCATGGCTTCCACCTAACTCGTCGGTGGATGAACTGACAGTCACTCCGCCCTCCCGCACCAGCCGGCCCACCTTTCGTGGAGGACCCATAGCAGCAGCGGCGCTGCTTGGAGGCAGCATGGCAGAGTGAGAGCCAGCAGTGGTTGGCGTGAGGACAGGAGGGGGAGATCGTGATAATCTGAGTTTCTCCAGACGATGGCTCCACTTCTCTTTCTCACCTCCTTCACCATTGCTCCGCCGCCGATCCCGTGCAGCTTCCGACAGAGACAAAGAGGTGGCACTGCTTGAAGATGATGGGGGCAAAGAGGAGGAGGAGGAGTGAGGCAAGGAAAGGGGCATGGACAGAGAAACAGGCATGGTGGAGGTTGGTGTGGGAGGCTGTGTACCAGAGTTCCTCTTGGAGGCTGACACTGAGCTAGCTTCCTGCACACCCATAGTGTAGCTGTAGCTAGAGGGCAACTGGCTCTGAGCTGAGTCACTTGAGGAACTTCGCCAATGCAGGATGCCCCGTACACTCCCCCGTACACTACGACCGACACTCCGCAGTGAAAAGCGCTTCTTCAGTTTGTTTTTGGAGGAGTTGGGTGTGCTGTTACCTTTGGAGCTGGGTGGAGGAGTCAAAGAGGAAGGCGGAATCTGAGGAGTGTGGGAAGGATCAGTATTGTCCATTTCTGAGGACTCTGCTTCCCTCTCTTCTGGCTCAACATCTTCCCCAACAGGTGCCACTCCGAGCCAGCTGTCATCCTCTTCCTCAACTGGTGCCTCCCCATTTCCAGGAGCAACCATTGCCCCCCTTTCTTCACGCCTTCCATTGTTTCCTCCCACTGAGGAACAACATGACGATGAAGAAGATGGAGGCAGGACTTGGCCATGGGCATATGAATCTTGAAACCTGTCACCACTGCGGTTCTCCAACACCAACCGTGATGGAGCAGACTTGGATAAGGCTCTTGTCGTGTTTGTCTGGGGGCATGGGAGGATGGCTCCCGCTGTCGCTGAAAGGGGTGAGACCACTTCTTCTTCAAGGGAAGTAGCATCAGACTGGGGAGCCCAGCTCACCATGTCATCCCTCCCAGAAGCACAACTCGGTGGAAGCGCCCCTTCCAGCTCACTCTGAAAGTGACGAACAAAGCGGTCAGTGAAACGCCGGCAGAAGGCCGCTGCTGAGTCAGTTGAGTAGTGGGGGTTTTCTAGGAGAAAAGCCCGAAAATGGCGTGCAAAGTCACCAGCTGCAACACGGGCATGGAGCTCACAGAATTCGGTCCAGCTCAGGCAAGGCGAAGGGGATGGTGTAGGGGTGTCTGACAGGGATGACGGGTGAGCCTGAGTCGGTGGGCTCACAAGAGGGGGGAGAGGTGGAGGCCTGGGTGTCAAGGGCAACAAAGAAGGAGAAGGCGGGGAAGGTGATGGGGAAGGTGATGGAGGTAGAGGAGAGGAGTTTGCTGCCCGTGGACTGGGCGGTGTTAAAAGAGAGCCATTCATTCTCCTAAAACGTCAGGGGCACTGACTGATTTTATGATCTGTCAAATCACTTCAAACATACAACAAAAACTTGAAGTGCTTGTACAGCTGGAGCAAATGACTGGGGGCAAACACGGCACATTGGTCTACTAATTTACAAATGAATGTGAACTGAAGTGTTGCTCTCAGCCCCATCTAAAACAGAGAGCTAAAATGACAAGGTTTTTGCTACATTATTTTGTGAAATTGAACACGGGATCATTCCAGCAAGAATATAATGGTTTCAGACGGCCAGTATATAAAACGTTAGAGGAGGGGTCACTGGGTCAGCTCCTTCTTCACCATCTATCAAACATCCAAAGAAGCGTGGCCACATCCTGTATAAAGAACAGAGACACAGATTTTAACTTAGAAGAGAGAAATATACCAATGCCCAGGGAAACTTTAAAAACCTCCAATAAAACATGACCCATCTTTGTAAACCAGTTTTTTGTATTATCGTTTGACCAATAAATAGTTATATTTGCTTTTAATATAAGCACTTAAATGTTAAAATCTCTTGTGTTTTGTGTGTTAAAAGGTAAAAAGTAAAACAAAAACTGTTAATTGATTACCTTTCTGTGGCTAGCCTAATCTTTTCTCAAAGTACAAACTTCTAGGAGTATAAAACACTCCATAAGCACATTGTCTTTCGGCTGTTTACAAATGCATTATTACTGATACATCAGTATTAACAATGATGGATTTTAATATATCAGTCATAAGGGGTTGATATTTTGCTTAAGTATAATACACTTACTTTACATAAGCTGTGCAACTTTAGCTGACAATACTTGTATATGTGTTGTTGTTTTTTACAGTGACATGTATTGTTTAATTAGAGAATTAAATGCTCCCTGCAGTCCTAAATAAAATGATGAATCCTTGCTAATAGCGTTGGGTGATATAAATATTAGATAAACACGCCTCACTCGCTACCCTGCTAATATTAACTAGCAAGCAATGTGTGAGTCTTGCTCATTCAGCTTTCTTTAAAGACGTGTAACGTTAGCTTGCTAACAATAGCTACCTAACCTGAAATATCCTGCAGACCTGCCATTCATTAGGATCTGTATGCACCACCTCTAGTTATATTTAGCTAATTTTGTAATGACTACTGTACATGTCGCTGAGATGGCCACATATTGAATCAGCAGCAGCTATCGCCAAAGATTCTTTGCGAGCTAAGCTAACCGTTAGCCAGCCAGCTAGCTATTAATAAACCAGCTACCTAGCTATCAATATTGCTTTAGCACAATGTTCTGTGTCTCCTGTACCTGTATATCACAGTCCCGTGTTTTCATCCGTATCTTCGCGTGAAGCTGGTACGTCTTTCACCATTCTTTCAGTCTACATAACGGAACTATAATTTTCGTTAAGGTTGTTGTTGTTGCTAAATATGAATATTGCTATGCCTTGCTTGGACCAGTTCTTCTCGCTGTACTCCGATTCTCGCGATAGTTGGAAGGTCGGCGAGTGCAACGTCTTATTCTGGACGTCAAAAACAACTAGATTCAGAGGGATGGACAAGACTCGGTAGAAATACGAGTATAAGTACGCATCCAGTGTCGGTCCACCACTAAACTGACACCCCTCTATCCTGAAGGGGTCCCTGTTCAGGCATCACAAGAAGCAGGAACACAAAGAAACCCCAAAACCTGACTGCAATATATAATATATATATAATAGAACATAATATATATTATAGACCTATAAAAACATCATTAATTTTACACTGTTTTATTTTATTACAAGCATGATAAGAAAATTATATATATTGGAGAGGAGCACATTCACGTTCATTTGTTAGTATATCAAAATGATGGGGATGGTGGGTTGCAAGAACCATCATGACATATTTATTGTCAATAGCTATGTTTTGAATATTTACATATGCTAATTACAAATTAAGATGATGATATAATATTATATCTACATAGGACCACAGACCATTGTAACCTATATATTGTTTACAACTTCTATGATGACAAAAAAGAAGCACCATATTAAAAAAAGTTTAAATCAGTCACAGTCATCCCAAAGTCCATGATAAGAGCCCATTATAGCCAGCCCATTCAATAGTGGGCCACACACACTGACAAACTCAATTGACATGAAAGAACATAGAAGAACGCTGAAACTGGAACTGAAATATTCCCCTTTAAAATGTAGTGTAAGAGCTGTGTTTTCTGTCCTTTAATCCTCAAAATTAGGGAAACCTTAACACCTGAAGTCACTGCCTACTGTGAGATTCAACATCTGGCTCATTGTGTTTGGACACATTCATTGGTTTAATCTTTCTAAATAAAGAGAAAGGTTGAAACCCACATAGCCATATAAAATTAGATTTTCATTTTTATTGCAAAAATATCAGAGAGATTAACATAAATACAAAATTATTTATCAGCACTTTTATAAACATTACAATATTTCAGACAGCTCCAGTGATCAGAGTCTGTGTTAAGAGCCACTTTAGTCGACCTCTTCAATAGTTGGCCCCTGGGAGCCGCCTCGTGCCTCCTCTCTGCAGCCTCCTGTGGGCATCCCTCCCTGATACAACTTGCTGATGATGGGGTTGCAGACTTTCTCCAGCTCTTTCTGCTTGTGTTGGTACTCCTCTTTATCAGCCAGCTGGTTGTTCTCCAGCCAGGTGATGGTCTCATCGCACTTCTGAACCACCTTCTTCTGGTCCTCCTCACTAATTTTGCCCTTCAGGTTCTCGTCCTGCACGCTGCTCTTCATGTTGAAGGCGTACGACTCCAGGGAGTTCTTGGCAGATATTTTGTCCCTCTGAAGGTCGTCCTCAGCTTTGTATTTATCAGCGTCCTGCACCATCCTCTCGATCTCTTCTTTGCTCAGGCGGCCCTTGTCGTTGGTGATGGTGATCTTGTTCTCTTTGCCGGTGCTTTTGTCCACTGCAGACACGTTCAGAATGCCGTTGGCATCGATGTCAAAGATGACCTCGATCTGAGGGACTCCTCGTGGAGCAGGTGGGATTCCTGACAGGTCAAACTTGCCCAGCAGGTTGTTGTCTTTGGTCATGGCTCTCTCTCCCTCATAGACCTGGATCAGGACCCCGGGCTGGTTGTCAGAGTAGGTTGTGAAGACCTGTGCTTGTTTTGTGGGGATGGTGGTGTTGCGTTTGATCAGAGATGTCATGACCCCTCCAGCTGTCTCAATACCCAGGGACAGAGGCGCCACATCCAGCAGTAGCAGGTCCTGGACATTGCCTGAGGTGTCACCCGTGAGAATGGCGGCCTGGACGGCAGCACCGTAAGCCACTGCCTCGTCTGGGTTGATGCTCTTGTTCAGTTCTCGGCCGTTGAAGAAATCCTGCAGCAGCTTCTGGATTTTTGGGATTCGGGTGGAGCCTCCCACCAGAACAACGTCGTGGATCTTGGCCTTGTCCATTTTAGCATCCCTCAGAGCTTTCTCCACTGGGTCTAACGTTCCCCGGAACAGGTCAGAGCACAACTCCTCAAAGCGAGCCCTGGTGATGGAGGTGTAGAAGTCGACACCTTCAAACAGAGAGTCGATCTCAATGCTGGCCTGGGAGCTGGAGGACAGGGTCCTCTTGGCCCGCTCACAGGCTGTGCGCAGCCTCCTCAAGGCTCTCTTGTTCTGGCTGATGTCCTTCTTGTGTTTCCTCTTGAACTCCTCCACAAAGTGGTTGACCATGCGGTTGTCAAAGTCCTCTCCGCCCAGGTGAGTGTCTCCAGCCGTGGCTTTGACCTCAAAGATACCGTCTTCAATGGTAAGGATGGAGACGTCGAAGGTGCCTCCACCTAGGTCAAAGATCAGGACATTTCGTTCTCCTGATTTGCCTTTGTCCAGACCGTAGGCGATGGCCGCCGCTGTCGGCTCATTGATGATCCTCAGGACATTGAGTCCGGCAATGACGCCTGCGTCTTTAGTGGCCTGTCTCTGGGAGTCGTTGAAGTATGCTGGAACTGTGATGACTGCGCTGGAGACTTTCTGTCCAAGGTAGGCCTCAGCAATCTCCTTCATCTTCACCAGGACCATGGAGGAGATCTCCTCAGGGTAGAAGGCTTTGTCCTCCCCTTTGTACTCCACCTGAATTTTGGGCTTCCCTCCATCTGAAACCACATTGAAGGGCCAGTGCTTCATGTCAGCCTGCACCACTGACTCATCAAACTTTCTTCCAATCAGTCTCTTGGCATCAAACACAGTGTTGCTGGGGTTCAGAGCCACCTGGTTCTTGGCTGCGTCTCCAATCAGCCTCTCAGTGTCAGTGAAGGCCACGTAGCTTGGCGTGGTCCTGTTGCCCTGGTCGTTGGCGATGATTTCTACTTTTCCATGCTGGAACACCCCAACACAGGAGTAGGTGGTGCCCAGGTCGATGCCGATTGCTACACCTTTAGCTGCAGACATTTTCAGTGGTGATGGTCGCCTGAGAAACAGCAAAAGTACATTTTAGAAACTAGTAGCAGCACAATATTTATCTATTAATAAGTTGATTGATTATTATTAATTGAGATTGGCATTGTTGTTCAAATTTTGATTCAATTTCTTTTAGTTTAAATCAAAGGTGGATCCAAAAAAGCTCAAAATGAACCAAACATGGATTTTCATATTAAAGTTTTAAACTTCGTGTACGTATGAGAAATGAAGGTTGAACTTACAGTTGTGTGTTTGTTGGTCTGTGCTGAGTTGTTGTTCTTCTTCTTCTTCTCTGGATCTCCTGCTCAGTCTGCTCTGGTTGTGTCTCTGCACTCAGACCAGCCTCTTTATATCTGCCAGCTGACTGACTGGAGCCTTCTAGAGGGTTCACGCACAACGTCCTCAAGTCTGCGTCACACCATAAAGCAGCTTCCTGTTTGCCACTTCAAAATAAAATAAATACGTATTCATTTGAAGTATTTATGATTGTTATCAAACTGGACTTGTGTATAATCTAACATTGTCATCAGAGGTGTGAGGATGGCAGAGTGGAAACATCAGATGAACATAAAGAAAAGTTGTGAGAGAGCAGCAAACATCAGGACTGCCACCAGTTGTCACCACTGGCTATTTTATTTGAACTGGATATTGTCTTTTACCAGCAGCAACGGCGGTCTCTCATTGAGTCTGAGATTAGACACAGAATACTGGATATCTGATCCCATGCGGTGTGAAATATTTAACAATTGTTTGTTTTTTGTTTTTGACACATTCCAGACGTTTCTGGATGTTTCTGTTGCGGGGAAGTTTGTCTTCAATGAGACGTCACCTGTGAAACGGGCGCGAATCGAGCTCTTATTAGTCAGTTTAGTCCAAGCTAATGCGTCAATGTTTTGAAATTAATCGTATCTTTCAACCTTCAATATAAGACGGATGACACGGTTGCTGCCATGTTGTTTAACTATGTGGTCAACGGGAGATCTTTTATTTTGAAAATCTGTAACGGATGTGCCGCCTGCCACTGACTCTACGTTGACTGCAGCTTTCCTGTGAAACGTCTGGAAGCTACTAGAGACTGTTAGTGTGCTGGAACAGAGAAAGTGCTGATGTTCCACAGAGGACGGAGATGGGAGACTGGAAGGATGCAAAAAAAGGACTGTCAAAATGTATTAAAAACATAAATGAAATAAAAACTTAAAATTTAAATAGACCTTTTGTAAATGTGTCAAAATGCCATGTTTTTGTTTTAATTTGTGTCTTATTTATTGATTTTGTTTGTATGAATTACCCTATTAATAAAATAAATTCTAAAATAAAGAAATGCCTTTCCGAGTGTTACCGGACAAATTTTTGTTGAGCTGTGCATTATGACAATATAGAGTCTTGATATATTTTTTAAATCTCCACTTTTAATTAAAAACATATTTATTTAAAAAGACCAACATTTTCAGACATGGGAATTAAATGTAAACACTGTTTTCTACAACAAGATGAACAACATTATTAAAAAAACAACAGGCAGGGCAGCCTGTACTTATGTCACCTCCTTGAATACAAGTTTGTGTTGTCATTGTAGACTTGTCCTCTGCCTGTCAAAATAAAACCTGAAATCCTGATTGGACACTCAGTCGGTCTGTCTTCTGACAAACAATGTCCTTCTTCTTCACGTCAGCCATTTTTCTGTCACTTCTTCTTCACCTTCCACCTTCTCAATATTCCTCGTACACTCCTTTTGGCTGTTACCTCAAATGAAGAAAAAACACTTGGTTGTGTCTGTTACAACGTCCACCTCTGTCCCCTTTGGTTCTGTCTCATGTCAAAGGGTCAAAGGTTAAACTCATCCTCCTCTGTCCTCTTCATCAGTTTGTCCGATTGGTCACACAGCCGTTAGGTGAGGGTAGGTGGTTGTCAGAACTGGAATTTGGCGAGTTTGACCGTCTCGTGAAGAGACGCAGAGCTCCTCTGCAGATCAGGGCGAACCAGTAGAGCTGCAGGGGCCAGAGCAGTGCGGCCCCCAGGTTACACTGCCACGGGGCCACCAGAGGCACCCTGTACACCGGGATAGACGCATACCTGAAACGGCACACACAGGGTACAGTAACTAAACAATCCCCTTAGTAAACACAGCTGTTATTCAAAATACTCTTCTATAAAGCTGTTTAGAAGCAGTGCTTTTATTACATATGTATTGTCTCATAGACACAAAATCAAGATAAACATGTACCTGCTGTAGGCATAGTACAGGTAGGGGAAGAGTAACACCCGACAGCCGAAGAAGGTGAGCAGCATGACGACTCCGTTCACTTTGTGGAGCAGAGTGTGCTGCTTCTTATACTGATGACAGACACAACAAAGTACAATAAGACTTACTTCATGAATCGTAATGAATGTAACAGTCCAAACACACAGCAGGAAACACTTTGTTCTCAGCTCTGTTTTAAGCTGCAGATTCATCTCATTTTGTGCCATTAGTGACAGTATCTCACCGTCTGAGGACATTATCTCAGCAAACAATCGGAGTGTGTTCCTTTAATGGCTCTTATTTTGAAGGGACTAAAGAAGCATTGTCCTAACTTAAAGGTAATTTTTATTTCTTACTTTCATTTTGTGCTGGAAATGACAAAGAAGAGAATCATACATGTTGGTCAAATATTTGGATGATGAGAGATTACATAAAATGGTCATCAATGCCTGCTGGCACAGCTGTTGCTTCATATGTGAGGACAGAGAATTAAAGCTGCATCTTTTAGATTAGTGTTATCACATATGTGGATTAAATCTAGAGTCTTGTAATCTAGGTTAACATTGAAATCCTGTGTGGTTTTTGGATGTAAGTGGATTTCTGTGCTATGATATCACAGCGTGTCTCTCTCTCTTGCTCTCTCTCTGTGTGTGTGTGTGTGTCCCACTGTGATAACCTGAATGTCAGAGCTGGAGGTATATTACCTGGATCAGGACTTTCCCCAAGGAGACAGACGGTGTGCTGAGTTCAGGCAGAAACAGGATGCCCTGGAAGTAATCACCTTTACCCTGCCTCCAGAACTGACACACACACATCACAGGCAGAATTTTTAATTTGTTAGCATTTTTGAAGCATTATAACATCTAACACAAACAGTATACAGTAAAAAAAGTTATCTCAGTTCTCTAGAAAAAATATATTTTCATGGACTTTTAGTGGAGTCTTTGTTCAACTATGTGTAACTTAGTCAGAGGAAGAAGTGTTTAGTGTTGCTATGGTTACCAGTGAAGCGGGAAAACAAAAGGCCACCATGAAGACGTGATGCAGCACCATGAGGATCTCTGTGCGCAGGAAACCCAGCACCGCGGCTCTCACTGACCGGACACTCTGCCCTGCCTCCTCATGACCTTTGACCTGCAGCTTGTGCCAGTAACACACAAACATGGCATAGATGTCATAGGCAAAGTATGGCGTGGCAAACAGGATGTAGGACTCAGTCAGCCAGTGTCTGAGGAGGACAGAGGAAAAAAAAATGATGGATGAGAATGGAGGATCTGACTTTTTAACCTGCATGGTTAAACCAATTTCTTTAGAAAACAACTTGTGAGACAATAACCTGCTCCATCCCAACAACAACATGAACTCCCAGAGATCCTTGCAGCTCCCTGCGGCTGCCTGAGCTGTGATTTGATAATCAAATGCTGCTCAGACTCAAACCTCCGTTCTACTTTGACTGGGAAATGAGGAATCCTGGGAATTTACTGAAACTACTCACCCACCACGCCTCTGTCATCTGTCTCACCATCTACATCATTTCTTTTCCCATCATGCTCAGCATGGAGGATTAGTCTCACAGACTGAAATAGCTGTGCTGCTGGTGCTCACGAGACGTATTAGGCTCAGATTGTTAATTAGATTACAGACAGACAGCGAGGTGTGCTTAAGCTTCCATGAGATATTTCAGTTTAAAGAAAACTACTACCAATGTCTGACTATGGTTTGTTTTTAAAGTTCCACTTATTACAAATGTTGGAGCAAATTGAGACATTCAGTCTTCACCTGTCCTCCATGACGTCCCTGCAGGAAGAGGCGATGATACATCCGGCTGATGAGGCCATGATGGCTTGAATGGATGACACCAAACTGAGAGATACAAAACTTGTTTAATAGTCAAATCTGCTGCATGTCATGTCACAGTTGCTGTGAAATACTTTAAATGACTGTGTCACTCTCAAAGGTTTACATCTGCTGGATAACAGAGGCAGAAAAGAGACAACAGACATACAAACCTAGCACACTGAGAGAACCTTCAAGTGCCAAAAAATTTAAATGTTTATAAATGTTTACATTTTGTGTGCCGACTGAAGACTTGAGGAAACTAATGTAATGTGCTCAGAAGTGTGTCCATGTGCTTACCGCGTTGACACGACAGCGGCATCCCCCTCGCTCCATCCCATCAGGTGTTTCAGAGTCTGTTTGGACATCACAAAGAGGCCGGGGAAGAAGATGGAGCCGGCAGCCACAGCGGCCAGCATGGCTCCTGACTGTGTGTGTGTGTGTGCAGTTTGACTCTCTCTGTTGATGTGTTAAAAGGGGACAGAGTTGTAGCAGCTCAGAGAAGAGGATCAGGAGGGTGGCGTCTCCGCTGCCACCTGTCAGAGGAGGTGTAGTGACAAGGAGGAGGAGGGATTACACACAGCAGTGAGGGGCCAGACAAGCATCAAGGCCGGGTTACCTAAACCAGATATCTGCACCAATATTTGCATAATTTTGATTAATTGCAAATTTGCCTTAAATTAAAAAGTACACAATGAGACATAATATTATAAAGGAGAAGGTGATATGCTGAAAAGGTGTATCAATATCTGCGCATCAGCGCCCCCTGGTGTCTGACAGTATGTTCAGTGTCTTGTCTGTGGATAAAAAAAAATCGTGGATCAGTCATGTTTACGTTTGAGGTTATGAGAGGTTTGTAAACGGTCTGCATCCATTGTCTCATAATCTCATAATCCAGGCTTCATGCAGGCTCCTCACAGACCTGCATGTGTCCAAAAGAGGACAACAGTTTTAAAGGACCCACATATTTTCAGTTAAATAAGTGAATCATATGCAGTATATAGGGCAGAATGTTTTTTTAATAGGAGATTGATGCATGATTTGTGTGGACTATCCCTTTGAGCACACAAGGTCTGCAGAGACATTGTATTTACCAATTAAGTAGAAATAGTTCACAAATACACCATCAGTCTGTCCTTAAAAACAGACTCAGGTGCTTATTTGTTGCAGGAATATAACCATTTAAATCCACATAGCTGCTAATCTTCAGCACATTGTGAAATTAGCTGGTAAAATCCAGGATTAAAGCTTTATCCTAATTTGGACTCCTGTGTTAAAGTAAAATCAGTAAAATCTGAAAGAGATGTTCAACTAATTATTTTTAAACTTGCCAAATTCCCACCCAGGTAAAGCTGCAGAGAAATGACCGCTGAACATGACAGGATTATTATCCAGTGTCCATTTATTTATGTATTTATCATTCACTACTTTAACTCTAAACATTTTTTAAGAAATTCAAGTATTTGTTGGGAACACAAGTCAAAAAAAAAACCTTTTGCTAAAACAAAGACAAAAACATCAGTTTAAAACATCAGATTCATATTTATAATAATAATAATAATAATAATAAACACATCAAGTTTCTTTTCATAGAGAAAAACGGGTCTAATCTCTAAAGACGACCAGCCATCTGTCTCGCTCTGCTTTACGCCACTGAAGAGAGCTGAAACGGAGATCCTGAACGCACCCGACGGCTGATCTGAGAACAGAACGCAGGAAGGGAAAAGACCAAACACGGCTCGTCTAGTTTCAGAAGAGCTTCTAACCTGGAAGAACCTCTACGAACATGACAGAAAAAGAGTCCAGAGGGAAAACTTTGGATCAACTGCCCCCAACGCAGAAATGTAGTGCCTAAAAATAAACAGTCACTCAAACAACTCCTCACCGATGCATTTTATATTTCTTATGTCTTGTTGCTTTGCTATTTGTTACTGTAAACTGAATATTAAGAGGTCTGGAACAAATACGCTGTCTGTTGACTTCTTATAGTAACACTGCGAATTGTTAGAATGCTGTTTAATAACCACTTGTTATTGCTCCTGTTGTATATACAGTACTTAATATGTATTCGTTTTGAGCTTGAGCTGTCGGTGTTGACATCACCGACACCAGGAGACACACAAATATAATTTGTAGTGTCGAATGACACTTTTAAATTTGCATTTTAGCAAATATGTAAAACCTGTTCAAACACAATGAGGCCAGGAGTCTGACGTCCTCTGACCCACAGACTCTTTGCAATCACAATGAGCCTCATCTACACAGTATAAGGTTATAAAGAATCCCAACCTTCAAGTTTCAGGTCTGTGTTTATCTGACACATAATTTGTATAGAAATGTTCCTCATTTACCTTAATAAGATGTAATGAATGTATAATTATGCCAATAGATAAAAACCTGGATCTCTAGAATCCCTCCATCAGCTACAACCAAAGCTTATACTGTAAGTATTTGATCAAGCTGGAAAATAACTGATCATGACATCTGGTCCTAAATTTTATGCCTTATACCCACACAGGGTACAAACATTTACAAAACATGTACAAAAGTCATCACAAACTCATGAGTAGCAGCTAAAATTTGAAAGTTATCACATCAAACTCACGCTGTAAATATAGTAGGAACATAAAATAATACATGGCACACAATTAGGAGCGTATCCGAGTAACTGATCTTGTTTTTCGAGCACACAAGTTAAACCAATAAACAGCAATGATACAGCTTTCTGACAGCCGTACTGTGACCGTGCTGCTTTGTGCGTCTTAAGGGGTTATCATAAAAAGTTCTCCAACTCTGGACTCCATTAAAGAAAATCTAATAAGAAACAACAAGAAAACAAAAAAAGTAACAAAACTCCTAATCAAATCACTTCCTAAGATGAATTAAATTAAATGACCACAAAATGTACGTTTTCATCAGCATTGACAAACTCAACCATTGCACAGCATTCAAACCCAAATGCTCTCCACGGGATAATAAATATACACATGCAGATATACATGTTCTCGGTCTCAGTGTGTCTCACAGAGACTCTCTGTGTTCCTGTAGAAGACAAGCTGAGGTTTCAGGGGTTCTAAAAAGTTTAAAGACACTGTTAGGGACCAACAAAGACATGGTTTAGGGGCTGCTGTCTTCTAAAGGTTCAGGGCAAGTACAAAACAAAAAAAATTCATCCCACCATGAGAACACTTTGACTGGAGCTTCCAACCATTCAACACACATGATCGAGGAGCTGAAGATTCCTTAAGATTTTTGACCTTCTACCACATCAGCCAAAATATACAGATACAGCCTCAGTGTCTGTAGCCTCTTTGGGTTTATTGGCACCAGCTGATCCTTGCTGTAAAGTTCCTGAGATCCTAAAAGGTTCTTGCAGTCAAAAGAGGGCCAAGTATCTCATAGCCACCCAGATTCTTTACAGGATTCCCAAAGAGGATCAAGCAACAGAATGAAGATTTAAAAAGGGCTTTAGTCAATGCACCAGATGCGGCTTTTCAAAAGGTGTTTCCTTTACGGGCTCTCTTCTACTTTATTTTATCCACAAATATTTTTTTTTTACACACCCGTCTACTTAACATCTTCATTTTTACATCAGGTCAGTTCCACTGCAGGAATCAAGGTCTGAATTAAATCACAGGGAGATGACACGTGTGAGAATTTGCCCAGCTTACAGCTCATTGTGTTTTATGTTTCAACAACATGAAGCAACAGGAAAAACTGCTGCTGGGTTACCGACATTTGATACGTTAGCTGAATATTGATCCCTGATTTTCACAAGGCTTCACACTGCAGTGAAAATACGTGTACAGGAACACTGAGTTTATTGGAAAGTTCCTGGTATGAAGGAACATAACGTCCCAAGGATTTTAGCTTCGAGAAGTTCTGGTGGGAAAAGCTCCTTTTGTAAATTCACAGACACATTACAGTCCCAGTGATCCCAATAGGGATCAATACTGAGGCGTCCTAAGTGTGGCTTTTTACACAGTCTATAGTCTACAACAGGACACCTGAGCCTTAAACTAATCAGGAACTAGAAAAAAAGAAAACAGCAGCATTTCAACAACAACATCCTTCTCTCCAGACCACACACTGATTCAAAACGGCAGGGGGAGAGATGAGGAGCGAGCACGAGGTAAAAAGTCACTGAATCTGGAGGAATGGTGCTAAAGTTGTGACAGGAGGGTTTCCGTTTATAGATACACACATTTCCCACGTGCACCCGGCGTCTGCAGCCTCCAGTTTTAGTTCATCTTTTTTTTTCCAGGATTTGAGGTAACCAAGACAGCACGAACGCACAGAGGCATCGCTTCAAAGGGTGGAGACACATTCTTCAACAAACACTTAATAAATTAAAATAATAATAAAAAAAAAACATAACTGCCACCACATCCTGCTTTTCTTTGTCCATGAGTGGGATTAAAAGTCAAGGCTGAGGAGGTGAGCAGGAAAATAAAACCATGGGAAATCTGAGGCGAGTCCACACTGTGTTTAGCTAATACACACTGATATGGGAAGAAGAAGTCAATTTGAGAAAAAGGGAAAGAAAAAGCTGCCAAATATCTCTCGAGTTTTGGCATCTTTCCATCAGCAGAACACCACTGTAGACAACTAAAACACTGAGTCACTACTTCCTGTTACCATTTCCACAAAAGAATTTGCAGTCACGCAGCCTGCTGACATCAGACTGAGAAAAAAAATGGTGTGGGGAATGAATTCCTGATTAAAGTCTTAGTTCATCTCCTGCTGAATGTGGCTTATGTGTTAAGCTGGTCGACAAGGACCACACATTTCACTGTGAGGAGACAAATCCTGCAGAAAAACTGAAACAAAGCTAATAACACATGGAGAAACACCCAGGAAATCCGACTGTTGGTTTAAACCTGCTACATCTGTTGAGTTGCATTATTGTCGCCACATCAACGCACAACAATGTTGCACGATGAAAACACAGTGATGTGTTCAAAAGCATCGGGGGGGGGGGGGGGGGGGGGGGAAGGACAAAACCTTGGCGTTTGGCAGGTAATGGTGTCATGTTGTTTGGTGGGTGATGATGTCACGTTGACGAACCCGTTATGTTGTCAGGTGTCTGGCAGACTCATTGGCCGAGTGTTCAGTGTCCCCGCTTTGTTAATCTTTTTTTTTTAAAATTAAACCATATTGCACAGGGTTGGAATGACTTCAAAATCAACTAAGCATCAGTTCTACCAAACTGTTAAAATCATTATGCTTACAGTCTCTACACACAGATGGAAAAATCCAATCTAGTACCAAGTTCAGTTTTCCTCCCCTTTCTTTTCTCTCAAGCACTTCAGCAGCAGCATTTTTTTTTTCAATTCAGCACCAAAAAAAACGGCTTGAGCATCAGATGTTTGGGTCATTAAAAGTGGTCGTTTTCATATTCAGGAAGGTTGGCATGGGTAAATATTTGAGGATTTTGATAAAGTGGGTTGGCTTTTATGGTGGGGTGTGTCGTTTCCCCTTCCGATGAAGAATTGGGGGGGAAACAAAAAAAAACAAAAACACACGACCCAAACTATTCAGTATTCTTGGATGCCATGGCCAATAAAAATCCTCTCTCAAACTTCCCATGTCGAAGACGAGAGTTTCATCTCTCCTCCTTCCTGGACACCTTGGAGGAGTGCCATGCAGTGGACCTGATGAAGACAAAATGTTTGCCAGGTTAAAATGGAAGGAAGTGGAATTTGACCTTTTTGAACAACATTATGTTGTATAACAATAAGCATTTCAAGATTGGCTCATTAAAGATTATTTAACTGAAAATTGAGAATTCAGACATCAAGATAACATCAATAAAAGAGAGACATAGGCTTATAACTGTAAAACCAGATCTCAGTTAAAGTCAAGCTCTAAAATAATACTGAATAAGAAACACAACACAGCATTTTAAATATGATACCTCTGAGTGAAGTAACTTTATGGCCTTTTTGTGAAGGACTCTGTGCTTTAAAGCACTGTGTGTAGCAACACTAACTAATGTATTTTAAAATGTAAATGTTGCTGTGAAGTATGTCAGGCCTTTCTTCTCACCTGATAAAGGTCTTGAACGCAGCACTCTGAGGGTTGATGCACAGCGGTACCCGTTTGCCCTGCTGGTGCTCTGTGATGAAGCGATGGATTAACTCTGGGGTTGGGAAAGAAAGGAAATCACCATTACCAATATTGTGAACATGCATTTGATTAAATTCTACAAAAAAAAGAAGAATAATCACTATAAGCCATAAAGCCAAACATGCTACTTCACCTTTTCCCTGCCACACGGACAGAAGACTGTTCTCATAGCTGTGGCTGAACGGCCGCTCGGCTACTGGCTCAAAGTCCCGGGTGTAAACTCGCCCGCTAGGAACAGAGTAGCAGCACTGACACATGCAGGTGTGATACCGCAGACGTCCTTCGTCCAGGTAGGGGTGTGAGAGGGCGTCGCTGCCGGAAATCCTTTTAGCCTAGAAGCAAATGAAGATGAGGCGCAGGTAAACGTTGGTGGCACATATTCTGAAATTTTGTCAAAGCATTTTTAACTTCCCGTCATCTGAACTCACCGGATCAAAGACCAACATACGACAAAGCAGGTGAACGGCCTCGTGTGTGGCACCGTCAGACAGCATGTAGAGCACCGACAGTGACGGCTTAGGATGAAAAATACAGTTTGTGTCAACTTATGGATTTCTGCCCCATAGAGGCCAAACATTAATGCTTAAAACAAAAAGTCTGTATACAGTGTGTGGCTGCTGTAACATGGCAGTAAAAAAAAAAAAAATCACGTAGCTAATAAAAGAAAACCTAGGTCAACATTTGAATGTGCAGTCTCCTTTTTAGGCAACATGTTTAAAACAGTACTGTTTGCGCTGGTGCTTGCAGTGTATAGGCAGAGTACACAGCCACGCACCGGCTTGTGCGGCCCCCTCAAGATGTGGGCTCTGGCTCCTTCACAGGCTGAGGCCAGAGCTGACAGAGGAGGTGTTCCCAGCAGGTCTGTGATCAAATCCAGCTGGTTGGAGGAAGAGAAAGATGGACACGATGTTTGTGGTTTGAAACAAAGCTCCAGTGGTCATAACTATGTGACTATGTTTGTTCTTACCTGCTGAATGGGGCTCTGAGCCTGGAAGAGGATGCGGCGCCCCAGCAGCTCAGCGAAGATGCAGCCCACTGACCAGACATCAATAGCTGAGCCATAGTGCCGGCAGCCCATCAGCACTTCTGGCGCTCTGTAGTATTGAGTCACCACCTCCTGGGTCATGTGCCGTGACGGGTCAGGCTCCTCTACGCGTGCCAAGCCGAAGTCACAGATCTAACCAGAAACAAAGCGAGGTTAAAGGATTTCTGCATTCCATTGTACATTAGCTACTTATGAGACATATTTTCTGATGTGCTATTTTTATGCACTATGAGACTACTAGAAGCTGTAGCAGCTGTTTAAGTGCATTACCAGAAAATATTTAACTCGCTAATGACTATTCTGACACTTTACAATGTGTCACAGTGCTTACTGACACGTTTCAGCATTACCGCACCTTGAGCAGGCAGTTGCTGTTGACCAGCAGGTTTCCAGGTTTGATGTCTCTGTGCAGGATCCCAGCTGAGTGCAGGTACTTCAAACCTGAACAAACATGGGAAATGCATTTCCCATTTAATGTGGGTGCCACTACGGATCATGCCTCCAGGCATCAGGAAAATATTTTACAAGAATCAAAAACATGCAGAGATTTAGCATGTGTTTAAACCAAAAAAACGTTTGTATGTTTTTTGTAAACTCTTCTCCAAATGGAGCGAAAGCGGCCACTCACCTCGGAGGATCTGATAGAGGAAGACCTTGATGTGGTCGGTGGTGAGAGGCTGGGGAGACACGATCACTTTGTGGAGGTCGCTCTGCATCAGTTCTGTTATCACGTAGCTGTGGGGAGGTTTGCTGTCAAGGAAAAAACACTCACACACTCATGACCTCCGCCTACACAGACACAAAACATCTCTGAACACACGTCTCGCTGTAGGCTGCTTAACAACAAATGTCAATATAGTATTTAGGGGGGAAAAGCAAGCGTCGTGTCAACAACCTACATTAAATATTGACCAGTGGCCAGCCTCACATCTGTAGTGAGGAGCTGGATTTAGATCAGAGACCAGAAGCTATATTAAGTGAATTAAAAGGAGGACATAAGAGATAATTAATGAGGAGAAACTAGGACAGACAACTTGAGAAGGTAATATATGTGGTAAGTGTACAGTGGAACTGGTAATATTAAACTAGCTGACATGATTCTGCTTTTCATATGAAAAGGATACATCTCCTCAAAGCAGTCAATCTGTGGAGGCTGCAATATGTCCAGAGCTGACAACACCTGCATGAAGACACACAAAAACACGTCGTTAGCCCCCTCACAATTTAGATAAATGATTCTCTCATCGGTTCATCGGTGTGTATGGTCGTTACATTGTCATGCTTGAAGAAGCACAGCATCCTCAGCTCTCTGAAGACCCTCTTGCAGGAGACCAAGTTCTGGAAGACATTAGGCATCTTCTTTAAAGCCACCTTTCGGCCATCCCGAGGATCGGTCACTGACCTGCACAAAGATAAGAAGATCAGGTTTCCTTTAAGGAAAATGTTTCATAACAACTCAGATAAGCTGGCGACACAGTTAAGCAGAGTCTGTTGTTCAACAATGACATGTTAAACATTCTGTAGTTCGGTATTTTATCAGTGCAGCTGAAGGGAGGGATGAGTAGATTCGGTTAATAAGGGTAACTATCTTTGTTAGTTTTGATCATTATTTAAGGGCATTTCCCAGAAAACAGACCTCTGGGCTCTGCTAGTTGCAATTTCTGTGCTTTGTGAAATTTGAAGGGGTTCTGTGTCTGTGTGATACGAGGCCATAAAACAGGGTTAGCATAACGAGCAGATAGAGTTTAATTTAACTACTAGCCTCCATTTGCTCTTTGAAGAACACAACCCCCCACTGTGGCACAAATAAAGGGTTTTCTTTTTCCTGTCTGGTGACTGTGTGAAAACAAGCAATCTGCGATCATTTCTTAAGTTTGTGTTAACTGTTTCAAGTGGTTTGTTAGAAGACTAGGCTTCAAGCCAGAAATAAAAAGATGAGGCAAACACTGCTTTGCTTTAGGATCGAGTACAGAGCAACTACTAACTGCTCTATTTTCTGTGCTGTTGATAGTAATGCATTTTGGTCGTTAAAAGGTGCGGGTCTGATGCGGTGCTTTCTTACCAGACGACACCAAATGCGCCATAACCGATGGGTCGGTCCGGCTCCATCTCTGCAGGGCTGGGCACCTCACTGGCCGGGTTGCTGTAGGGCTGAGGCACTGCTGCTCCCCCACCGGTGCTTCCTCCAAGAGCTGTGGGATGACGAGGGGTCCCGGCCGGCGCAGTGGGTCCTGTCAAGCACGGTGTAGCACTGAGGCCCGTGGAGGGAGCTCCGCAGGAGGAGCTGACACAGAAATACTTGTGGCCCAACTCAGAGCCCGGAAATAAATCTCCACACACGGTCTGCCGGCCTGCGCCGTGAAATGCCATCCTCCTCTCACCGAACCCAGAATCTATCCTCTTTATCTGAGCGGCACCGAGCTGCTGCTGCTGCTGCTGCTCCCGGCTAGGCGCGGAGGAAAAGCAGCTCCTCAATCTGCATGACCCATCAGCTTCCTGTGTGTGCATACAGGGAAGACTGGGTGAGATATGCAACTCAACCAATGTAAACAAGCCAGCTCCACGCCAAGAACGGAGAAAGGCAAATCTGCGGCGTTATCACTGCAGCCTGAGCTCGATTGTTCAACCGAGATGTGCACACAAACACACACGTAGCATGTTCTTACAGCAAATCTAAATGTGTTTCACACGGTCTGATGGGGCAATGAAAGAACAAAGCACCGACTGAAACAGTATAATAAAAGATCGGTTACCTTTGTTAGTAGCATGCTGCACTTACCAGGTAATGAAGGTGCTCGGTTAACTAAGCTAACAGTAACCGGCTAGCTAACGAGCCAGCGACGTGTTCAAAATTTGAAAAAATACACGTTAACCCAACGGAATTCATGGTTATTCAATTTGCAGATTTCCTTTGAATAACCCAGTCACATGCCCACATATCCCCCCCTTTAAAACGCTAATAAAAAACATATACCAAAAGGACACATACTAGCTATTGTGCTAACCAGCTGTTCCAGCTAATTGGTTAACCCAACGATGACCCACATATCTATCATTGGTCGGATATGGTGACCTACATAATTCCAAACAGAAAACCTTCACTTTATAACTGAATAAAAATGCTTACAAACCTATCTCAGTTAAAAGATGGATGTCATTGCAGGAAAGCAGACTTCAAAAAGGCAAAAAAGCCGAGTTAGATGCTTGTCGCCGGGGTCCAGGAGCTAGCCGTATCGTTAGCTAGCTCTCTAATGTAGCCGAGCAGCTAGCTGCAGCTAGCTCTTTACTGCTCGCTAGCTGGCCATCGCATCGTGACATCCAGCGCAGAAGCGTCCCATAAATGCAGTCCCCTATGTTTTCTGGATGGTGGCTCATCCAGCAGACAGTTCACGCAGTGTTACTTAAACCTAGTTCATGTGGTCGCGATTACAACGACAGCAACAGCTAGCTGCTCGCTAGCCTGAAGAGTAGGAGGAGCTGACGAAGCCGGGTGGGGGAGGGTTGATACTTTTCACAAGGCTGTAAACAATGCTAACGTTAACTAGCTTTGGTGCTGCAGACAGCTACCAGTTAAATGCGCACAATCACCAATCACTCAGACTGCGATGGAGATTATTTGAACTTGAATCCACACATGCATTTTACTGCCTTTTAATACAGCAAGAGTAACTATGCACTATGTATCAAGTACAATCAATATGCACAGCCACAGAAAATGTATCACCAAGGTAGCTACAAAGTACATGGCAATTTACCTGTTCAAAGAGTTACAAATCAGCATCCAGAGTAAGAACAAAGATCATATGAAGCAGAGAAGTTATGCACATTCAATGTCCATGGAGAATATACACAAATAAGTTTGCCTTCATCAGCTATATAAAAGTGTTTATATACATGATGGCCCATCAGAAAACCTAGCTCCCATGTGCAGTGAGGATTTCCTGACTAAAGGATCTGATAGAAGCAAACTAGGAACTGTTTTGTAATAAATTTGGAGAGTCAGTCATGTTGCTGAGGTCCTCTAGATCCATTATAAACAAACACAGATATCATGAAATTTAAATAATGTAAAAAAAAAAACAAACAGCAACAGCTTTACAAATCATGAGGCTATGCAAGTAAAAACAATGATATGGTGACAGCTAATTTCTAAGCCATGTGAATAAAAATACACAAAAAATACACATACATTTTTCCTCCTTAATGAAAAAAACAACAATAACAACAGGGTTCGTCATCATCTAATCCACTGTCTTCATCCAGGCTTTGCAACAATAACATTGTACAATGTGTAACGTACAGTTGCGTCTCTAAGGGTTGAAGACAGATCAGCTGTTAAACACTGAGCTGAAGGAGCTGGACTTCACAGAAAATAAGCATCAAATCATCACATGGTCAGGGCAGGTTCTCCATGATCCTCTACATCCACCTGTGGCAGTCTGTTAAAAATAATCTGAAAAATACAAACAAAAGTGGATCACTAAACCATGCAAATACTACTTATTTTCATTTCATAATGACTTTTTTCACATTAGTTTTTGAAGTGTCAGCAGATTTCAACAGATTTACTTGTTTTAAAGACGTGTTTTAACAGACTAATATTTACACACACCTTGACAGTTTAGATGTTTTTCCAGTACTTTCCTCCATGTGCCCTTTGTTACATGTGTCTTGACTCACTCCAGTCCTTCCTGCCTCCATCCCCAGGCCCACCCACCCCACCCCAAGCTCCCCCCCCTAGCCCTCACAGTGTGCTAGCTGTGGGGCTGCGGGGCAATACTCGAGCAGTCAGTTACCAGCAGTCCCACTGTGCTCGCACTGGACACAGTGACAGCCACGCTGGTGGTGCCCACGGGCACTGTGCTCGTCTGGTTGGGGTTGGTGGGGTCGCCCTGGTTTGCGTGGGTCCCCATGTGACCCTGGAGCTGTGTGGCTGTCTTGCACTGCACTCCGCACAGCTGGCAGAGTAGCACCCCACCAGCCCCTGTCCCACCGAAACCTCCTCGTGCCCCGCCGCTCTCCTTCCACTCCTGGCCGTGGTGCTTCTGGGCATGGACACGCAGGTAGGTAAGGGTGGTGAAGCCTGGAAAACACAGTCACACTCAGGGTGTAAGGAGACAAACCTGCAGTTCTATATGCCAGTAAACACTGTCAACACTAAAAATGATATAAGCCGCTGTCTCTGGTACAGAAGTAATGCTGCACATGGACAAGTTTAGCCTGCGGTGTTTGAAGAAAGCATCACTTCACTTTAGCGAGTATTTGTAGCAACAGGAATATGTCTAAATGTGAAAAATATGCTCTGCTGAGGCTGCTGCTGTCTTACTGCGGTTGCAGAGGTGGCAAGCATGATGCTGTGACTGGTTGTGGACCCTCATGTGGTCGGTGATGTAAGCAGCAGACAGCAGCTTCCCACAGATGTGACATGGCACCTTCTCCTCATGACGGATCAAATGAGCGCGCAGACGATCACGCGTGGCAAATGCTGAAGTGCATGTCTAAGGACAAAATTAAGTTAATGCTGCATCAAGGATTAATTTGAAGAATGAATTCCGCAAAAACGAAGTAACATAATAGTGTTATCTAGTGTGATTCAAACAAAGACAATACCGTGCACTTGAACGGTCTCTCTGTGGAGTGCACCTGCCGGACGTGACTGTTGAGGTGGTCCGGTCTGAAAATATAAATAACACCAAAAACAGAATGAAATCTAGTAATCACAAGAAATATAGCAGGAGTCTTGTTGCCAAATGTTTGAAAACGTGACGGTCCTTGTTTTTGTAGATACCAAAAAAAATCTTGTACCGAGAAAAGGCCTTGGCACAGTGTGGGCAGACGTAAGGTTTCTCCACACCACCTTGGTGTGAGCGCACGTGGTAACTCATCCTGTCTTTTCTCTTAAAGCGCTGCTGGCAGATGGGACAGGAGTAGGGCTTCTCGTCTGAGTGGGACAGTCTGTGTCGGTTCAGGTGATAGACATCTCTAAAGGCTTTTCCACAGGCCTCACAGGCGTGATTCTTCCTCACCTGGTTGGTGTTGGGAATGGGATTGGGGATAGGATTCTGTGGGGCACAATTAGAGAAAGGCTATGCATAAATGTTCAATATATCAAGCCTGTCTTAGTCAGCTGCCGGTAATTAAACTAGTTGGCTCTCTTCCCAGCAAACCCACCTGCTCTATGGACCCAACAACAACGACAGCTGCCGGGATGGGTTGAGGCGGTGTAGCCATGGTTACGGTTGCTGGGGTAATCGACACAGAGACCTGCTGGCTCTCTTGATTGGCATGCTGACCGGGCTGGGGGAGGGTCTCCGGGATAGCAACAGTGGGAGGGGGCTGTGTGGGCAGGGTCAAGTGGAGAAGGGAGAGAGGCACTGTCTGCTTCTCTACCCGGCCTCCCTTCCCTCCATCCTCCTTCTCCCGGGCTGCTCGGTCCTTCATCTTGATTCCCGTGTGCACTGATTGGTGCCGCCGCAGGTTGTAACTGTTCTTGAACTCCTTGTTGCAGGTGGCGCAGATGTGGGCAGGCCGGCTTGGTTTGGTGAGCGGTTTAACTGAGAGATACAACACCAAGATTATGTTTTACTTCCAGTACAAGATCATTATTTTCTGCATTTTCAAACAGATCAGTTTGTTGTTCTGAATGCAGTCACTCCACTAATGCTTTATTACTTCTATTTTCAGATTGATCTGATTTTTACCTGATACAACAGACATCATCTGAACAATCTTCAGGTCTAATCCAGGACCTGTTTAAAATAAAACCCTGAAACCCTCACCAGGTAGCGGCTCCTCACTCAGGGCAGCGGTGTCGACGGTTGATGGTGGTGTCACAATGTGCTCCTCTGGAGGACTCTGAGCAGAACCGGTCAGTTCAGGCAGTAGCTCAGACTGCAGAGGGGTCTCAGGTTGGCTCTGAGTTGGCGGTGTCTGCCAGAGGGCAACAACAACAACAACAGTATTAATACTCCAACAAACTCAGGTCCTCTATCTTATATCAAGTACTTCCCAACTTTTATGCAACATTGTTTGTTACAGTCTGTCAGCTATAACAATGAATAAACTCTCTGAGCAGTGAGCATCCTTAATGGTGAATCCTTTGTATTTTTATAAGTAAAAACAATCAACCAATTAGAAGGAAAACAAAACAATATGCTGCAGATGAATCATCATGAAAATAACATATTGGAAGCTGCACCCCAAGCAACCAAAGCAGTAATGTCATTCTCTATGATGATAATCTTATATCAACAAATAAATAAAGGACCCATACCACATGTACTGTAACAGGCATCAGAGTTCAAGTCAACCAGGATCAGGTGAAAGTCTGCCTCAGTAATAAACACATGCAGGAGCCCCAGCTGTGAGAAAAGCTCCCAGCAGGGTAGCCAAACCCAAAACTTCCCCCTGACCCCACTGTGACCCCCCACCCCCCTCACCCCTTTTAACCCCCACGCAGAAATGTCAAACACCCACGAACCCCCCCCCCCCCCCCCCCCCCCCCCCTCCTCCACTCCACCTCCTCCCCCCCTACAGCTCCAGATTCAATATAACTTACCTGAAAAAGGAAATTACTCCAGGAGGTATCCATCCTGAAGGACTGAGAGGAACCACAGCCTGGGACCAAAGAGAGGAGGGAGGAGGGCCACGGAGCCGAGGAAGGAATGCGCTAAGTGCTGCTATGATAACAAAACCTGAGGCCTGTTTCGCAGCTCTCTTCTTTACCTGCTCGAGTTACTTATTAGATAAATATGATGACATCGGACGATATTCGGTTAAATTAACCAACACTTATTAGTGGTAAAACTGCTATGAGTTATGAATTAATATGGCAATCAGTTGGCGATAAACAGGCACTGACAAGATGCTTTTGTAAATGCGACAAAATGGTTGGTATCATGCTTGCTTTAATGGTGCATTTTAATAATATTTGCTTATGTCTACTGTAATAAAATCTGGTGAATTGCATGCAAAATAGAAATTATTTTAATACAGAAGACGAGCAGTCGAAACGTGCTAATCATAGTCAGCAGGAGGCATTTATTTGCGATAGCTCCGAAAAGGCCGTAGCGTCGGGTTCCAAGCCTCGGCGTTGCGTACAGCTCGTCACCTAACTAGAGAGCTCCTGGTCGGCCGCGGTCCATGGCTCCGCCTCGGTGTTTCAATCGACAGGATGACATCTTTCTGTTTTTTTCAAATTCGCTCCCTCTCCCTCCCTCTCTGTCTTTTCTTCCTTTTCTTTTTTTATCTCTTCTTCACCCCCTCTGTCCCTCTCTGCTTTAAAGGGAAAGTATTTTGTGTATGCGCCCTCCTAGCGGACCCCGTCTCGGCTCGTCTCGTGCCGCGCCGTCCCTCTCGCCCCCGCCGCCACCGCCACTTCTCGGTAGGCCGACAAATAATGAAATCCGACATTTATGGAATCAGCTCGGCCGATAATTCCCCCGCTTCCTTTTTTTAAAGAAAAAGTCCACTGCTGCTTAGAAAACTCACACCGGCCACAGTGTTCCAGACTGTGTTCGACAGACGCGACAAACTCTTGGCTAAAATGGTGTCGGGTTTGGCTAAAACAAGGCTTTATCCCCCGAGCATCTTAAAGGTAACGATGCGCGCAAGTGCAACAGCTGGATCTCAACTCACATGACGTCCATTCCTCCGCGGGCCGGAGCAGGCGGCACGCCGAGCTCCACTCAAGAAATCACACATTTCATCCACGCCCGCTTTTCAACACCAGTTATTGACAATAATAGTGTGTTCCGACATTCAGTAAGAGCCGCTTATAAATACGGCTTGCAAAGCAGCACCTGTATTACTGAAACACCCTTTTTTCTAAAAATAAATAAGATACAATTTCAGCCAACTATAACTATAAATAAAAAAAATAAAAAATAAGTCTTATAGTTCACAACCTTTATTTTGGAGCTGCTTTTACAGTAAGTTCAAATCAAATAAACAAAATAACCATCAAATCTTTATATTACTACTATTAATGTCTTGTAAATACACTTGGCTTTTTATTTGTATATGTTTTATAATAATACATTCAAGGAAATTAGTTTGATCAAAAACTATATTTATAATATTTCAGCACACACATTCTGTATTGACACATGGCTTTACAGTAGTCCTGCAGCACAACAGTCAGTGACTCTAAAACAAAACGATAATACTTGGTTGCTCTTCATGTGAGGTATACTTATGACCTGCATCACTCTCTGGTTGTTTCTAGGTAAACTATAAAATCAAAACACACTTCTTCTACCACAGATAAAGCACATTTCAAAAAAGCGCCACCGTCTTCAATATTACAAGGAATCTAAGAACGAACAACAAAAACAGAAAATATCGGCTCGGATGTTGTAAAAAGGAATATTTAAGCACACACACACTCCCTACTAAATGCTCCGTACTTGTGATTTTTCCCCTCTAATAAGAACAGAAGGAGGACGTCTGTGTCAACTGAATGAAGCTTCAGTTTTTTTGGTCAGCGTCCTCTAATTCAAAGACACAGGTAAAACAGGTGAGGAATAAAAGTGAAGACAATGTTCTTCAAACATGGACCATCTATGGCGTTTCTAGAAGCTTTACGAAGCGTTTCTAAACCCAACGAATGGCTTTAACGAAGAACTGTGATTTAGTGCATTTCCCATGAATTCCTATGGGTCATACTAACACATAACTAACCACTCACCTCCTCCATGTTTGTTTCAAGTGGCTCATCTACTTTACTGAAGACCAACATTAAGAATGGTTCATATAATGTTAGTGTGACCCACAGAGACACCATAAATAAATAGTATAGAAACGTCCTTTTACAGTGGATAAATTAAATAAACTGTTTCCCAGGTCAGTTAAAAGCTATGAACACATCAATCTGGGTTGTCAGTGCATCTGTACTAACATCCTGATGTTTCCATATAGCTGTAAATGCACAAATTCCCAATAATGATGATTTTCATTAGAAATGTCTTTTATGTATCAATCATTTGGTCCATAAACAATCAAATGTAAATAGGTTGCTTTCTGAATGTCTTACACAGTCCATAACACAAGCAGGTGCAAAGCTTTTACATTTGAAAAGCTGAAACCCAGATGTCTTGCATTAGTGGTTTGTAACTGACCTGTGAAGTATTTAATAACTTAAAAAAGGCAACTTATCAAACAGGATACACACCTGTGTTAAACTTACAATATTATCATATTCTTTATTTTTATTTGCTGGTCATCAATCGCACTTTGACCAGCAAATATTGTCTCTTTGAGTGCATTCATCCGATTGTCATTTATGGGTGTAAAATTGAACAACTGCTCCCATTATAGAATGATATTTTAAAAGGCGATAAGAATGACGTCATGTAAAAAAAAACAAAAAAACATCGGCCTTCACTGTGGTCAGTTTGTTTTACAAGCCTGTGGAATATATTTGATATGCCAAGTCGAGTTCAGATCTCTTGTAAAATAACATTAATATAGACAAAAAAATGAATAAATAACTCAATTCTGGTTTTGCAGGAAGTAGATATATCAGAGGCATTAAGTTGACATACTGTACATTTAGCAGTGCCTCACGCTTTTATATCTTTTTTTTTTTTTTTCCGTATGTAGAAGATTTAGGTTTTGCAAAATTAATGATGGCTCCTTCTGTCTGTACAGACCATCAGGCTCACACCTGCCAGGAGTTGGAATTTCGATATTTGGTCATTGACTGTCTTTCCGCTCTTTCCGAAGGTCACGTGACAAACTGAAGTGGGTTTTTCATCTATCATGTCACCTCAGCTCACATCAAAAGTCTACCTTTACCCTTTAGATAACAAGAATAATAAATAAAAACCAGAGTGGGTTTGTTGGTGTTGATGCCTCCTCCCGACCTCTCACTGCTTCTTCTCAGCCAGCTCTCGTTCTGCAGCATCCATGGCTGCCATGTTCTGGGAGGCGGTGATGAGATGCAAGAGGCTGATGCCTGACTTCACCAAGCAGATCATCCCACATACTCCCTGCAGGTAGTAGAGCCAGGCTGCGACAGAGACATGCAGCAGGTTAAAACGTATCAATATTTAGTTACAGAATTAATATTTATTTTATTATTACTGAAGCTTTCTGAGGTTCTGAAGAACTGGATAATTGGCTTCCACACAAGCCGAGGCTCTGATATGTTGGTCAGATAAAGGTTTGGAAAAGGAAGATTAACATACCAGCAGGTTCCTCAATGTGGTAGAAAACATAGAGCAGGCAGAAGAAGAGCTCATTCCCAGCACACATCACAAACAGCACCGGCTGCAGGAGACAATTTAAAGCATGTTTACTCATTTTTTTTCATGAACTTTACACAAAAACGACTTTAGTATATGACACTTGTTTCTGTTCTGACCTTGGATGTGTAGTAGAGTCGGAGGACAGGGTTGCCAGAGAGGTCGATGGACTTGTGGCTTGTTGATCCCTTTATTGTAGAGCTGAGGAGGACAAAAAGAAAAAGAGCGATCAAATGTCTTTAAAGGCCATTACACTGGACTTTTTCCCAAAGGCTAATATCTAAGCCCAAATGGAGCGGAGCAGTCACCTGTGCATGTGCAGCCAGTGGCTGGCGATGTCAACACACATGCTGAGCTGGAACAGGAAAGTGTAGGATGGGTAGAGCAGGGACAGGTTCACCAGCAGGCACATGGTTGCACAGCGATCAGTGAGCATGTCCATCATGGCTCCAAACTTGGTGGCTGAAAAAAAGTTTAGATGACACAGAAAGTCAGCAGCAGCCAAATAAGTCAGAAAATTGGGCAATAATTAAATGACACCCATATGCTGTGACGCAACGCATGTCAAATGCACAATGAAACTATATGAACAAGTAAGGAGTCAACCTGGACAGCTACAGATACGTACACTGATTAAGTGCTCGTGCAGCATGGCCATCAAAAGCATCGAGCAGACCACTGAGCAGGTAGCAGAAGACGGCCGGCCACGGACAGCAAGGCATCAGGTAGAAAGCCAGCAGGGCCAACACCACACGGGCATAACCTGCAGACACATCAATCACAGAACATTAAGAGACAAAGCAGAGCGTGGAAAGAAAAAAAGCACTGCACTTTAATGAAATGCAATGCCACTTCCTTATTGTGTTCTACTTTTAGCACACCATTTATTAATAAAAGAAAGATGACTATCCAGTAATCTAATCTAATGAAGCCACCAGTTTCAGGCATAAATTGTATATTCAGCAGCATTTAATATTCAATATATACATCAATATATACAACAACCAGGTGGTTTGATTAACATAGGTAGCTGTTTATATTGACCTACTTTCACAATAACAGCACATTTGTAGCTTGGTTTGAGTTTAGTTAAGGTCAATAAAGCGAAGTCACCCACAATAAAAAAAAGAGATAAGACGGCAGAATTTCTGTATTTGAAGGTCTTTGGTGAGTGTCTCTCAGTAGCATCTACTCTAATGTTACGTTGGCTAATGCTAAGCTAGCTACATATTGGTAGAGAAAACTCACCGATTAAGTTAGGAACGAAGAGGAAAATATTCTCTTGCGCCATCTCTGACGTTTGAAGCTGCTTGTGGTCGAGACGAGCAGTATTTTTTGAATCTATACACCGGTTCTACAGGATCGCGTTTCAGAGCGACGGGCTATTCCGGCTGAAGCGATGACTTCCTGTCAGGGAACAGGTTGTTATAACCGGAAGGAACTGGAGCACGACTGTTTTCAAAATAAAAGCCCGTGCCTACATGATCTTTATCACCTTATCATAAAAGGTGACCAGCTCAACTGACAACATGTATGATGATGGATGTGTATAATTCATTTATTTTCCTTTAAAGCAATTATAATGCAGTTTACATATTGTATATTTGGTGGTACTAGTAAATTGTAGTAATTTAGTGCAACCTGTAGGAGGAGCAAGTGGCACAAAAATGTAATATTACAAAAACCTGTTTTGCAAAGCTAAAACCCAGAAACAAAGACTAGCAAACACTTCTGTTTTTGTTCTTTTATTTCTCCAAAATTTTGTAACGTTTCTGTACAACTGGTTTTTTTCCCCCACGTCCCTCCAAACACTTTGCACTGAACCTAAACATTTTAAACTCTGCTCCTCCTGCTGCAGAAACATCCAACAGACACACATCCGTCCTTCTCTCCACACAAACACTCACTCTCACTACAGCAGTGTCATCCATCCTCATCTTCCTCACAGCGGCTCCTGTCAGTTTTTCCACCTGCTGGCTACACCTCAACAGTTCTGGAGTGTATTGTTTGTAGTCTCTTTTTTTTTTTGGTGGCGGAGGAACATTTAAAACTGCACCGGGAAGCACATGGACCCAAACAGAGACCAGGGATCATCTAAAAAGTTACAGAATGGCTCCAATAATTAATGTTTTAGGATATCTGCCCTTTTCAAACAGGCTTGTTTTTCACTGTAGATTGCTTTTTAAGTTGTTGGGGGGTTATTCAAGGTTTTCTAGTAGAAGCATGACAGGATTTTGCTTTTTAACTTAATCCAGAAGACAGGACAACATTTTCTAACATATTCATAGTAAGTAAATCTAATATGGCTCAAAAATGGAATCTAAGCTTTGGCTCTTTACTCTGTTCATGGTGTTGTGACTTTCCCAGTGCAGATTTAACAGCAAAAGTAACACGTCAGGAATGGTCAAAATAATGCAATAGAAAAAAAAACATTGGCAAAATGCACTGGACATTTCTTATGAGGAATAAAAGTCCATCCTCCCATGGCCAGCAGAGTCCCACCAAACACTTCCATCAATAAAACCCAGCACAGCATCTCGTCTGTTTTCATTTACTGAATGTTGGTTTAAAGTCCAGCATGTCCTCTAATGATGTGGCAGCAAATGGAAAAAATAAAATAAAACTGAAAAAGGTACATTTTACAACTTCCACCCTGAACATGGTGTTATCTGTCCTCACCTTTTATTCTTTATCATCTCTGGTCAACATTTGCACAAAAGTGAGAAGAAAACAAACAAAAAAAAAAAGGCAAGAAATGTTTTTTAAACTCCACCCAAACATTCTTTTACTATCAGTGCAAATGAGGTAGACATGACAACTAAGGACAGCATCCGATCACACGGAGACCATCTGCTGCGGCAGCTTGGCTGCAGAGAGGCCGATGATTTTCTACCCATTCGGACTGTGCAAAATCAAATGATGAGGTTTTTGTTTGGAAAACAGAGTGGAGTTCTGCTATGAAGTCACAAAGCTGCCAATATTAAATGAAAACTAAAGCCACTTTGTAACAAATAATCATACGTTTAAGATGTGTAAATATTAAAATCTGAATGACTTTAATAACATGACATTTATGATGCCAGTTAACAATAAGATTATGAAAATATGAAATAAAAGTTGGGTAACAATTACATTTGTATTTTCTTTTTATCCAATGAATTCATACAATTATTTATTCAATGCTTTTGTTTTAAAATCTAATATTGAACACTTTGGACTCCATACGTTGCAGGTTACAGTGTTTCTGGGAAAAGTCCTCCGCACAGTAAAGAGTGCGAAACATGAAATATAAAATAAAATTTAAAACAATAAAAACATGGCACCAAATGTAGTGAAAGAATCTGGAAATACGACTGTGGACGCTCCACATTTTAATACTGGCTCAAAATAAAAAATAAAAAGTAGAACGCAGCCCTGCCCAGAACTGGAGACTCCTACCCTGAGACCTCGACAGGAATGCTGGGAAAGGTAGTCCTTTTGTCCTCCTTAAAAACATTAATATTTTTATAGCTCTATCACAGTAACATTGCGCTTATTCCCCACCTAGTGGTCAAAATTGGCAATTACATATTAAAAACTAGCATACAACATAAATATTCCAACTGCAGTAGTAGTAATAATAATGATAGCATCTATTTGTCTGCATCTAGTACAAATTGGTTTAACTCACGTGACAAAATAATCATTATTATTACTCTAACACAGTCTCAAAGTTAGTGCTTCTATGTACACTGGTAAGTACAATGCAAGTCAAAAGTGTTTGGACAGTGAACAATCTTCAGTATACCTGCTACTTTTACACAGGCATCTTACATTTATATGCATTTATATAAATAGGTAGTGTGCATGTTTATTCATACAAATGCCATCTGTACAGTCCCATGCACTGAATTGTATTAATTTGCAATGCACATGTACATCTTATCTACAGATGCAGGACAAAAAAAAAACCTGTGGGGAAACGGATGTATGTGTAGGTAAGCTGTCAGCGCTGCACACACACACTCACAAACACACCCTTTTTAGCACGCAGATTTAGTGCTCGGCTCAAAACTCTCTGGCAGGATCCCTTCAAAAGGATCATACTGGGAGGTTTTCTTTGTTTTTTACCGTTTTCACTCAGACTAGTATTGTGTGTTCAGTACAAGAAGAGACCAATGTAATTTGTTTCAGCACAGAAATTAAGCTGCTGAAAAGCAAGCAATTTGATGCTTTGGCATTCAACGCAAAATCTAAAGAAAAAAAGACCAAACTGATCAATTTAAAATCTACTGCCTGTAGCTCGAACAGAAAATAAGCCAATCCCCATAACGTCAGACTGCTCCTTTAAGAGGATCAGAGGGCAGTGGTAACAGTTCTTGGGTGAACCCAACAAAAGATGGCAGTGTCTTTTTTGTTGTCATATACAGAATCTTATCACTACAAATAAAATTGTTTTCAAGAAATCTCTTTCTTGCTCAACGTCTGCGTGCCCCTCCCCGCCCCTGACAAACCAGACCCAGCTGAACGTATGAAACAAACAAAAACTGGGTTTACAATTTACTATTTACATAGTTACAGTGGTTTTTTTTAAAGCACCGCTAGCCAAGTGGAAGCTCCACAACTGTCGATCGATCAGTTCAATACAAACATTAAAAGAAAAAAAAAAACCTGCTTTTTCTCGAACAAACCTCAACATGTGACTCAGTTTAAACCATCAATACTGTGCAATGGATTCAATGTGGTGCAAAATGAACAAATGGACCCCCATTTTTTCTTATCATGGATACGTTATGGTTCGACTTTTTCATTTTGCAACGCATGGCTCAATTTTATGTGGACGCTTTTTTTACCTATTACTTTAGCCACTCTTCACTCAAACACTGCCCATCCATGAAGCCTGTGGTGACTAAATAAAGGCATCCCTTTCCTTTTTTAAATCTAAACATTCCTGTACACTTTAAGCAAGGAGATCTTAAAATTTACATTTAAAATCTTTTTTAAAGTTTAGTTCTCTTTTTTGAAAGATCAAATTATTTGCTATACCGTCCTGAAGCCTCTAAAAATTCAGCTAAAAATTAAAACCTCTCTCTCTCCGATATAGGCGCAGTTCTGCTTCTGTATTTGGCTGAAAGTGATTGTAGCCCTGTTGTTTACTTCAGAGAAGCAGGACATGGCTTATGGATCAGAAGAGAGGTGAACTCAAGTGGTTTCATGAATAGGAGAGGTGAGAGCCATTGGAGATGTGAGAAGTGACTGATGTGCTTCGGCTGAGCCCGCCATCACTCCCGCCGCCGCTTCCTGGCCCCCCGGAGGCTGTCCTCCGCAGGGGCTGGGGGCTATTCCTGAGGGCCATCAAACTGGGACCCCTGACACTCAGGCCCCCACCTCCGTAGCCTCCCTGTGACGATGAGGACGAGGAAGCAGAAGACGGAGGGGAAGAGGAGAGTGAGATAGGGGGAGGTGGCGGTGGGGGAGGCAGTAGAGCCAGAGACTGAGAGGAGGCATGGGAGGAGAGATGGTGGTGGCCCTGGGAGTGATGGGAGTAATGGACCCCTCCTCCAACCCACTCCCTAGCCCGTTCACGCTCTCTAGCATCACGTTCCTGGGTGTCGCGGTACAGCTGTGGCGTGCTCTGGTGGTGTTGGTAGTGCTGGGGGAGGTAGTGCTGCTGGTGGTGGTGGTGGGAGGAAGAAGAATGACCCCTGCTGCTCTTGTTCATCTCGCTGTCCCTGCCCAGGCCGTGAGAGGAAGGGATGGACTCCGCCCGACTGATGCCTCCCCCGCTGCGGTTCTGACTGTGCCAGGATGGAGTCGCCACTGAGTTCTGCACACTGTGGCTCCAGTGGCTGCCAGAGCGTGGGACAGGCCGTGAGGGCCAGCCACTGGAGCCTGAGGATGGAGTTGGGGTTGGGTAGCCCTGGTTGAATGCCTCAGCCGGGATGCCGGTCAGTGCCATGTTACTGAAGCCCAGGCGCATGCTCTCTGAGTCAAACGCCTCGATCTCGTGAGCCTGGCGCTCAAGCAGAGTCCGGATTCGCTCTGAGCGTTCATTCTGCAGAGATAGCATCTCCTCTTCAATCTGACAGAGACAACATAGTCACACTGTTAGTTCTCGGACACAGACAACAAGGATTGTCTCTTCTGATGAAACTCATAGCTCTATGTTTTAGTCATTTCTATAGTTTACGTAGGTTTAATTGATTATATACTGATCACTTCCATTTAATACCACCTCAGTGTTTGAATACAGGACAGCATTACAAAGCACAGGACATACAGACCAGTGTTCAGGTGCACATACCCTCTGCTCTAGCAGCGCTCTGCGGATTGACACCCTCTGTTCCAGGTCCTTCACCTCTCGCTCATGCTGGCTATCGGTGTGGATCTTGATTTTGCTCTGGTAGGCATTCAGCAGCTCCAGCTCCTGCTGCAGTTGCATTCGCAACACCTGGTACTCTGCCTCCTGGGTCTCATCCAGCCGCAGCTGTAGCATGAAACAGGACGAAGGTCAATATCAGTAGAGCACAAACTAGAGCACTGATTAAGTTGAACAAAAAAAAAAAAACTTGTATCAGATTAGACATGAATTGTTGCTATAAAACAGCAAATAATCTATCAATCATCAACCTATCTACATGTAGTTTGGTGTTCTGTATAGGTGTAGGTGCAGTTTTTCAGAGGTGGGCGGTGCACGGAATTTTCCTTGCCTTACTCACAGCCTGTGTGGACAGCATATCGTTGACGGAGTGGTCGTATTGCTCGGCCAGGATGGCCAGCTTACGTGTTTGTTCCTCTTTGAGGCGTTTGAGGACGGCCTTGTGGTCAGATTTAGGGGTGCTCTCCAGCAGATGGTTCCTGAGGGCTTTGTATTGACGAGTCTGGATCTTACAGGTTTCTTGGAACTGACGTTTGATCTGGAGCTCTTTGGACTAAAGAAAAGCGTTGAAAATAATCAGACAACACAATTCATCACAGTCATCTTTTGCCAGAATATATACTAGAATATAAAGATTTTCCAAGATAAATTATCATGGGATGTTTTAATCTAAGAGTTCTTAGAGTTCTCTTTCCCACGTACCTTGAGGCTTTTTGGCTGCTGCCGGACCTCCATGGCATGCTTCTGGCGCAGTTCTTGTTCACGCCTTTTGTTGTACTCCATTTGGTTGGTCAATTCAGTCTGGTGTTGCGTTCGGATGAGGTCTGCCCGCGTTCGTTGCACTGAGCTCAGCTGCCGAAATTCCAGCTCCTGGGTGGACTCATGGTGCCGCAGCAGCATTGCACATTCAAGATCCTTCTGGGTCTGCTTTTTATTCAGGTCCTGGGGGGACAATGAAGAAGTTTTTGCAATCAGTACAGAAAAGGCTGAATGCCATGAAGGCTATGTTGTCTGGGCTCCAGCCACTGTGTCAAACCTCTCTGAGAAGGTCCTGCTCCAAATTGTGGCGAGCCAGCAGCATCTTCCTCTTGTACTGGCGACACTGCAGCTCATAGTACTGCCTCTGCCTTCTGAGCAGACTAGCCTCTTCCTCTGCCTGCATCTGCTGCAGACACTCCTTCTGACGGATCAACCACTCCTGTTTCTCCCTCTTTGGAGTCGACTGGTTCTCATTAAGCTCCTGTAGAGTGCAGTAAGGAAAAATAAGAGTGCACTCTGTATCAGCACTGGTGAAAAATCTAGATCAGTCACATACCTCCTTCAGCTGCTCCTTGCGCTGGCGATACTGCCGTTTTTGAGACTCCAGTAAACTGGTAAGTTCTTTCTTCTGTTGGCCAAGTATGTGTTGCTGGAACTTCTTCTCCTCAGCCAGAGCTGCTTTTGTCTGTAGGAGGACAGGAGGAGGTTCGAGTTAGAACTTTTTAAAACCATCTGTGTGGACTGTGTGAGAAAATCTGTCTTCCTCACCTCTTTCTCCAGGATGGCCTGGTGCTTCTTCGCCAGCTTGTCAGCCTCTGTGGAGAAGCTGTTCCTCTGGTTCTCTAGCTCCTTGTCCAACTTCAGCTGATGCTCATCCATCTCTGCCTTCAGTTTGTTCTCCAGGCCCATCAGCTGCTTTTGGTGCTGCCTTCTCATACGTTTGTACCCAGACATCTGCTCTCGCAGTGCCGATCCCTGCTCATGTTCCTGGATCTGACGGGTCACCTGGAGGATATTAAAAAGAACAGATCAAATAACTGTTTGAGAACAGTTGTACCAATTAGCCACAGTCAGGAAGCCTTTGTAGTTTGCCTTGTAGTCAGTTGATAATGTTACTATACTATAGCTCTACTGTATTAGTAATCCAAGTAATATCTGCGTACAGTGTAATTGGCCACAATGACCAGCAAACCCTTATTTTAATCTTACCAAAGAGGCAGTACGGATGGTGGCAAAGTGGTCACGGTTGCGATAGTAGGCCCGACGACGTCCAGCTGAGGGAGCCTGAGGTTGATCCATCTCTGGCTGGTAAGGGTCATCATAGATGTTATCCTGACCCTAAAGAGGAGGGTGGGTCGTAGGGAGAATGGAGAGACTTGTATAAATAATAGTGACAATCAACATAAGCATTCCAAATTAGGTTTGGCATTTTCAGAGTATTAAAGCCATCCACGTGGACTGACTGGACGTACCGTAGGACGGTGAATGATGGAACTATTGGAGGTGACGGTGTGCTCCCCCTCCTGCATCATTGCCATCTCACTACTGCTGTCATCAGAGGCATCGGCCAGGCTGTTGACAGAGCTGCTCTGAGAACTGGCTGAGATGGACATACTGGGAACCGACTGGGAGCTTTCCATGCTGTTGACTGTGCCTGTCTGCAACAGGTACTGCTCCACCTCCTGATACACACAAAAGCCCTTCAATTTACTTAGTGCCTTTAGCTCTCTGCCAAATTACTTAGACACTGCTAACATTAATGTTTGCTTTTCAGGTTGAGCTGGTGTCATGTTTGTCTGAGCCACAAACACAAAGTCTCCATCTTGTCCTTACTCCTCACCTCCTCATCATCCCCACCCTCAGATACAGGGCCATTCTGCTGGGTTTCCTGGAAGAGGATCTTCTTCATCTTGCGGTACTGCAGGTTGTCCAGCTCCCTCACTGCATCCTTGGTCCGTGCAATCAGGTCCATGACCACAGTCAACGGACGCTCACGACACAAAAACCGGTGCTACAAGTAGAGGGATGGAAACAGATGATCAGTAATACTGCAGTGAGGAAAAAGTTAATGCACGTGTTTGCACAAAACTGGATAAACGACAGGCACTGGAAGAACATCAGCTATATAAATTCTCACATTCAGCAGCACGTCCGAGGTAGGCCGGTCCTGGGGAATCTTCTGTAGGCAAGAGTCAACAAAGTTGCGGAAGGAATCAGACCTGAAAGGAATTGATTGACAGATCAATTGAATGATCTTTACCAAACTTTATTGGGGATTCAAACGCATTTTAATGGAATGATGTTACTCTCAGTTCAGAGGAGGACTGAATGAGAACAGAGCAGATTAGACATTTCTTATGAGAATAAGAAACTGATGTTTTTTAAGAAATGAAGGAATAGTCTCACCAGTGATTGGACTGCAGGATGGGACTTTCATTCTGAGCAATGTGGTATAAGGCACTCATAGCATTCATGTTGAACAGTGGGGGCTTTCTTTCCGCTGTGGAAAAAGTACATAGTCTTAGAATCAAAGAGCTTAATATCTGCACATAAGACTAAAGAGTTGGACAGCAGTCTTTACCCAGTTCGATGCAGGTGATGCCCAGTGACCAGACGTCCACCTTGCCATCATATTGGCCTTCATCCATGGCCAAGATCACCTCTGGTGCCATCCTAGAGGACACAGCAGTGGTTATCCAGAGGCACAAGTAATAACAATAACCCTTAGAACAAACAGAAATGGATCACTGTTGCCAGTCCAGTTTTTCCCCATTTATAATTGAAGCTTCCGTCAATGACAATAGACTTCTTAGTGATCTAGCAGCCTGCGTAAAAATATTTGCTGCATGCATCCCTGCTTACTGATCAAATGTAGGTGCTGTAAAAGAAAACAGCAGGTTCTAGATAAACACTCACCAGTAGGGAGTCCCCACAAAGGAGTTGGCAGGGGCCACAATCGAGGCAGAACCAAAATCCCCCAGTTTGACCTGACCAGGCTCCGTCAGCAGGATGTTTCCTGCTTTCACGTCCCTGCAGGAGTCAGATATTAATTCTCACATAGTTGTGTTTCACAATGACACAATTTATACATATATAAACATACAAAAATAAGAATACACAAAAGTTTACCTGTGAATCATATTGTGAGAGTGAAGATATGCTAGTCCCTGCAGTGCCCCATGGGTAATAGCAGCTATTTCAACTTCCTGTAGGGGCTTTTTGTGAACTGCAAAAAAAATAAAAAAAAATTACAACTCAAAAAAACAAAAAAAACCACAACAATGAACTGTAAACAATCATGATTGTGAACTAACCTTCGAGGAGATCTGAAGCCGAGCCCAGGCAGTACTCCATCACCAGCTGAGGGACAATCAGAGCAATAAACAATACAGAGGTGGATATCGTCTTGTGGAGGTTTGTCACATACTCATCATGCTCCCAGAGGAAGTTTTTTCACACTGGTATCTTGAGTAGCTTCAACAGTTACTCTGTATAGTTTGCTTATTGATCAATAAATATGCAATTTCAGCTTCTAAAAAACATGTTTCGCTGTTTTGGGGTTTTTCCCCCAGAGTATGACAGTGCCTACTCCTGACTGACACCATACATACCCATGCTGTGTGTTCTTTCAGGTAACAGCCTCGATACTCAATAGTGTTGGGGTGGCGAAGTTTCTGCAGGAACTTCACCTCTTTTATGATGTCCTGCCATTTCTACACACGAACACAAAAACACTTAGTCAATCTACTGTATAAACACAGCCACTTTTTGTTATCCACACTTTCAGGAAGAGCAAGTCAGAACAGTCACTTAACATTTAAGACTAAAAGATTACATTTGTCAATATCTATTTGATATACCTACCTCATTTGTCTGTTTGCCGCTGTAGGACATTTTTTTGATGGCCACCACCTCATTGTTTCGCACATCTCGGGCCTGTTGGACAACAGACAAATAATTTACCATGACAAGTAAACACAAGAAACCAAAGCACTCGGAAAACAGAAAGCTAAGCTCAATGATATGAAACAAATATTTAATTGGACACAGAAGCAGGACTTGATGAAATGCTGAATCTTTCTCTGTACCTTATTTTGAGTAAGAGGATGCATACACGTTCATTTTAAATACCGATAGGAAAACTGCACACATGTAATTGCCATTCTGAAGAAATATAACTGGAGAATTCTGGTTACTCTAATCCCTTGTCCTATTTACAGAATCTGCATTGTTTCTTGTTTGCATTGTGTTCTAGAAATCAGCTTATGAATACACCAGAGACCAGACTAGAAATCGTGATTTCTCCCTCCTTCCTGTCTAAAATACATTTTTAAAAGAGTTTGCATATTCAATAAATGCTTTACAACAATTCTTATTGTATTTAATTGGGAAAAAAATTTCCATAATTTATATGAACAGAGATGATCCAGAGATGATGAGTATGTTTATTTTTTTTTAATCAAAACTCTTTTTTCTCAAAAGCTATTCAAATGACTTAGTCCTCCAAAAGGCTTAATCCTAAATCCCAAGTGGGGATGCCGCTAACCAAACATAGATGAACTCATGCTGTACTGTGATGGTCCCATCCCAGACTGTAAACAACTGAATCATGTATCAATATGGATTTACTATAAATAATTTCAGCATTACAACATAACATTTATTAGTTATTTTAATAAAATGTGCACCTTGACCGGTATTCTAAGCAAACATTCAAAGATTGTCAGAGTGTACATGTAGAACCGCTTTTGTTAAATTGATGCAAATTGATGCACACTATCTATTTTCGTAGCACATCTCTAATGGCCTTGTGAGGATCCTCTGCATCTCAGACATTCAGTGTAGCAGTGAGAGCGATGTGGAGGTGTTAGTCTACCACATTGCCTGAAGAATATCTCACAGGTGAAATGACATGCATACACATGTTGTGTTCACACTGTTTTCCAATGAGGTGGGGATTTTTTTTCAGATTAGCAGTTTCTTTATTAATGGCAAAACCCAGACAAGACCATTTTTTTTATACCCACACAAATTAACACTGCCCACAGAACAACCATTCTGTGCTAAGTTGAGGGTGAGAAATATCTGAAAAATCACACCAATTTTTGATCTCTCAAACATGAAGAATATCCTGCACAAGTTGAGCCTTAATCAAGTGAAAAAGAGTCTGCTCTGGGCCCACACTACAAATTGCTGCATTTTTCTTAAATTTAAAGCAATCAGGCTCTGGAGGCTTTTACCACCGCCAGCTAATATAAATAAGAACTTTTCAGGTAGGATCTCAAAGGCACCTTCAACAAAAACGGTACGTGTGGAAGTGACCGACGTTTATGGCAAGTCGATAACAACTCTGGAGCTGGGTTTATAGTGTGTCTAAACGAGGCATGCCACAAAACCCTACAGTACACCATCAATTTGGCATTGACTTAGTAGTACACTACAAAGTCAATGCCAATGTTTGAATGAGACACAGCTATGCTAAGGTTATATATATGATAGGGATAGCGTGTTGTTAAGGCTGCTGAGATCAGAGGGAGCCGCTTGCTCTTTCAACACTACAATTTCTTTGATCCAGAAAAACACCACAGCTTCCTCTTAACTGAAACGGGGTTAGTACAATACAAAGTCCTTTACATAAAACAGAACAGCCAAAGGACAAGACTGAATAAAAAATTCTAATTATCTGATGACTGTTGAATCTAAACTCAGAATAAACAGATGTAATGTCTAACTTACAAAGTACACCGCTCCGAAGCTGCCATGGCCAATCTCACGGAGGTCAGCGAACAGCTTCTCCGGATCATCTTTGCAGAAGAGATCTGCCACATCCGGGTCCTTCAGATTGCCCGCCCGTGCATTCGAGGGCATGGCCAGGGCCTAAAGATGGAAAAGAGCACAAGTCATGACTGGGAAATTACAGTTAGTGTTAGTCTAAGTTCCTTTCAGAGTTTCAACATCCAAATTGTTTTGCTTTTTACAAGAGTATGTGCTTTTGTGGTAATGATACCAATACTTCAGATGCTGTTTCAAGAATCTAAAATTCGTTTTTTTTTTAATATTAAAAAAGATGTATTGAAAATTTTAGCCATTACATTAATAACTCTTTATATTTGGATCATGGACTGGGTTTCCATTGTTTTTTTAAGGATGTGAAGCATCTGTTTTCCACTTCAGTTGGGCAGAAAACCATCTAATTTAACATGTTTATCATGCTGGAATAAGCGCTCTCATGAAGTGACCCATTTGCAAAATTCCCTCACAAGCACAGAGACTTTATCAGCTGCCCTGATATCCCCAGTCTAGGGTGTGCATCACGACTGGATGCTTTTGTGAAACCATTGAGTTAATGTGAATTTGGCACCTCGGCAGTGACAAACAAAAACCTCATATCCCACAGTTGATCTATCTGTGACAGCAACCAGCTTGACAAGCCGGGGCATGTAGACAGTTACAGAGAAACACTTGATGTTTAACTGTTTAACTGTAGGAAGATCAATTCACAAATGGCAACAGACCACAGAGGAAGTGCCACACCAACACCAGAGGGTGTACACAGATGTGTACACAGAGACAAAATGGCAGCTGATCTCCACAAAGTGCACCTTAACATAAATTTAATTTAGCAGTTTCAGCTGGTGAAGTGACATCAAATGCATAAATATAAAAGCTTTCAAATTAAGAATATGACAATTTTCTGATATTTAAACAAAACACATGCTGGTATTCTTTGATGTCCTTGTAAGTATTAAAATACACTAATCAGCCACTGCATTGTGACCACTGACAGATTAGGTGACTAACAATGATCAACTCTTGTGGAATATATTTTGCAGCATGTGAATATTTTATCCTCATATCTGATGTTAGAAGCAGGAAAAATAGGAGGACCTTTGACAAAGCCTTTCATGGGAACCGTATTCCCTGATAGCAATGGCATCCGTCAGCTGGATAATGCACCCAGCCAAAACACAGCACAAAAAGATTCCCCAGATTTTAACTGTAACCCAAGAACGGTGCCACACCGGGTAATTTCAACTGTGGAAGAACCATGCGAGTTAGTTTTCCTTTAAATGTCTGAAGCGTGAAGATTGTCATGAGACCACAGGGACTATAAAGGCTCACATGCACATGGAGGCAGTGTGGTTACTAAAAGACCAACAGAACATCTTTAGAGAGGTTACAGTCATGGTTTTCACAGTGCATTCACATTGAACAACTTGGATATAATTTGATGCTTAAAAATAAATCACTTAAAGTATTCACATATTATTATATTGCCATGAAAATGAGCCTCGGAGAACCTCCACATACATTTCATTACATGCATGACACAGATCAAAGAGCAGCTGAGGCCGAACAGACAGCATTTCACCACGACGGTCCAACTTAAATCAAAGACCGATTTAAAAAAAAAATCCATAAAAATGAGCCATGGTTATTGACACATGCAACATCGTTGTATAATAGGGTTAATGTAGCTGCTCATCCTTTGAGTGTCAGCTGGAGCCCTGAGGAAAGATGGCAACATAACCAGGCCTCTGTCATCCTGCGAATGCATGAACACATGGCCTCAGGGTCTCTTTTTAATGCAACACTGCAAAGCTTGTTCCTTTTAAAGTACCGCTGTGTAAACACGTAAGTAGATCTGTGCTAGATGAGGAGACAGATTCCCACCCTCCCGCCCCCTGACCCAACATTTCTTCAACATGCAGTGAACCAATTTCCAATTATACATTATGTGGCATTCGGTGGCCTGATGTGTTCAATTCAAAGCAAGGAGGCAGACGCCTCCAGCTAATGTCTACCACACCAACAAAAAACAACCTATGTGAAAATGTGAATTGAGACCTTCATTAAAGTTATCTTCATTTTTAATTTTAATATGACTTTACTGTACTCCACAGTTCATTAATAGAACTCCATGAATGTAATTGCAGTCTCCAAATTGGGTCATGTTTACTTTGTTGTTCTTTGCCTTATTAATGTGATTTTAAATAAAAGATATATGCTGAGTGTAATTAAAAAGTGGGCATTAGATGGATCACGTTAATCACCCCCTACTTGTTGACTTCTGAGTTTCATTTCAATGTACAAAAATACAAAATCATTCACTGTTTCTGAGATGAGGAGGCGTCTTGTGTTATCTATTTTTGGCATTTTCCAAGGAACTGGGTTGCTCTTACAAGCTTAAGCATGCAACACTGGGAAGGCAGGTTTCCTCAATTTTCTATGTGGAAAACAAACTTGCACATGTTCAGTCAAGCTGAATGACAAGGCAGCAGCCAGCACAAAGAGGAAATAGGGAAGCAGAGACTCAGACTGATCTTTTGAATACAAAGTGTGACATGAAATGTGGTGTGTCACAACGAGCACGATCACACGGCTAAACTCAGCCCCCACTGGCAAAACAGTTTTGCATAATAAAGACATTATCACTTAAAAAGCCACATCATAAAAACTTAACTATGGCCCAGTTCCTATTTCAATTACAGGCAATGAGTTTAGTCTAAACATTACCAATACAAAATGTAAAATATATGATGAATCCTCAAGCTGCATCACCATAACAACAAATACACCACGCACATTGAAAATTACATAATTAAACCCGAATGTCTTTCCGTGATTTGGTGCAAAATCTCCTGACACAGACTGGGGATTGTTTACAACAAAGTGAACCTCTCTAAAATTATCTGGGAAGAAATAAAGATACTCAAGATATGTGGCTTTGATTTTAGGCTTACATAAGCATTACATCAAGCTCTGACCCAAATCGGGAACCACTGATCTATTTAGTTGCTTTTGTTTGGAAACTACAACAACACAAATGGCCTTGACTGGCCTGTAAGTAGTCACTGTGTCCGTAAGAAAGCTCAAGGGACTGTATTTCGTGTTGAAAAGACTGAATATCAATGTACTATGAGTATATCCATGATATCCGATAGTCCACAGTGTTTGCGTTACGTTTTGGAAAGGAAATTCCTACATGAAGCCAGTAAACTGTTATTAGTGCCGTTGGCGTATAGAGTGAAAATACAACCTTTTAGGATGAAGCCAAACTCTCACTGACTGTGCGTCTTGGGTGTCTGGTCGTTTGTGGACAAACACTAAATTATGTCAACCAACGACACAAACGCAGGTAAAAAAACAAAAGATGTACACCCGAGCTACGTGGCTATGGCTAGTTTTTTTTTAAAATAATGTATTCTCTCATCACATGCCTCTGAACATAAAGACCACCGAGCGACCTCGGACCCAAGTTTGAAAACCTATAGGACAGCTAACCAGGTTAGTCAGCTAGCATCGCTGCTAGCTGATTGTAGCCTTACTTACCGCGGCTTATTGTGGTTCCGATCTGGAACGAAAAACAACCGTTAGCAGCCAAGCTAGCAGCGAGCCCCAATCCTCATAGCCTGGGTTTCCTCTCAGCAGACAATCAACACGATGAGTGTCCCATTTTCACAGAAGTCCATCCCGATTTCAGAATAACCGTGCAAATATACAATCGTTTCCAAATTACACGCGTTACTTTAGAGAGCTTAATTTAAAACTTCGGGATCTCCGGTTGCCACTCTGTTACGTTACTGGGTTACTAGCCTTAGCTAATTGGCTAGCTTAGCTTTGATAGCCTACGAGCTAACGTTAATGTTAGCTGTTCTGTGGGGTGTGGCTAATATTTCGCCGCGGTGCGCCGCCTGCAAGCATATTGTCCTATTGCACCAAACCTTCCTGAATTGTGTACTTAAAACTCTTCTTAACATCTGCGCCCCATCCTTTGGCTGGACTTAGTTCTTCCTTCGTTTTTGTTCTTGCTAAATACAAGATGGCACAGACTGATGGGGCGGGACTCGAGCCGTGACCGGAAACTGCTGGGTTTGATTTCCGGTGACGTTTCCGCTTCAAAAACTAAAAATGGTATAAATAAACCGACCTACATAATATTAATAAACTGGAACAAACGCTCGAAGGCTAGATTTAATGATTATTTTTTATAAGACTGCAAATCTGTTGGCCACTTTATGTAATGAGGCGCAGCAGCTAAAAGAGGTCGTATCAATTTACTTTAGTGGAAACGTGAGGTATTCAATTTTATGCACTATATATATGAAATATGAAAATATGCATCCAAGTTTGACTTGATTTACAGAATAGGTTTTTCAATCAGTTACATTTTCTACTTTCACTAAACTTTACTTAAGCTTCCATATTTTATTTTATTGTTATAGAGTCTAAGCCGGCATTTTCTGACTTAATTCGTCCAGGAGGCGCTGAAAAAAACTTATATTGTGACATCTAGTGGTTATATCTGCGTACTGCACTCACCGTCAGAGATCATTTCACATTTTTCAGTCCCACATTTACAAGAGGTTTTTTCTTTTAATGGTAACTTCATGTTTCAAAAGTCACAAATATTAGTTATTAAAGTACAATTTATTATTTACCAAAATTATGTATTGCAAAGTCCAGCAATGCAATTATATAAAACAGACAATTCAGATCACTCTTAAAGTCTAAATATTATTATATAAGTAAACATAAACAAACATGAAGGTCAAATTTAACCGTTGTTGCATAGAAAACAGTTGTTTAGCAGAACATCAGCTCCAGTGATCAGAGTCTGTGTTAAGAGCCACTTTAGTCGACCTCTTCAATAGTTGGCCCCTGGGAGCCGCCTCGTGCCTCCTCTCTGCAGCCACCTGTGGGCATCCCTCCCTGATACAACTTGCTGATGATGGGGTTGCAGACTTTCTCCAGCTCTTTCTGCTTGTGTTGGTACTCCTCTTTATCAGCCAGCTGGTTGTTCTCCAGCCAGGTGATGGTCTCATCGCACTTCTGAACCACCTTCTTCTGGTCCTCCTCACTAATTTTGCCCTTCAGGTTCTCGTCCTGCACGCTGCTCTTCATGTTGAAGGCATACGACTCCAGGGAGTTCTTGGCAGTGATTTTGTCCCTCTGAAGGTCGTCCTCAGCTTTGTATTTATCAGCGTCCTGCACCATCCTCTCGATCTCTTCTTTGCTCAGGCGGCCCTTGTCGTTGGTGATGGTGATCTTGTTCTCTTTGCCGGTGCTTTTGTCCACTGCAGACACGTTCAGAATGCCGTTGGCATCGATGTCAAAGGTGACCTCGATCTGAGGGACTCCTCGTGGAGCAGGTGGGATTCCTGACAGGTCAAACTTGCCCAGCAGGTTGTTGTCTTTGGTCATGGCTCTCTCTCCCTCATAGACCTGGATCAGGACCCCGGGCTGGTTGTCAGAGTAGGTTGTGAAGACCTGTGCTTGTTTTGTGGGGATGGTGGTGTTGCGTTTGATCAGAGATGTCATGACCCCTCCAGCTGTCTCAATACCCAGGGACAGAGGCGCCACATCCAGCAGCAGCAGGTCCTGGACGTTACCTGAGGTGTCACCCGTGAGAATGGCGGCCTGGACGGCAGCACCGTAAGCCACTGCCTCGTCTGGGTTGATGCTCTTGTTCAGTTCTCGGCCGTTGAAGAAATCCTGCAGCAGCTTCTGGATTTTGGGGATTCGGGTGGAGCCTCCCACCAGAACAACGTCGTGGATCTTGGCCTTGTCCATTTTAGCGTCCCTCAGAGCTTTCTCCACTGGGTCTAACGTTCCCCGGAACAGGTCAGAGCACAACTCCTCAAAGCGAGCCCTGGTGATGGAGGTGTAGAAGTCGACACCCTCAAACAGAGAGTCGATCTCAATGCTGGCCTGGGAGCTGGAGGACAGGGTCCTCTTGGCCCTCTCACAGGCTGTGCGCAGCCTCCTCAAGGCTCTCTTGTTCTGGCTGATGTCCTTCTTGTGTTTCCTCTTGAACTCCTCTACAAAGTGGTTGACCATGCGGTTGTCAAAGTCCTCTCCGCCCAGGTGAGTGTCTCCAGCCGTGGCTTTGACTTCAAAGATACCGTCTTCAATGGTAAGGATGGAGACATCAAAGGTGCCTCCACCCAGGTCAAAGATCAGGACATTTCGTTCTCCTGACTTGCCTTTGTCCAGACCGTAGGCGATGGCCGCCGCTGTCGGCTCGTTGATGATCCTCAGGACGTTGAGTCCGGCAATGACGCCTGCATCTTTAGTGGCCTGTCTCTGGGAGTCATTGAAGTACGCTGGAACTGTGATGACTGCGCTGGAGACTTTCTGTCCAAGGTAGGCCTCAGCAATCTCCTTCATCTTCACCAGGACCATGGAGGAGATCTCCTCAGGGTAGAAGGCTTTGTCCTCCCCTTTGTACTCCACCTGAATTTTGGGCTTCCCTCCATCTGAAACCACATTGAAGGGCCAGTGCTTCATGTCAGCCTGCACCACTGACTCATCAAACTTTCTTCCAATCAGTCTCTTGGCATCAAACACAGTGTTGCTGGGGTTCAGAGCCACCTGGTTCTTGGCTGCGTCTCCGATCAGCCTCTCAGTGTCAGTGAAGGCCACGTAGCTTGGCGTGGTCCTGTTGCCCTGGTCATTGGCGATGATTTCTACTTTTCCGTGCTGGAACACCCCCACACAGGAGTAGGTGGTGCCCAGGTCGATGCCGATTGCTACACCTTTAGCTGCAGACATTTTCAGTGGTGATGGTCGCCTAAGAAACAGAAAAAGTACATTTTAGAAACTAGTAGCAGCACAATATTTATCTAATAAAAAGTCAAAGTCTTTATTGTCAAAACTACTATATGTGCTGGACATACAGAGAATCGAAATGGCATTACTCTCAACTCCACAACATATAACTAAGACTAACTAAGAACTTAAGTATAATCATTATGAATTATGAATTTAATCGAATATAATGTATCATGGATGTAAATACATTTCAAAATAAGCATCCAAATATCTCCTCTAATTTCAAATTAAAACAACATATGTATGGATTTTCATGTTAAAGTTTCAAACTGAACACTGAGAAATGAAGGTTGAACTTACAGTTGTGTTTGTTGGGCTGTGCTGTGAGAGTTCTTCTTCTTCTTCTTCTTCTTCTCCTTCGTCTTCTTCTCTGGATCTCCTGCTGCGGTCTGCTCTGCTTGTGTCTCTGCACTCAGACCAGCCGCTTTATATCTGCCAGCTGACTGACTGGAGCCTTCTAGAGGGTTCACGCACAACGTCATCAAGGCTGCGTCATCACCACAAGGCAGCTTCCTGTTTGCCACTTCAAAATAAAATACGGCATTTCTATACAACTGTGGGTACCCCACACTCAACAGCCTCGTATTTTATTTTAAGAGAAAATTTACGTTCCTTCCGGTATTTTTTCATTTTGTCACTTGACACACGATTCTCGATTTGTCGAGGTCGAACCTTCTGGTCTGGTAAAGAACTTTCTGGAAAAGTGGAGCAAACGCGAGAGAACTTTTGTATGATGCGTTGCATTTTTTTTGTTTCCGGTGTTCACCTAAAGTGAAAAGATAAATGAAAGCAACTTTTACTTTGGAATCTGTATTTTAAAATTAAATCACGTAATAGTTTATTTAAGTTGATCTGTAGATTCACTGAACCTTAAAAAATAAAAACAAAAGAGGGAACTGTGGGAAATTGGGCCAACTGGACTGATAGTTTTCTGTAGACATTTCGTTACTGCCCTGAATGACTTCAGAGAGCTCAGGGTTTATGAAGACACATTTCTACTGTTGTTAGTAAGTTTTAGTGTAAAAAGAAGAAAAATATTCTTAGTTCTTTTAGGAAAGGCAGTTTTTTTGTATATTATTATTCCTATTTGGAATATTTTGAGAATAATGCAGCAAGTTTCAGGAGTACTAATGTTTATGGGAGTAATTACAAAACGATATTTTAGCCACGTTTCAGCAGGTTTTGAGTTAATTCTAATCTTTCCACTAGATGGCGTCAAAGTAGTGATAAATGATTAGCAGCAATTCTAGCCCGCAAACTACCATCCACCCAAAAATTAGGAAGGCAACACAAGTCAGCTGTTGAGCACGGCATTACCGGTAACATCTGCCCAACCCAGTGCTGCGGTCATCCCGTCTGCTCTTCGGAGAGACACGGCCGTGCTGTGTACGCTTTAAAAATGGTGCGCGACTATGCTAAAATGTACGGTAAAGTGTGCGGAATGTCCACTGCGCTTACAGACGTTACCTCGGTGCTGCAGTGACGTATGTCATTGTCATCCGCTCAAGCACAGTTCACACAGTTCTTCCCAGACTTTCCTAACTTTGTGATTTGATACTTTTTAAATTAGTTTTAACTCTAATGGTTTTCTTAAACATGACTATGTTTCAACAAACACACTCAAAGTAGACCTGGACACACAGGGTAGAGAGAGGGGAGGACAGAGGAGTAACCAGTAAATGACAGCAAAAGACTCTTACAATGATAAAAAATGTAACAAGAGTATATTTATAAATGTACATACTGTGCCAGTGGTCTTCAATTTATATTATTATTTATGAAAACAAACTGACCCTTTGCTTTTCTGTGGAAGTCTTTGACGCCCTCACAAAAATATAATTGCCCACCCCTGGTCTAAGTTGATATTTTCTCATATGATCACATTTTAAAGCTACACAGGATTTTTCTAAATCTGAGGTCAAATAATATTCTTGTGCAGGTTGGTTTCCATCAGTGATATATTTATCCTACTTCTTTTCTCTGTGTGCTTTAACAACCTGTCTGCTTATGACATTCTTGTGTGTTTGAGGTTCTAGAAATGATTTACAGATTCATTTTGAACAGCCAAAGGTGAACCCAGGCTCAGATTCTTTCTCTTAGCATGATTTAAAACTAGAGCTTCACTCTCTGCTAACACAGCACTAACACTGTAACAGTAGTTAGCTTCACTGAGCTTGCACCTGTTCAGATTCTTGTATGAATCACTGAACATTTTGTTCTTTAATTATTGTTACACAACAAAAGCTGCTTTTGTAACAAACGTGTAATTCAAGAGCTTAGAACAGGTTAGAGTTCCATGAGGACATTTTGCTGCTCCGACAAACAGCCAGAATTGATGAAGCTCCGTCCACATGCCTCCTTCAAGCTCCAGGAAAATTAGAAATTCCAGTCACATTTATTCTCATTTTAATTTAAGGAAGTCTGGTTGGCGTACAAATGATTTTCTCTTCACTGAGCTCATGATGTTTACTCAGACCTCAAACTAAAATTAATTTAATGATAATTTCATTGAATTATTTATGTGAAAAACAGCACAATGAAGTCATTCTGAGTCTGTTTGTACTTTGACACACGTTGGATTAAAAAACCTGTTTAACATCTCCTCCTTCTGACACTGTATGTGGATTACATCAGACCACAACAGAGAACCCAGCAGTCAAGGTCCCCCACATACCTGCGGCCAGTCCTGCTGGAAACTGCATTTGGTTAAGAAGGGCGTGTGTGTGGTGTGTTACCTTTAGAGACAGGACATGGCAGCAAAACAAAGCAGTTCACAGGGCGGCAGGTTTGGTCACACCCTCACGTTTCTGCTGCTGCTGTGAAACTCAAGTGATAAAACGTCACAGTTGTAAGATTTGCACCATGGGGATCAGGATGTTTGCTTGTGGAGCTGTGCTGTTGGCTTTAATGGTCACAGGTAAGTGTTTTAATTTACGTAAACTGATACTCATAATCCGCTTTGTTAACTGAAGGTCAGCTGAGATAATTGATTCATGCTCACATGTATCAATACATCTATTCTAGGCCACCCAAAAGCAACAGCTACATTTAACAACATTAGTTAAACAGGAAAAAAAATCATTAAATTGGACAAGAATCATAAGAATTTAGTGTAATTTCCCCTTATCTTGATGGTCAGGATTTTCTTAATTTGAAAATCCTGACCATCAAGTGTGTTGACATAGAAAATCCTGCTATCACAGACATGAAAGAAATACTACAATACTTTTATAATCAACTTTTAGTGTTATAACATATACAGGTTAATAGTCTTTATTGAAATTCACTTTGACTCTACAGATCAGGACACTACAGTTTATTTATTGGTGTGTGTTTTACTATTTTAAAAAAAGTATGAAGAAGTAAATATTGCTCCCAGTGTTCTTCTATACATGTTTTTACAGACTTGTCACGACTGAGTTGGACAGTTTATCTTAGTCATCACAGCTTTGATGCATCAGAGCTTCCATTTTCACACGATGACTTGATGCTTGGAGTCTGAATACTTTTATAAATGAGAGATTTCATCCACGTTACCATTGACTGGTCAATGAAAAACTATAATCGCCTGAACAACACATTCTAAAGTTAAAAGGTGAAGGAGAATGTTTTCTAAAATACAGGATTCAGAGAATAATAACGGTTGGTTCGGGTGAAACTGTTATGACAAAAAAATGCAGAGCAGCCAGTTTCTCGGTGTGTCAGTACTGCCTGTCCTGCTAATTAGCACGTCAGCAGAGTTTCACTTCTGGTGCTGCTACACCCTTAAAACGGTTCCCATCAGAAGGGTCAAAACCCTCTAAGGGGTCACCAGATGAATCAGAGGGGTGATGAGAGAATCATCAGGAAAATCAAAAAGAGAAAAAAACATGAGGTTGAGGAACAAGGAAGTGGAAGTCTTCCTCAATCTAATACATGCATTTTTTTCCAGTGACCGCAGCTTCTTCTCTTTGTGTTGCCATCATCCTAATCACTCTTCATGGTACAAACGTTCTTGGAAATGTTGCAACCAATCAACATTCTCTTTTGTTTGGCCACAGGCCATAACTCCAGCCTCAGTTGACAGCAAGTCAAAAACAACTGATGCTAGTGATTGCACGCAAACCAGTTGGTTCAGTTCTATGAAATGCAAACATGCTCAAATCGCTTTGTTTGTCTCTCCCACAGAAAGCAGAGCACAAGTGGATGGTGAGTTTGGCTTTCAGACTTTTGATGATTTATTTAACCTTACAGCAATGTCTGATTCTTCTTCCTGTTTTGTGTTGTACTGTGTGTCCAGCCTGAAACTTGCAGAGTCATATGCATCTACTTTGTATAAAGAAATGTTAAACACATTGAGGCAGAGACACTGACATGTGTTGTGTTTTATACTCCAGTTTGTGGCACTGCCCCGCTCAGCAATAAGATCGTTGGAGGCGAGGATGCTTCTGCAGGGACGTGGCCATGGCAGGCCAGTCTGCAAAGAAATGGCGCACATTTCTGCGGAGGCTCCCTGATCAACAACAAGTGGATCCTGACTGCCGCTCACTGTTTCGCCAGGTACGCAGCTTTTTATCTGAAGCAAACCTTGATGATTGGTCACCCCCACATATCTGAGCGTGTCATGTTTTGGTCTCCTCAGCGCCAGCACCTCAGGTCTGATTGTTTACCTGGGACGTGACACCCAGCAAGGCCTGAATTTTAATCAGGTGTCCCGGTCAGTGAGCCGGGTCATAAATCATCCTAACTATGACGACACGCCGAGTAACAACGACATATCCTTGCTGGAGCTGTCCTCAACTGTTACGTTCACAAACTACATCAGACCAGTGTGTCTGGCAGCAGCGGACAGCAGCTTCCCGGCCGGGACGAACTGCTGGGTCACTGGCTGGGGAAACATTCAGAGTGGTGGTGAGGATTAATTCAGTACTTGGTGTTAAGACAAACTGAATGGATTTTTGTTGTTGTTAGACCCTTGGACAAGTGTCTGATTTGGAAATACAACTTCCTCCACTCACAATGTCGCAACACAACACTAATAAACACTCCCAGTGACACAATACTGCCAATACCAGCTCACAGGAGCAGCCTGAAGACGTCATCCCAGTCTGACGATATACCAGTTTAGAGGAACTCAATCATTGTCTTCAACAGGCAAATACATCCAGTGTAGTGGTGGATTAATCCATATAATTATGTGCACTACCTTCAGATTGGGACCTTCAGTTCTGTTAATGTTAATGTCCCTGTTGTCTTTTCCAGTTTCCCTTCCTTCACCTCAGAGACTGCAGGAGGTCAGCATTCCCATCGTGTCCAACGCTGCCTGTAGCAGGTCCTACAGTGGTATTACAAGCAACATGATCTGTGCTGGATTCACTGAGGGAGGAAAGGATTCCTGCCAGGTAAGTCCTGACTGTGACAAGACTCACCTGTTAACTGGAAGTTTGAGGTGACTGGCTTGTCTGATGTGTGCAGGGGGACTCAGGTGGACCCATGGTCTATAAAAATGATACCAAGTGGGTCCAGGCTGGAGTGGTGAGTTTTGGAAAAGGCTGCGCTGAGCCCAATTTCCCTGGAGTCTATGCCCGAGTGTCCCAGTACCAGTCCTGGATCAACAGCCAGATCTCCAGCAACCAGCCGGGCTTTGTCACTGGCACGGCCACTGGAGCAGCTCACGTCATCTCTTTCTCACTTCCTCTGCTGCTGTCCATCCTGCCTGTCCTCTTCTCTCTGTTTGTCCTCTCATAGGAAGTTCAATGAAGCCAGATGTCAATGCTGAGATTCATTCCTCTTAAAACAAGCTAAAAAAATCTGCTCATGGATTTTGTACTACTTTAAAAAACATGTGTACTTTTTAAAATGTGAGATCTATAGCCAAGACATTTTTTTTTTTTATTATTGATACATTTCCATCATCAGCTGTTGATGCAGGAGATGCTCATTCTGTAAAGGAAAGCACCATTGTAGCCATGAACAAAATACAGCCGACAAATGTTTCAAAAACAAAACTAAGGAGAAAATAAAATAAAAATAAATGATTGGTTCATTGAATGATTAAAAAAGAGGAGGAATTCACATTCTTATAAATTCATTGTAACTTTTGTCGGCAAAGAGATTTTGTTCTTGTTGTTTTGTTCGGTGTAAGTGCATGCTGACTTTTTAACTGAAAAATCTCAGGGAGGGATTTCTTTTCTGTATTTTTGAATTTTGCAACATTTGCACTAATGAAGGATTTGATACCTCATAAATCATTTTTGGATTCAGTACTGCTAACTGATTAATTACTAACGCATACAATGAGCACCTGCAACTGTGATTTACTGATTTAGCTTATCATTAATGAAGAATTTCAATGATATTTAAAATTATAATCTAGACAGACTTGTACATTGAAATAATCAGGGTCAGTCAGATATTACAAACCTTTCACAGGAATGCATTTATTACCTGCCTCTGATTGTTCCATACACACAGTATAATGTATATGTCTGGCCTCTTATAGCTGTGTTATGTTCAATAAATCATATTTTCCTAGCATTTAGACTATGGTGCTGTGATATTATGGACTGGTTGTGTCTTTGTAAGGGGTGAATAAGATAAGGAGAAAAAATAACCAGAAATAAAACAAGTATAAACACCTACTTGCTCACAAATGGATGAGTAGCAGCAGGGGCTAGTCAGCTAATGTATAATATTATAGCTTGTCTCTAATTACTTGATTACTGTACCTACTCAAGCAGTAAATAGCCTAAGAGAAACTCCTGCTACGTTACCACACTGAGGCATCCATCAGTCTGACCTAATTATAACCCTTAGTTAGGAATCAGGTCGAAAGCAAGAACCAAGAAAAACCAGACACATTCTTAAACCCGTCAGCAAACAATTAAAAGTTGCCTTTGTTTCTTCAGTCATTCCATGGTATGTACAGTTATTATGTGTACTCTGTACACACAATAAAAAGGCCTTAGGCGCACCCATTGGAAGTAATCTGGTTCAGTGTCCTGTCAAAGAACAAGTCAATATGCAGAAGGAGGAAACATGGATTGAAGCACCAACCCTGCAGTTAGTCCTTTATTGCTTGTAGTGGGTCACTGTGCACAAGAAGACACAAATACTGTAATTACAAACACTGGCAGTAATAAACTCATACCTGTTAAAGATTTATGTAAAGAAATCTTATTTATGTATTTTATGCAGTCTTTAGAACTGAATAGGCTTTTATTGTCATTTGTCAGGAAATTTAAAGTGTCGATCTGTTCAAGGTGCACAGTCATACATAATATATATTATATATATATATATATATATATATATATATATATATATATATATATATATATATATATATATATTCAACAATATAAACAACTAGTGAAAAAGAGGCTCTCAACTACCAACTGGAGGAGAGCACAGAGGTGATGGAAACCCAACTCCTGAACCTGGAAGAGGTGCTCGCAGTCAAAGACAAAAGCCTTGAGAGCATGCAGCAGCTCCTTAAAGACGTTAGAGAGGAGAAGAGGCACCTGGAAGAAAAACTCAGCAAGCCTCAGATGTCCAAGAAGGAGCAAAAAAAGGCAGAAAAGAAGCTGCAGAAAGAACGTGAGGAGAGGGAGAAACGGGAGAAGAAAGAGCGCAAGGAGAGGGAGAAAATGAAAAGAAACAACGTGAGGAGAAGGAGAAACAAGAGAAGAAGGATCGCAAGGAGAGAAAGAAGCTGGAAAAGAAACAACGTGAGGAGGCAGCAAAAGTGCTTCCAGATATGAGGAGCTGGCCTCTGAACTTTGCTCCCTGCAAAGCCAGCTAGAAACTGTGAACCAGACTATCCAGGAAGCAAACAGCATGCTGACCAGTGTGGCACAGGAGAGGATCTCCATGGAAGACAGGCTGACACAAGAGAGGAAGGAAAAGGATGAGTGCCCTAAAAACATGGGCCAATGCTTTGACAAATGTGCAGAGCTGGAAAATGAGGTTTGCACACTGCAAAGCCACCTGGACCAGGCCAACCAGACCGTCCTCGAAAGAGACAGTCTGATCCAAAAACTGAAGGAGGAGAAGTCTTCCTTAGAAGAGCAGCTGAAAAGGAGTCTGCAGAAAGAAAAGACAGCGGCAGCTGATGCAGGCAAGAGAGAACGGGAGGAAAGACAGAAACTTCAAAAGGACAGAGAAGACCTTCAGAACAAGCTGTCAGAGAGGGAAGCAGACATCATCTGTCTGCAGCAGTCTCTGGAAGTCCAGCAGAAACAGACTGAAACATTGGCTCAACAGTTTCAGGCACAGTTGGACCAGGCCAACCAGACTGTCCTGCAAAAAGACGGTCTGATCCAAAAACTGGAGAAGGAGAAGTCTTCCTTAGAGGAGCAGCTGAACAAGGCCAACGCGGAAACTCAAGCCGTCGGCAAGGAGCTTGGGCACGAAATGACCCAACGAACTAAAGAACGTGTGGAGTTATTAAATATGGTACTCACTCTGCAAGCTGTCCTGGACCAGGCCGACCAGACTGTCCTGCAAAAAGACGGTCTGATCCACAAACTGGCAGAGGAGAAGTCTTCCCTGGAAGAGGAGCTGAAACTTGAGCAGCAGGCTACAAAGGAAAGCCTACAGAAGGCTCAGCCTCTTCCTCATGAGCAAGAGGAACAGGTAAAACTGCTCAAGGACAGTAACGACGAGCCCTCTTCAAAGGTGTCTGAACAGCAGAACCCCATCAACTCCCTGACGGCTGAAAACAAAGCTCTCCAGACAGATGGAGGTCCAAAAGGAGGAGGACGCAACATCTGAACTCCTCACAAAGGAGTCCTCTAGGAGCAGCTGAAAAAGGCTAAGAGGCTGCAGAGACAACAGATAAAGCATGAGAAGGCCAATAAGAAAGAAGAGGAGGAACTCCTCACACTCCTGTTCTATAAAAAACAATTGAGGCTGCAGAGACAATAATAATAGAATCAGAATCAGAATCAGAATCATGTTTATTGCCATGTAAGTGAAGGGGGTTCACATTACTAGGAATTTGCCTTAGTGATTGGTGCATACAAAGAACATATAATAATTAACATGCAATAAGATAAAAACTAAGATAAAATTAAGTTAATAAACTACAGTAAGGCTAAATTTACATGACAGACATGGCGTAACAGACATACAATGAACAGAACATAAAATACTTGGCGGATGAAATGGTAAACATAGACCCTTATATGAACGAATGGAACAGTGTAATAATGTAATAATGTAACAGGTACCACATGGGTCGGTGAGGTGGTACTCGTGTGCAAGTAGTGCAAGTTGGAGTAAACAGTGCAAATAGTCGTCATTGTGCCGTGACTATACTAAAGTGACCTTCTGAAGTGACAGTGCAGAGCAGTGCATTAATTACAGTTTAACAGTCCAACAGCAGAGGGGAAGAAGCTGTTCTTGTGGCGCGAGGTTCTGGTCCGAATGGACCGTAACCTCCTGCCTGAGGGGAGTGGCTCAAAGAGTCCGTGTCCAGGGTGAGAAGGGTCAGCTGTGATCCGACCTGCACGCCTCAGAGTCCTGGAGACGTACAGGTCCTCGATAGATGGCAGGCTGCAGCCGATCACCTTCTCAGCAGAGCGCACAACACACTGCAGTCTGTGCCTGTCCCTGGCAGTGGCCCCAGCGTACCACACTGTGATGGAGGATGTGAGGATGGACTCAATGATGGCCGTGTAGAACTGGACCATCATTCTGGCTGGCACCTTGAGTTTCCTCAGCTGCCGCAGGAAGTACATCTTCTGCTGGGCCTAGGAGCTATGTTATCAGGGGCCCCCAGCAGGGTCTCCCAAGGCAAACAGGTCCTGGGTGATGGGTCAGACTAAGAGCGGTCCAAAAAACTCCTTATGAAGAGTACAATACCAAGGAAACGTGGCTGTACGTCTGATTACTGTTATCTTCATCGAGGTATGAACCTGCACCTGAGGTATGCAAAAGCACATCTGGACAAGAAAGAAGCATTTTGGAAAGAAATACTGTGAGATGAGCCTGAGATAGAGTTCTTTGGTCACAACCAGAGGAGGTATGCATGGTGGAAACCACACACTGAACTCCATGAGAGGAACTTATGGCCTACTGTGACATTTGGTGGCGTGTCCACCATGTTATGCTGAGCTGAGCTGAAAAAATAAAGTTGCTGCTTCAAAAGCTGATGCAGTGATTTTCCTAAGGGGTGCCCAAACTTTTGCAACTTTTTAAGACTGTATATACCTATATAGATATATATACACACACTCTGTTGTGTTACTTATATAATATTATAAATATACCAGTGTTCAGGTGTTTTTGTGGAATCGACCCACTTCTCCTGTTCAGCAGAACGTGCAGACCAACAGAAGCAGAACCACAACCCCCGCAGTATAACAACAACTCAGTTAGTTCAGCTGTGAGGAAGACTGTTAAACACACGTCTCAGGAGGGACGCCTTCTTTCCCTCCTGTGTCACTGCAAACACAAATCTGCTCTCACCTTCTTGGGTTTGGGCAGGATGGCACCGGAGGACGTGGTCACCGCTGTCCGGCTCGGTGTCACCGTCTTCCTGCAAGGCGTCAGCGGCGAGCAGCGAGCCGACAGCCGGACCAGGCGACCGAGGGCCGACGCCATGTTCCCAGCGTTTGCAGCAGCAGACATGTGGAGAAGGAAACGTTTGTGAAGGGAAACAGCGCCACCTCGTGGTTTTGCTCAGACGCTGCACCCAGCTCACCCAACGCCGTCCACACGATAGATGTTTTATAAATTAAACCAGCTAATACATCTATTATACAAACCTATTTGTGATGACAACATTTATTGTGCCGTTTTAAATCTGACTGAAAAATGGTGGAAGAATGTTATTTGCTCCATTAAAAAAAATGGAATTATTTTTTTAATTTACATATGCAATTTTCCCGTTGTGGGACTAACAAAGGTTTATCTTAATCTTAATTTTGTATATTCATGTTCTTCGTATTAAACCTTACATAAACTATTCTGAAGAAGACTTTATTCTATAATGTAACAACGTTATTGTGCAACCGGTGTAATAAATATCAAAATACTGATAATTTATAAGCTTTGCTGCGTCTTTTTCTAACGATAAACTGGATTAATAAACTGGAAGGTTTATGTTAAAATAAATAAATAAACGCACTACATCGCAACACTTCAACTAGACATAATGCTGTAATTCCAAACGACCAGTAGGTGGCAGAAGAGACTAAGAAACAGATAGAATTCCTTGCGCGGTTCTGAAGGGTATAAAAGAGAGAGAGAGGTTCTGAGCGGTGGAGTGGCGGTGGAGTGAAGGAGGAAGGGAGGTGTTCTTCAAGGTGGATGTTGTAGTTCGTTCTTTGACGATATAAACCCAGTTAAACCCAATTAAAGCACTAGTTAAGGTCAGAATGTCGACACCATGAGTCAGACCGCCGATAAAAAGGCGGAGTATATATACATGCAGAGTACTGTTTATTTTCGTGTTACTTCGGTAGCACATATACTAAAATTGGAACGATACAGAGAAGATTAGCATGGCCCCTGCGCAAAGGAAGGGCAACGTTTATGCCGGTCGGGGCCCCCGCCGGCCCCCGCGGCGCGGGGGGCCGCGCGGCCCGCGCCCGGGCCCCCGCGCCGCCCCTGCCGGGGCCCCGGGCCGGCCGGGACCCCGCGCGCGGCGCCCCGTCCGCCCCGTCCGCTCGAGCCGGGCGACCCGCCGGGCCGACTCAGAAGATCAAAAGATCCGTGGATCGCCGATCGACCAGCCCACCGCCCCGTTGTTTTGGCCCGGCCCTGCGCACATGGCTAATTTGCATATGACGCCGTCTTAAAGGAAGAGGCGGAAGCGCACTGTGTTAGACGTTTATTATGAATAAAAAGAAAAATCTCAAGCAGCAGAAGCAGACTCTACATTAAGACAGAAATAAAAATCAATTGTGTAATTCTTCATTTGTAATTCATTTTTAAACCTCTGTAACACCTGTAATTGCTATTCACCTTGTGCTGGGTCTTCCAAACACCCGGTCTTTGCCACAGCTTTCCTGGCTGGTGTTTCCATCTGTGAAACCTGAAAATGGAGTGTGACCCTGACCCCCCCCCCCCCCCCCCCCCCCCCCAGCAGTCTTTGTGGCCCTCAACTCAATAGCAAAACTGCACCCTTCCCCCCACCCACTTCATCAATCCATAGACAAAGGGAGGTCTCTGACTTGCTTATTTACATGAGGTGTAAAGGTGTGAAAGAGCAACTGTAAACAGGGGGCCCCTTTAATCCCATCTCCTGCGCAGTCGTCAAAGTGTCGTACAGAGACAATGATGTGTTTTCGATCCACCTCCTGCAGTCGTTTGCTGTGATATCACATCACCCTGTCCTCTGTCTTTTCCAAGACTAGTCATTGGTTTTGATCCGCCTGCCAGACAAATCCCAATAGACAGAATGAACAACTTGAGCATAAGTGCTAAAAGAGTGCTTTAATAGCAAACCAAGAAACAGGACCAACAGGAATGAGCAAAATAATAAATAAGTCAACTGTAAATAGTAGCACAAAGTCAGTCAGACAGTCAAAAGGCAAATGTGCAAAGCAAGAAAGCCAGCTGAAAGTACTGGACTGTGCAAAATAATAAAAAAGTAAGTTTTAAGTAACATGCAAACTGAAAACAGAAAATAAAAGTGCAAACACAAAACAGCCTGCAAGATATTTGCATAGCAATCACTTCCTACAATGAAGAGCAATAACACAACAAGCGATATCAAACTATATACATAATTTACAGAACAGTGCACACAAAAGTGATATCAAACTATATACAAAACAGTGCACACTAAAATCTAAAGTGCAAAGAACACACACACACACACAGCAAACTCAAACACAAAACAATAGAAAAAGGAACATTACAGTGTAGGAGCAGCAGGTGGAGGAGGAGGAGGAGGAGGAGGTGGTGGAGGCTGGTCAGCAGGTGTAAGAGTGGCAGCAGCTGCAGCCTCCTCCATCTTCTTCTGTGCCAGCCACTCTTCCACACTCTGCTGCTCCCTCACAGGACAGTACCAACCGTACTTCCTGTAGCTGGTGTGTCCGTACTGCTTGGTCTTTGGCAGTCCACAGTCGCGACAGTTAAAGTGCGTTGTCCGTCGATACGGCCTCGCAGTGTCCCCCGCCGCCAGTGCAAGCTACCTCCCCATTTCACGTTTTTTCATCCGCCAAGCTGTGGTCCTGGAATACCCAGCTGTGTCGGCGGCAGCAGAGGGGGCAGGCAGGGGAACCTCTCACAGCAAATGGTGGGAAAGCTGTGGCAGGCTTAGTCCTCCCCATGAATGGCGGAAAGGCTGTGGCAGCGGAAGGAGAAGGAGCTGGAGGAGCTGTGGCAGCAGACTGCGCACAAGCTGGAGCTGGAGGAGCTGTGGCAGCGGATGGTGCACGAGCTGGAGGAGCTGTGGCACGGGATGGAGCTGTGGCAGGGGACAGAGCTGTGGGAGCCATGGCAGTCAAGCGCCTGTATAGAGCCTCCGACAGTGGTCCTCTGCGCGTGACTGCCAGACCGGACAGATCTGCAGGCACATTGGGCTGAAACAGAGAGCTGTGGGTCCTCGCTTCCTGCTGCAGTGTCTGTGCCGGGTTCAGCACCTCAGCTGCCGACTGTGCTGCGGTCGCCGGCAGGGAGGCCAGGTTGGCAACATGAGCCGCCTTGGCCTTGCTCCGCTGCATGTTCCTGGGAGGAAGAATGTGACAGTGTGAGCGACCGCATCAAGACACACATAAACAGATATGTGTTTTTTATATACAAATATTTAATCTTACCACAGTGAGAGCGTGCGCTGGTTGACGTCGTACAGCTGGAGCTTGGTGGCCCCCACCAGGGTTGGACAGTTGAAGATGTTGTCCTGTATCTGGTTGTAGTCCCTGATGATGGCGCCCCAGCGGTTGATGCGCAGGTGCGCGATGGTCCGGGCGTCGGCCTGGTGGAGCATGATGGCCTCTACACGTCTGCTGGCCTTTGGAGACTGAGAAGCCCCCGCCCCCTGGCCCATGGCACAGCTGCACACAAGACAGTGTGATGTGAACAATGCGCACAACGCAAAAGTATTTGTTGACTGGATTGCATGTGGTAAACGCTAAGGGTGGGTGGGTTGCAAGTGCTTACCGCCTGATGCTGTCCCTGCCTGGAGTGTGGCTCAGGCGTTGGCTGACTTTAAACCGGCCTTTGACAAGCCTGTCCTGGTGGCTCGGCGCAAACTGCACTGGCTCTCTGTCCTGGTCAGACAGCCTGTTCCACAGGGCAATGATGTCCCTGGCCTGTGTGTTGGTCACAAAGGCGTGGTTGCGCAGCTCCACCAGAGCCATGGCCAGCTCAACCACCTATCGGTAGCCAGGCCGCCCATCTGGACCCTCAGCGCCCTGGGAAAAAGATGCAAAGCACAGAAATGAGTCATGAGTGTCTCCAGTTCTCTCTACAGTTCTCTCTCTCTCCCCCTGTCACACACACACAACCCTCCATACAGACACAATGTGGAAGAGCAGACAGTTGTAGTACTTACAGACTCGTCCTCCCCTGCCTGCTGCAGGCCTCCCCCCTCCTCCTCCTCCTCCGTCTGGGAGGAAGCGTACAACCCAGCTGGGGCCCGCATAAGCGCGGGGTGGTGGGAGAGGGCCAAGTCCTCCTCGGGCCTGAGGTCATCCTCATGCTCCACCAACCCGAAGCCCTCGTCGCCCTCTCCCTCTGCCACAGGCACATCGGGCACGTCGGGGTCTTCTCCACAACCCTGCTGACCGCCTCTGCACGGGGCAGCAGTGGGAGAAATCAAGATGGCGACGGATGGTGGCTGCTGTTTATACCGTTTCACCACCTCCTGTGCTTCCTGTGAGGGCCTGAGGGTCAGTTCTCTGGAGGTGGCCTCAAGCCGGAACACTGGAAAATGATCCTGGGGAGAAATTAAAAAGATTATTATTTATAGATATATATATATATATATATACACTCTGAATACATCTAGTAGCCACACATTTTTCAATATGAAACAAATACAAGAACACCTTAATCACAACAATATCTACACATGTTAAACAATCTAAAATAAAAGCAGGGACACGGTAATTACAATTTTTTTTCACAAACTCATTATTACACTTTACTACTACATATTTATTACTTAGTACTATCACAGTAGGGCCGTCGCGCCACGCGACACTCGAGTTTTACATTACACACACACAGTACAGTACAGTACAGTACAGTGCAGTATCGTTCACTAAGCTTGCTAACTTTCGGAAAATGACTACATTTAATAAGTAGTTAGTGATAAGTACTGGGAAAAAAAGGTTGCTTTCCCGAAATGGGATTTTTAAAAATTTTTTCTTCACAAACGTGAATCGTTTAATCGCTAGCGAGCAAAGGGAAATACGGCATTAAGCTAACTTTCGGATAAGTATGTACTACATTAACAAAGAAAAATTAACGTACCATTTCAACGAATAAAAGTGTTTGTTGTTGGAAAAAGTAAGTGGAGATGCTCTTTCTCTCTTTCTCTCGCGGATAGCAGAGGACGACACGTTCAAGTCCCTCTTCCAACTTCGCTCTCCGGGATCGTAGACGCAGAATTGTGCGGCCATCGCGGCGGCCGGCACTTGAACGCGACTCCGCGAAATTTGCATGGAAAGTGAAACACGACCAATAGCGCGTGCAACCTACTGGAGTTGGCCAACCGCGGGCCAGGAGGGAGGGACCAGCGTTACACTTCGAATTGGAACAGTCACGGGGTGGCCGTAGCCAATCGGGCACAAGGGGGTGTGGCCTAAAGTGTAACACAAAGGTGTAACAGGGTGGAGAGAGGAAGCCTGTCCCAAAGGCGCAAGGATGACACGCAAATTCGTGAAGCGTTCCTCATTTTCCTCCTTTTCCAAATTTTTAAATTGAGACTTCAGTTTGACGAGCAGTAGTTACAGCTACTGCTCCACCTAGCGGTAGGCAATATGGACGACTGGTTGCCGAAATATATTTGGTCTGTTATACACCTTATGGATGGATTGATTTAAAGGATTTAAATGCTAAATAAATTGTTATGTCACGTCAATTTAGCCTTACTTTAGTTTATTTACTTAATTTTATCTTAGTTTATCTTATTTCATGTTAATTATTATATGTTCTTTGTATGCACCAATCACTAAGGCAAATTCCTAGTAATGTGAACCCCCTTCACTTACATGGCAATAAACACGATTCTGATTCTGATTCTGATATAATTTGAATTGTTTTGATGAGATCTATAAGAACGTTTCACAGAATATCCCAAGTCTTTATCCAAGTAATTAAAAATATGTTGCATATACCAACTCCAAAATTACATAAAGTGAAAATAGATGATTTACACCTAATAAATGACGAATATGACTATATTTCTTAAGTACTTATATATTGTATATTATATATTATACAGGTATAACAAAAAGCTCACTTTTAAAGATCATAAGTCTGAAATAGCGACTATTCGCACAAAATACTACCTGATTTCTCCAAAATGTAAAGAAGTTCACTCATTATGAACAATATTTATCCTTCAAACAAATATATATATATTCAATATTCAAATAGGAGTAAAACAAACTGAATTTCTAGTGATTATTATTATTATTATTATTATTATTATTATTATTATGCATAGACCAATGCAGATCAGAGACACTTGTTGATATGTTGTGGTTTTCGGCACCATGTTCCACAACATTGTCAATCACCACCACTTGTATTTATACAGCAACCTTTGTCCAAATTATTCAAGCATTGCTTTATTATCTAACAATATTTCATTAAGCTCAAGCTGAACTATGATAATTAAACACTGCAGAACATTCACAGTTGTTATGGCTCTAAAAGACGCTGTTTATTCCTGCACCTGGGGTCCGTTTTATTAAGGAGTTTTAAATGTTAACTCTGACTTCCCTCAGATGGAAAACTCACAGTTTCTGGTTTAAGTACAGGCGTCCGTTTTATTAAGGAATTTCAACAAACAAAAGTTCACATGTTAACTCTCTTCTGGTTTCAGTACAGCTGATTTGTGTTAGTTTAATCAACTTTGAGTATATGGCGCCCCCTTCTTTGCAGCAGCACACGGTTCACCATCATGGAAGGTGTCACACTACCTGAGCACAGACACAAAACACTGGTATTAATCTGAGTCCAAACACTGGAGACCACACAATGAATATTACACATATAACAAAGACACATTGGCAAAGCACAATGTTAGAGGGAGCACTACACATACAGAGGTTGAAATGTATTTAGCATCTTTTACAATCAAAAAGCAGATAGTGGCAAGAAAAAACTGACCTGTAACAGGAAGACACCTGGAGCAGGACCCGGCTCATAAGGGGGGACCCTGCTGCTGATGGCCGGCCGGGTAAACAAGAAGAAGACGTAGACAGAACAGACATGCAGCAAACATCATACATTACATGACAAACATGCCAGGTTGTTGTTATAATACTGAAAATTAATACTGAGTTTTGCATTTATTTATAATGCAGCTTAAACAGCATTAAGTCAATTACACAAGAGCCAGATAGTCGGTCCTATGCTAACTGTGCCTGAAGCCATATCTACAAAATATCTGAAGCCATGCCTATTGGTCCTATCACACTATGGATCACACAAGCTATAGGCCTTGTTAAACAGAAAGGTTTCATTGAATACACTGAAGAGAGAAACCTTACTAGCTTATTTTTTATTTAAAACAAAACATAAAACACTATTTCTAATATAGAAATACTAACAACTAGTCAATGAAAGGTAAGTGCACAACATTGCACATTAGGATATAAAGTACTAAAAGTAAGTAACAAATTAGTAAAAGGTAAATGAATCTCAGTGTCATAACATAACAGCCAATCACAGGACAAGGTCAGAAAATAGCTGCTTACACATGAATTGTTCTTTCAGCAAACAGGAGGAGAGGTCTCTGAGGCACAGGTAAGTAAAAGCTTTCACATTACACAGTAATTATGCAGAATATAACAAACAGCCGAGCCAGGAATCTGTGAGGTAGCTGCATGTAAGGTTTGTGCATAGCAGGAACCTACACATGAAAAACAGAGAAAAACGAAGGAGGACGTGGAGCTAGAGGTGGAACAGAGGCAGGAAAGACAAGAAAGAGCATGGAGGATGGGTCCTGGAATCTGGGTCTGGATGGAGGAGGCTGAGGCTGCGGCTTCTTCCCTCCTCTTCTCTGCCAGCCACTCTTCCACAGACCTCCCTTCAGCCTTCACACAGAACCACCTGTATGCCTTGTAGAAAGTGTGCCTATACTCTTTTGTTTTCCGCTGCCCACAGTGTCGAAAGTCAAATTGCAAAAACTTCCAGTAAGGTGCTAGAAATCGCCCTGCCTCCCGTGCACGCTGCACCCTCTCCTCGTGCACTCTTCTCCTCCAAGCTGTGGTACGACAAACACAAACTGTTTGTGGACGGTCCAGCTGTGGCGGTGGAAGGAGCAGGAGGAGGAAGGGGAGCTGTGGAAGTGAAGCTGATACGATACACCCTGTCCTTCCTCCGCTGATTGAACCTCAGAGGAAAACCATGACAATGTGATTGACAGAATAAAGAGACAAATAAATAAACAGGTCTTACCACTGTGACAGGGTGCGCTGATTAGCAAGTGTTTTGGCATCAGTCTGGTGGAGGTGGCAGAGCTGAAGGAGCCTTTGGAGAGGTGGCAGCTCCTGCCCCCTGGCCAAGGATAGTGCTGCACACAGGGTGGTATGACATAAACAATATGCACCATGCAGAAGTATTTGTTGAGTGGATTGAAGGGCTGAATGGTAAGTATGGGTTGTACATGGCTGGTATGTGATATGGCTTGTCGCAGTGGGAAAGCTTGTTGCACAGGCTGATGATCTCTGCAGCCTGCTGATGCGTGACAAACGCATGGTGACGCAGTTCCACCAGAGCCATGGCCAGATCGGCAACCTGACGGCAGCCACGTGACCATCTGGCCCAACAAACACATGCAAAGCACAGACATGACTGACTAATCCTTACAGTGTGTTCACACACAGCTGACCCTCAGAGAGAATGAGGAAAACAGGCCTTTGTAGTGCTCACAGTCTTATCCTCCTCCTCAGCCTGCTCCACCTCCATCCCAGGGCTGTCATCTTGGGATGGAGGACTCGGGACACAGAGGGCCCTGCTACAGCTGGGGAGGCAGCAGGGAGCTCTGTGCCTTGAAGAAGCGCACTGTGATGAGACAGGCATGAAATGGCACCAGATTCTCCTCATGCCCCTCTTCCTTCCTTCTGCCTCTCCCTCGGCCACTTTCACATCCTGAGTACCAGGATCCCAGTCAAGCTCCTGCTCCAGCACATGATATTACATTTGACAACATCTAAACAGATGAAAAAGCTGACATAACAACAATAAAGATCTCTACTTAGTCCTCAAGCATACCTCTTTACCAGCCTGCTGCTGGGCATCTGAATCTGGATTTGTGGTTTCGTCTGAATCAGGCAGAGAAAGACTGGAGCAAGCCGCCGGCGGGCCGTCTCTGACAACAGACGAAGTAGAAACTGAAGTTACGTATTTAAGTGTAGTAAGAAACATTATTGTGATAAAGTCGGTCGGTAAAACCACCACAACAACAGCAACAACAGCAAAATGAAGAATGAGTCTTTGTAATAGGCGTCATCAACATCATCTGCAGCGGTGTCAGGAATAGCATCAGCAGAATCCATGAGCACAGAATTACAAATTAACTAATTATTCATTTGTGAATCGAATATTTGAACCTTGACATCTGTATTTAGCTACTAGCCTTGTGGTGGGGGTCCCAAATGACTCCTCTTTTTCACGGCTTTCCTTTCTGGTGATTCCATCATTGAAACCTGAAATGTCTGACACACACACACACACACACACACACACACACACACACACACACACACACACAAGCACCTTTGAAGCACCTTAAAAACTCCACTGCTCCCTCCCTCCCTCCCACGGAGCCTTAAAGGTGTGAAAGGGGGGCCCTTTTTACATCCATCTCCTGTGCAGTCGTTTAGTGTCGTCACCTCTATCAACTGTGTTTTCTTGAGACAATGAGGTGTTTAGGGACCCTGTGGAGCAGCGGATCAGTTGTCTCTTTTTTAGCACTCATGCTTGGCTTTGATCTTCCTGCCAGACAAACCCAAATACACTGAAGGAAGAATTTGAGAAGAAGGAAGTAACTGCTCGAAAAGAATGTTTTAATAACAGTAAAATGAAATGTGCAAACTAAGAAAACAAGCTGAAAGTACTGGAATGAGCAATATAATAAATAAAGAATACTACAAATAGTCCTACACAGTCTGTCAAACAGTAAAAATAAAAGTGTAAAATACGAAATCAAGCTGAAAGTACCGGCATTATCTAAATTATAAATAGTACCAAAATCTGTCAAACAGTAAAAAATCAAATTTGCAAAATCAGAAAAAGACGTGTGCATAACAGTTAAGAGCAAACAAGTGTTAAAATCAAATTGCAGGACATTGCAAACTAAAAACTAAAAAGTGTAAACACAAAACAGCCTGCGTAATATTTGCACTTCCAAAAATGACACAACAAGCGATATCAAACTATATACAGCGCTTACAGTAGAAGATTGCACACTGAAAACATCCAGGAGGAGGAGGTGGATGTGAAGGTGGAAGAGAGGCTGGAGAGGCAGCAGTGGCAGTGGAGGAGGCAGGGGGAGCCGTCACAGTGAACGGGGGAAAAGCTGTGGTGCACGAGCTGGAGCAGGAGCACTTGGACCACTGGCAGCCATGAAAGACAAGCATCTGTAGACACTCTCCCCGGCCTGCTGCCCAGCACTCGTCCCCTCCTCCTCTGCCCGCTACACGTCCAGGGAGGTGTCCTCTTCAGACGCAGCCGCACGGCCCTGCAGGAGCTCAATGTGGTGAGAGAGGGCCAACTCCTCTTCGGGCACCAGGTTCTCCTCATGCTCCACCTCCTCGAAGCACCTGGCGGCCTCTTCCTCAGCAGTCGCATTGGGCGCGTCAGGGTCCAGCTCCTGCTGCAGGACAGCCCCGGTCTGGGAGTACAGGTACTCCACACCTATTAGCTCCCCTGCACACGTTTGGAGACACACGTGATCTGACTGATGATACTGAACTCAGAGGCAAAGCACATCTCACAATCAGGGCTCAGATTACATACCTGTGTACGGTCTGAGCCGACTGTAAGCCATGACCGGCACCGTTCCCATGTACTTCTGGGCCAGCCGCTCAAAGCGCTGCAGCCTCTCTGCACTGTAGCAGCGCAGCGCCATCTCTCGTCCTCCTGCGGTGGCTGCCCTGGCGCGGTCTTCATTCCACCGCATCAGGCCCTCCAGCAGGTACACCTGGAAGTGTATATCACTCGCAGAGGTCCCTGGCAAACAGGAGAGAAACACTGTTAGTCAGAACTCTAGGCCAGTTTCATGCCACTGATGGAGACTGGAAAGAGGCTTACCTGGAATGAAGCGGGCGAGGTGCAGGTGGAATGACTCCAGTGATGTAGAGCCCCTGCTGCACCGAAAGACAGGGAGACGCACGCCGCCTCTGGTGATCTCCCCCGTCTTGGTGTACAGCTGCACACCTGGCGGGTCCTGGATGCAGCTGATGTGGCGGCGCTGCGTGGTCCAGATGTCCTCCATCCGCTCACGATCCAGCAGGGGGACGCCGAGTGAGTCCACAGCGTCCCACATGCTGTCCAGCAGCTCCTGGATCAGCCTCTCCACCTCAGCCGTACCCCTCGTCCGCCGGCGGCAGTGGCGGGCAAGCTCCTTGGCTGTGGGTTCGGCGCTGCCATACGTCCTCCCCGCCTCGGCCTGCTTAGCCCTGGTGAGGGCCGCCACGTCGCCTGCGTCCCACTCAAAGATGGCGAAGGACAGTCTGCCCATGAAGAGGCCGTATAGCAGGTGGCTCTCTTTGGTTACACCCCTGGCGAGGCGCTGCATCAGGTGCCAGACGTCCAGGCGGATGACGATGTCCCTCCACTCATGGAACATCTGCGCTGTCTTGCAGCGCCCCGCTGTGCTGCAGCAGTCATTGGCCACATAGAGCACCTTCGGGGGCTCCTCCTCGGCTTCACGGTACCGCCGCATGAGCCCAGCTGCCATGTTGATGAGGCCGTCGCCCTCTATGCAAGTGAGCACGGACATGAGGACCTGCCCGTGCTCATTGCCCACATTCGTCACGCAGGCAGCTGTCCCAGCGGCACCACCAGCGAGCTTCTTGGTGAGCTGCGCGACACAGAAACCTGTCACGAGGTGTCCACACTACACTAATGATAACACTGACAGGAAAGTGCCGACGCTGCTCACCTTTTTGGTAGAACTCATCTTTAGAATGGACCCAAAGACTGATGTGATCCTGGCCTTGCTCTCTGGCGCCCTCAGCAAGGCCTCCCTCACATACACTCTCAGCAGCCAGTAAATGCTGGGCACCGGGAACATCTCTGGGACCAAGACCTGCGGGTCCACCTGCAGCTTCTCCAGCACATACAAGTACAGGCTGGAGCGATCCATCCACTGCATGGTGTGCTGCTCCAGCAGGTAGGTGCGGAGCCGAGAGGGGCTGTTGCCGAGGCTGCGGTCCCTCAGCAGACCCAGCACCACCTTGTCACATGCCATCCTGGGGGAAAGAAGCACAACTCCCGTTTCATCGGTCAGGCGAAAATGGACAAAATGCACTCTGAGTAAGTCAGCAAACACTTTAAAGCACCATCAACAGTTAATGTTGATATTCTGATTTTGAAATGTCATACTTGTAGGACAGCACAGCTGGAAACTCCTCCCGGTGAGCGACGTCCAGCTGATCCAGGACGGCCTGCGCCCAGCCCGGCACCTTCTTCTTGCAGACGCGGCACTCCAGGTACTCGGTCGCCATGAAGTACCACCCGTCCAACTGCAAGACCCTCCGGACGGTCTTGTACAGCCCAGCGCCCGTCAGCCTCCCTTTGCACTCACACTGCAAAGGGTACGCCCAGATCCTGTAGGGCAACCACAGGAAGAACGGGCGCTGGAAGAACGGGTGGGCATTGGCAGGTGGCTCCGCATACAGCGGCCGGGGGCCAGGCGGGAACCACCACATCTTGCCGATTGTCCTCAGCTCGATCTTGCCCCTGGCCGACCGGTGAAACAGTGATTGGCCGACCCAGTCCTGCTGCTCCTCGGGCAGCGTGGCCCTCCACCCACTAGGTAGAAGCTAAAACGATATCATTTCATTAATAAAACATCCAAGCACAAGCTAAACACTGACACAACAACTATAAAAACTAACTGCAGTCACTAAGCATACCTCTCTGCCAGTCCACTGCTGCTGGGCAGCTGGATCCACAGCTGGGCCTGGAACAGGGCAGGGAGGCTGGCTGGAGGAAGCTGCTGGCTGGGCGTCTGAGGAAACTGTAAAGTATATATAGAAATGTCATTACTTTCTTCCTCAGTTTGGTCCCCGGTTCGGTTCTTAATATCTTTATTTAATATCTTTTATAAATCTTTTTTCATATATACCTGGACGTGGGAGCACGTGGATTGGCTGAGACTTGGGGGGCCTTTCCCTCCTCTCAGCATCTCTCGCCATTATGTATTGGTGCAGGGAGTGCAGCCTGGTCCCGGTCACCGGCTGCATCTTCTTCAACCAACTCACATAGCTGCACAATAACAAATGTGTTACTTATATCCGTCTTCCACATGTGCACACACACACACACAGACAAGCACGCAGGGCAACACTTACCCTTGGCATTCCCTGCTCCTGGATCTGTACAAGGCCTTGTAGGTGAGGTGTGCATGCTCCCCAAACCCTACAAGGGTGCCGTCAACGGTCCTCGCGCTTGCCTCGCTCACCCTACGCCTGTTATTAATGGCATCCGCCATCGCCGGGAAAGCCATGGCATAGGTGGCGAGGCAGTCCTTGTGTTCCAGCAGATGCGAACGTAAGTTCGGGTCACTGTCCCTCTCATCCTGGCGCTGAGCCACCACGCTGGCTGCAAAGCCCACATCGTGGCTGAGCAGCCAGCGGAAGGTCTTCCCTCTGTACTGGCCAAACTGGAGCTCCGTTTCAGCCAGTACCTGCAGGTCAGAGCTTGGGTCGCCCCGCTTCCCAATCACCCTGCTGACCGCCTCTGCGCGAGCAGCAGCGGCCGGCTTCACGTTGGACACCGGTGGAGGCTGCTGCCTGTAGCGCTTCGCCACCTCTTGTGCTTCGGGTGAGGGCCTGAGGGTCAGCTGTCTGGACGAGGGCTCAAATCTAAAAACAGGGAAATGATCCTGAAAACGAAAAGACATTGTAAATATATCGAATAGCTAGACTTTGACATAAATTAAAACCACACATAACACAAGCTGCGCATGCGTAATGTCTATAAATTGGTTATAAAAACACAGACCATTTAAATGAAATTATAAGGAACAGGATTCGAGGACCATCGCACACTGTATAATAATAAAAAAATAAGTACATCAGGCTAACTTTCGGAGAATAACTTACTACAACAATGTAATAACTCAGGAACATCCTCTCACCATTTCACCGAGCGCTCTCTCTCAAAATATCCGATGTACTGCGGTCAATCGCTCTCTGGGAGTTTCCAGTCGCTTTCTCGAAAATTAGCAAAAACTGCGGTTCGCGTTTAAATGAACGCACTGTGTTTGCATACGACGTACAACGGACCAATCAGGCCTCTCAGCAAAGGTAGAACTGACCAACCAGCACCTTGGATGGCGGACCCCTCCCCGAAAATGTGGAAGATGCCGAGGAAGAAGCCGGGGAAAAAACCCAATCAGCAACCGGGGGGCGGGGCTTAAGGAAGAACACGCCCCCTGCGACTCATCGCAACCCAGGCGGCCTGTTATCTGACATGTACTATAGCCAAAAAAAAAAAAGATTTGACCGAGCCATCTGGTTTGAAGCAGGTACACATTTTGGTATCATTATTATCAAAACGCCAAACAGCTTTTAAGTTAAACACACTAAAAAAAATCTTGTAGCACAGGATTGTTAAAGTGTGCTAATGGGGAGATGCAACGTACATGTACTGGAGCCTGGAGGTCTCGGGCAGCCCATGGAAAGACTTTTGTGAGTTCTTTCAGACACCACAAGGACTTGTGCCATGGCATGAGGACACTATCCAGAGAGGGTGCCTACAATAAAATAACCAATGATGTGATGTAACAATGCCTCATTAAAACTTACAATAACAAACATTTACTCACATTGGACTCTTTGATCTCGGCTGCATTCGCCTCTTCTTCTTCTGTTTTCCTGTGACTAACAAAAAGCGTCAAATGGTTCATTTAGAGCTTAGAAATAACAGCCCAGCTGATCCGCCATTTCTTTGGTCCGGCCCAGGGATCGAACCTACGACCTTGTGGTCTGCGACCCGTTGTTGTGACTCACTTCGCACATGGCTAATTTACATAAACATGGCAGTCTCTCTTAAAGGACCAGGGCGACGTTTAATCAAGCAATGTTTATTTACAGAAAATGAACTTTACACACTGAAAACTGTGGTAATAAATAACAATAAGAACTATAAGAAATGCTGTCCAATACAACACACAAATGCTATAAAAAATGCTGTAAAACCACCAAAAATAAATGCCACCACCACAACCTCAAAAACAACAAGAGCACAATGAAGAGTGAGTCGTTCTCCTACATGTCCTGGTCCTGTTTTTCAGCCAGCCACTTGTCTGCTCGCCTGCCAGCAAAGAGGGCACAGAAGTGCTCCCCTTTGTACTGGCTGTGTCCCAGTGCACTTTTTTTCATGTGGCCACACTTCTTGCACATGTGCTGCTTGTGTGGCCTTTCCGGGCGACCCGCTTCCTGTCCCTTCTTTCTGTTCCACTGCGTGCTACGAGGAACTGTGGGTGACTCACTTTGCTCGGAGTAACTTACCCACTGCTTCGCTGCCTGCATGGGGGTCATGCTTGGGAAGTATCCCTCATAATAACAGAAGAATGAGCCTTTGTAATAGGCATGACCAGTGTGTAGCTTCCTGGCATAGCCACAGATGAAGCAAGTGCTTCTGCACTCCTCTTCATCATCAACAGGAAAACAGGGAAACGTTGGTCCAGTTAAGATTGTCTGTCACTCAGTGGAATGTACCTCATCAACAGATGAACTATAAACATGTAGCAGATCTCACATACCTTGTGTTGCAGGGGCCTCATTTGTAGTGGTGGCAGCAGCATCATTAGAAGCAGCATGATCATAATAGTCACCGGCAGCATCGTAATAATCATCAGCAGCATCATCGTCACCATCAGCAGCAGCAACAGTAGTAGCAGCATGATAATAATCGTCACCAGCAGCATCAGCTTCACCATCAGCAGCTTCATCATCATCATCAGCAGCAGGAGCAGGAGCAGGAGCAGCAGACTCTACATGAGCACAGAAATTAAATTAATTTACGAATTAGTCATTTGTAAATGAATTTTTAAACCTTCTAATTGCTACTCACCTTGTGCTGGGGGCCCCAAATGCCTCCGCTTTTTAATGGTTTGCCTGGCTGGTTCATCCATCGCTGTAACCTGGAAAGTGAAAACCTGTCAGACCACCATCAACCTTTGAACCTAACAAAAAAAAACTCCACATTTTTCCTGCTCCCTCCCTCCCACCCCCTCCCTTTGTGGTGATAGAGGAGCCGTAAAGGTGCGAAACACCGATTTTAAACAAGGGGGGGGGGGATTAATCCATCTCCTGTGCACTCGTTTGGTGTCATCACCTTTTCTTGAAACAATGAGGTGTTTAGGGTCCCTGTGGAGCTTTTAGTGTTTGTTTTTTTTAGCTCTCCATCAGTTGTCTCTTCTTGCACTTGTCCATGATTTTGATCTTACTGACAGACAAACCCAAATACACAGAAGGAAGACATGTAATTGCTCAGAATATTTTAATAAAAATAAAGCAGAATATCAAAATGTGCAAAAAACGTAAGGTGAGAGTAACAGCAGTTTCTCTGCCCCTGTAAATGCTGCCATATCCAAGCTCTGATTTGTGTATTTGTTGAGTTTCTGTTTTTTTAATCACTGTAATAAATGATTGTTTCCATAATAAACCTGAGGAGTAAAACAGCGTCTTCAGGCTCCATAACACAGCGTTAGTGGAGCTCTACTACCCCCTAGTGGTGACTTGGCTGCACAGAAACCAACAGTGTCCTGCAAAAACATGCAGAGATCTACAGCACTACTAACAAAGTTTCTGATTTGTAGGCTGCACGTACTAAAGTCGTAAATCCTCCTACGGCTCTAAAATTCTGTTATTGATTAGTCGGACTGGGGGATTTCTCACCTATCTGTTTCTCTGTGTTTGTGCCATTGGGCTGCACTGATATGGTCTGTAAACATAGGAAAATGGCAGCAGGAGCTCTATTATTTCACCGTCACACAGATGTGTGTCTTCAGAATGAACTGTCAGCTTTTTAAACACGGGTTAAAGTCGCGGCAGCGCGCAGACTTACGTGTACGCGGGTCTCCGTGGTTCCACCGGACCCTGCGCTTTGCTTCATCCCTGCAGGAGAGGCAGACAACAGACATCAAGGCGGAAATACGTCTAATAACATGAAGAAAACAGTCCTGATGCACGTCAATGATTTTAAAGTAAATGTTGCGCTAGCATCTATGCTAAGCTAAGAGTAACCTTAGCTAGTTCTCCCGATAACCCTGCTCTCCAACAGCCACTTACCGTGAGCGTCCGCCATCTTTGTGTTTACAAAGTATTTTACTAAATTCCTGCTCATCTAAAAACTGAAAAAAGGTTAAAATTATAGAACAAAGGTGAAGCCGATCTCTCTTCGCTGTTCTTCTGATGAGATCAGAGTGGACACTGTCGTCCACTACGATCCCACCTAGTGGTACAAAGTGGTATTACATGGATACGCTTTTAGCATTTTGACTAAAAATAATCTTACAAATTTCACCTTTGACGTCACAGAAGAAAAAAAAAATCCCATGATGCATTTTCATGTGTGTGTGTCGCCCTGAATAAATGTCGAGTGTTTCTAAAGAATGTGTTTTATTGATAGCAAAAATGTGTATAATTTACATAAGACTCTACAGTACATTAAATATGAAAATGTTTTCAAAAAGGCAGGTAGATAAGTCGTTTTTATCACAATACACAAGGTCAATAATAAACAGAATAATTATTGGCTCATCAATGCAAACATTGGTCATGGTGCTGCCGGTGGCACATGAAGGACATGCCGGAAATGTGGAGGGGAAGCTTGAGAGTCCTCAGCTGATGTGGCTTGTGGGACGACATTCATTCAGCAGCATCCTCAAAGAAGGCTGAGCCTGAATTTGCCTGTAATCACACAGAACTCTCTTTCCAATTCTGCCTGCCAGGAATCTGGATTCTTGGTTTTAATCCCAAATTTTATATTCACAAAAATGTTTCCAGGTACAAAAATAACAATAATTACAGCACATGATAAGCTCCCACGTCCTAAAAAACTTTTTTTTCCACAAAGTAAACATGACTGAACAGCTATACAACAGAAAACAGAGGACAGTAGCTCTTCTCAGGCAGAAAGCTGAAACAATAAGAACGTTTTATCTACAACAACACCTGATAAAAAAAAAAAAAGACATGCCGCTCAACAAATATTCCAGTTTTTAGACCAAACGTGCACTCACACAGCGGATCTCTTTATGCAAGTACTCAATCTCATTTTCTTTCATCCTGAGAAGAACCTGAGAGGAAAAACAATGAAGTTATAGTCTGTGCAGAAACTCTGACTGAAATTACAGCTTCCTCTGTGGGTGACACATCAGTATCATTTGTTTGAAGAGTAAAAACACGACAAAATCTACAAACACTTGTGCACACGCCGATACAAGCACCGTGTCATTCCGTCAACATGGTGCCAGTTTACAACAACAACACTGGCTCTGGTCCCGTGGTTTAACAGGTCACAGAGGGATCGGTCACCAGAAATGTGAAAATGAAAAAAAAAGCATTTTCTCCACCTGCTTTAACTTGTCTAGAATATGTGTACAAACATCCTGACACATGAGTCATGCTGAATATTTTTGTACAATGAACACAGATAACACAGTCTGTTATTCTGAGGAACAGAAAAAATGTTGCCCTTTGTACTATGTTTGAACTGCATGTTTACACAAATCAATATATGCTTTCAAAGAAATCAATCTGGCTTTATTTTATACTTATGAGCCTGTATTAAACTCTCTCCACACTTTCTCCCCCCCCCCAAGGAACTCTGTGCACCAGCCACTTTACCCCATGAACTCTCTTGCACCTTAGTTGGCTCATACCAGTCACATATAAGCTGCTAATAAGTCCTTAATTACACAATTTCCCTGGACTGTTTACATCTGTCTTGCACTATTAAGATTTTGCATTGTGCCTTCATTTTTGTGCCTTGTATTTTTGTGTGTGCCTCATCGTAGGTACATTTTTTACACTTTAGTTATATGTTTATTCTTAAGTTGTTATTTATATGTTATATGTTGTGGAGATGAGAGTAACGCAATTTCGATTCTCTGTATGTCCAGCACATATAAAGCTGACTTTGACTATAGAGCTGGCAAATTCTCACTCACTGTTTCACATAAACAAACCTGTTCTACATCCACACTAGTAAACTTTTCTTTTAAATCTGTTTTCAGTTTCAGAAATAATCCCCTCCCTGCACACGTGACCAATATAATGTGTAACTTATTTAGGTTTAAATAGCTACGAGGGATCAGAGAGGGACACCTCATGACTGACCAGACCAAATTAAGGAAATGAATGTGGGTGTCTGTGTCATTGCCTGTTCAGACCACAGCTCAACCCAGAAGCTTGTTTTAAAAGAAAATGTTGCATAAATGGAGTAAAGGTTTTTGCATTTCAGCGCATTAAATGTGGATGTTACTCATGCAAAGAACATTTCACACCCTCACCCCACACGAAAGCTGTGGATGTTTAGTTTGCTGAACAAACTGGCACCCTCAGTTTGTGTTTGTCAGCCAGCAGTTACCTGCAGTTCACAGGGCGTCCTGTCCTTGTCGTCCTCTGAGCCGTGATCTTTGACGTTTGAGCGCATTCGGACAATCTCCTCCGTCAAACGGGCCTTCAAGTCCTGAAGAGAAAGATGTTTTTTGTCTTAATAGTTTTAAATTTGTTGGCATAGGCTGCTGTTTTCCCCCCCTGTCCGCACACAGACAGCAGCATATCAGTATCAGATACTGTATGCAGCGTCCCACCTGTCCCTGTTCTACTGACGGTCGATCTGGGACCAGAAATGTATAACATTACACCAACCAGTGCACCATAAAGGAGAACAATCTTTCATCGTGTAGATGAGTTCCGTTTCAACCTTCCTGTTGGTTTGAGAACTTCTTTTAATCTCACCTGGTTCTCTTTCTTCAGCTGCTCCATGTCTCTCTCCATGCGGCTGATCTCCCTCTCTCTCTCAGCGTTACTCTGCTCAGCTCGGTTCAGCTCCAGACACTTCTGAGAGTAGCGTTCAGAGAGTCCGGCCAGCTCTCTCTGCAGGGCCCGAGTGTCTGTCCTGCAGTGAGAGGCAGGTGTTAAGTTTCAAATCCTGCTTGTGAGACCGACAGACGGTGTGACGGGGTGAGTGATACGTCTTTTTTTGCTGCTTTTCTCATGCATACAAAACTGTTGAGTTTTAAAAGTTACTGAATCCCTTCTGAAGCTTGTAAAGTATATAGTCTGAAGAGGCTTTATTAACAGAACATTCTTGGTGTTGTCATGAGTATTTCCTGTTGAGGTTATAAAACATCTCCACTGCGTATAACCAATGACCACAAAAATAAGGAAGAGCATGCGAGTTGAAAAACTGCAGAGCCAGCGACTCAGATAAGCTCTAAAATGCGGGTTCCAGTAGCAGCCGCTCAGACAGTGTGTGTCAAAGACCTTGTGAAGCTCACAAAAGAAAACTAATCCATGACCGAATTCTTCTACATTCCTCAAGTGCCTAACAGGACTCAGCAGCCTCGCTTCAACAAGGAACTCTGGTCTGTTGCGGAGGCTTCAACCTTTTCATTTCACAGAAAAACCCTTTTGTTGCCAACGAGCACAAAGACCTATTCACATAAATTACCACTGCTGGCCCGTACGGACTGACACAAGAGGGCCAAGCTACAACCGAGAATTTATTTTCATGGCTTGCACAAGATACAGAGTTGCAAGCGGGAGAGTTCAAGTGTTACACAAACTCCTTAATGAGTCAGTTTGTTTGGGAGATGTGTATATTTTACATTACTTACTGCTGTTGGGCTTGCAAAGTCTGTGAGTCAAGCATGCCGCTGCTCAGCCTCTTGACTTTCTCCACCTCTCTCTCTAGTTCCTCTTTGTGTTTTGTCTTCAAAGCCTCCATCACTGAAACACAATAATGGTAACTGCCTCATTAGGACCAGCAGAGAACAGCTCAGGGTTACACTTTTTCAGATATGAATCATTGAGCCAAAGACATTTTTGGATGTTTTTCACTCCTTAGATTCACATTTTCTGTCAGTTCTTCTTTTACAAAACATTTTTCCACACAAATGTTACTAATACTGGATAAATGGGAGCAAGTTGGGCTCAGGAAGCACCTTCAACCTAAAACCTTCCTGTTTTACTAAGCATACAGTGAGTGTTCTTGGGCCTCCAGCTAGAGATATTCTATAAATTTGCAGCTACAGCAGTGACGGTCTGGTCGACTGACCTTGTGCCGTGTCCTGGGACTCCTCCAGCAGCAGCCGGTCCTTCTCCGCCTCCAGCTCCTTGATGTGGCGTTCGTGCTGCCTCTGCAGCTCTTCCAGTGCCTGCCGATGAGCACGCTCCATGGCTACCAGGCTGCGGCTGCAGGGTGCCTCAGGGCCGCAGCCACCACGCACACCCCTGAGTCCCTGTCCTCCTCTTCCCCCCTGTTGTAGATTCTCCAGCTGCTGCCTCAGTGACGCCACCTGAGAGAAGACATGGATGAAAGTAAAGCCCACTGGGAGACAACGGCTGAACTCAAAGTCTAATGTGATTCTATTGATTAACTGGAGCTCTGTAATGGGGACTGCAAACACAGTGTCACACCAGGAGGCATCACAACATGCAGACACAAAGCAAACAGGAGCTTCAACAGTATTTTCTGTGTTCCAATCTGAATGTAAATCACTGCTGAAGAGGAAATAAAGTCAGGAAGCAGGAAAGAGAATTAACTCCCCAAGGCTCGTGCTCAGTCCACTGCTGTACACCCTCTTCACCTACGACTGCGTCCCCTCCCAGAGTAACACGTCCATCATCAAGTTTGCTGATGACACAACCGTCATCGAGCTGATCACTGGAGGAGGCAGCCTACAGGCAGGAGGTGGCTCAGCTGGTGTCCTGGTGCCAGGAAAATAATAATCTCTCCTTAAACGCTGAGAAGACTAAGGAGATGATTATTGACCCAAGGAAGAGGAGAGACCAGCACGCCCCACTTTACATCAACGAGGCCCAGGTAGAGAGGGTGAAAACCTTCAAGCTCCTCGGTACCAACATCAGTGAGGATCTCACCTGGGCTCACAACACGCGGCAGATCATCAAGAAGGCTCAGCAGAGACTCTTCTTTCTCAGGAAGCTGAGGACATTTGGATTATCCTTCAAACTCCTCAGCAACTTCTACAGATGCACAGTGGAGAGCGTCCTGACAAACTCCACCATGGGTATGGGAACTGCACCGTCCAGGACAGGAAGGCTCTCCAGCGTGTCATTAAAACGGCACGATTCATCTGTGAAGCAGCCTTCCGACCTCTACAGGACATCTACAATGCCCGGGTCCCAAAGAGGGCCCACAACATCATCAAAGACCACACTCACCCACAGCACACACTGTTCACACTCCTGCCGTCAGGCAGACGCTTCAGGAGTGTGAAAGCAAGGACTGCACACTAGCATATTTTGCTTATTTTATTTTTTGTTTCTTATTTTTTGCTTATTCTTTATTTTTATTTATTGTTACTATGCCTAAAATACGTCTATTGTCTTTTATCTTAGTTGTGTACAAAGTCATGTGAAGGGAACTCGCAAAGTAAGAATTTCATTGCTCAGTGTAACCTCTGTTGTGCATTTGACAATAAACTTCTTGAATCTTGAATCACTTCAACTAGACATAATGCTCTAATTCCAAACGACCAGTAGGTGGCAGAAGAGACTAAGAAACAGATAGAATTCCAGTCATACACATCAAAATGTGGCGATCCACTCTCTCATTATGATTTACAAACATCAGCTTTGCGTGGATTAGACTAAAAACCAAAAAGGAAAAAAAAGAAAAACATAACGCCCCCCCCTTACATCGTTTAGGGCCTCTGCATTTAAATGCAGAGGCCCTAAGCAGCCATGGTGCCCCAAAGCTACATGTTCAGCCTCACCTGAGTGGAATTAAAATGAGCTAGTAAGACATTTTTTCAGTGGACAACACCCTGATGCTTCAGAGCTTTACAGGTTTGTACTACTGGACCTTCACCCTCTTCCTTCATGTACCTCATCTCCAGTGAAGCCAGGGAAGTGCTCATCTCTCTCAGCACAGCCTGGATGTCTTCAGGATGTCTTTGGTCTTTGGTTGACTCAAATGTTCAATAACTTCAGGGTCAGACTGGTTGAAGTCGGCCTGTAGAGAGAGAGAGAGAGAGAGAGAGAGAGAGAGAGAGCAGGTTAGCACCAACAATGACACATACTTCATTTTCATCTTCTTTATCAAAGACCATGTGGCTGCTTCTTGTGGTTTGTGTCCTGGCTATAATCGAGGAGTGTCAAATTAATCATTACGAAACTGTTTTGATATTTTCCAGAATCACCCGTTGTATGTCCTTATGAACCGAACGTTTGGTAAAATACAGTAAAATGATGTGTTAAAGTTTCACCAAGGCAGCACAGAAGGAAACATAATCCTCCAAATACCTTTTTACAGCCTGTGTAACAGCTGTGGAGACATCAGAAAGAATCGAGACGCTTTATTGTGATAGAACAACGGGATTTGGTCCGAAAGCTCAGAAAAGGCAAAAGACATGAATACAAAAAACACAATAATACTCAAAACAGCTACTTTGCAGTAATGACATGGTCAAGTCCAGCACGATGTTATAAAGTGCAGCGTAGTGCATACAAGCATATAGACTTTAGCACAGGGTGTGAATGTGTGTCAATACAATTAGCCTTGGGATGCTGTGGACAGGTAACAAAACAGTATTATTATAGTTATTATTATTATAGTTTGCACACAAACGGCGCAACCATGTTGACAGTTAGCTAGCTAGCTAGCTAGTTGTTAAAATCACAAATCTGAATGCCGTGAATATACTGAAACGTCTCATGTGTACTAACCGGGTGAAGTTACCATGGAGACGGCGTACACCACAATGAAAACATACACTTATAAATATTCTCCTGTTCATTAAATATGTTGCTTTAATCACTTTGGTAACCCGTTATAAATCACGTTACTCCTTCGCTTTGCTAGCCGAAGCTAAGAAGCTAACGCAAACGTCGGCTAATATAGCGGCTATGCTAGCTTACGTAATTAACGTGAAAGGCTCCAACAGATGCATATGGACGTGTTACAAGGGGGCGTGGCTATATGATGACAATCATAGGCTCATCATTGAATTTTAATGAAAGGCTCTTTATGATGTCATAAAATAACTTTTACCATAGTGATGTGTAAACACACAGAGCGACACTCATTTGGAACACTCAGTGATTCAGGTATTCAGGATTATTACCATTGAGAGAGGACCATTTCTTCACCTACTGAAGAACACAGGAGCACAGTGTTAGCAGCATTCAGGATTATTACCATTCAAGAACATATCTTCACCTGAAGATATCTTCAGGAGCACAGTGTCTCCAGCGTCCACCATGGATCACAGCAACATTCCTTCACCTACTGCACTAATGGGGGAAGAAATGATGTTGAACAGTCCGTTAACTTGCAAGGTTCTGCAGAGCCTGAGGGCTGCTCTGCTACGCTCAGAGCAGGAAAACACTGAGCTGCGTGCCGACCTGGCTGCTCTGAAACAGCAGATGCAGCAGTCTCTGGAAGTCCAGCAGAAACAGACTGAAACATTGACTCAACAGTTTCAGGCACAGTTGGACCAGGCCACCTCTGCAACCCTGACCGAAGACTTCAGAAAGGCTGTTTTGCACGAACTGGACCAATGCTTTAACAAATCTGCAGAGCTGGCAAATGATGTTTGCACACTGCAAAGCAACCTGGACCAGGCCAACCAGACTGTCCTGGAAAGAGACAGTCTGATCCAAAAACTGGCAGAGGAGAGGTCTTCCTTAGAGGAGGAGCTAAAAAGGTGGCCGCAGAAAGAAAAGACAGAACAGGAGGAGGCAGCTGATGCAGGCAAGAGAGAACTGGAGGAAAGACAGAAACTTGAAAAGGACAGAGAAGACCTTCAGAACAAGCTGTCACAGAAGGAGGCAGACATCATCTGTCTGCAGCAGTCTCTGGAAGTCCAGCAGAAACAGACTGAAACATTGGCTCAACAGTTTCAGGCACAGCTGGACCAGGCCACCTCTGCAACCCTGACCGAAGACTTCAGAAAGGCTGTTTTGCACGAACTGGACCAATGCTTTTACAAATGTGCAGAGCTGGCAAATGATGTTTGCACACTGCAAAGCCAACTGGACCAGGCCAACCAGACTGTCCTGCATAGAGACGGTCTGATCCAAAAACTGGCAGAGGAGAGGTCTTTCTTAGTGGAGGAGCTAAACAGGTGGCTGCAGAATGAAAAGACGGAACAGGAGGAGGCAGCTGATGCAGGCAAGAGAGAACTGGAGGAAAGACAGAAACTTGAAAAGGACAGAGAAGACCTTCAGAACAAGCTGTCAGAGAAGGAGGCAGACATCATCTGTCTGCAGCAGTCCCTGGAAGTCCAGCAGAAACAGACTGAAACATTGACTCAACAGTTTCAGGCACAGTTGGACCAGGCCACCTCTGCAACCCTGACCGAAGACTTCAGAAAGGCTGTTTTGCACGAACTGGACCAATGCTTTAACAAATCTGCAGAGCTGGCAAATGATGTTTGCACACTGCAAAGCAACCTGGACCAGGCCAACCAGACTGTCCTGGAAAGAGACAGTCTGATCCAAAAACTGGCAGAGGAGAAGTCTTCCTTAGAGGAGGAGCTGAACAAGACCATTGCTGAAGCTAAAGACACAGGCTCAGACAGACAGAGGTCCAAACAGAGGAGGAAGAAAAAACATCTGAACGCCTCACAAAGGAGGAGCTGAAAAAGGCTAAGAGGCTGCAGAGACAACAGAGAAGGTGGAGGAGGAGGCTGACAAGAAAGAAGAGGAAGAACTCCCCACGAAGCCCTTCAGGCACCCCCCCCCCCCTTTCTGAAAGTTGTGCAAAAATCTCAGATTTTTACCTGTTTTTTTTCCCAGAATTCGACAATCATTCGACATCATTGCCAGAATGCAAAAATTGCACATATTTGTTTTGCATGTACAATCTAAATGTCCAACCTCTGACAATAAAACATAAACAATGCACATCTGTTTCTCTGTGTTTGTGCCATTGGGCTGCACTGATATGGTCTTTACATGTGATAATGTATTGTTTTTGTTAAGGCATTTGATTTGAGATTTCTTAGACATCTTAATGAAAAGTGCAAAATTGTTCCACTTCACTTGAATTCACAGAAAACAGTCATGACACTGTTATAAACTGATTTGACCTTGTAATAACACTTAATGACATCTTAATGAAAAGGGCAAGATTCATGACACAATTATAATGGTGTCATGACAGCCAATATCAAAACCAACCATATATGATAGCTTAATGTCATGTTAAAGATATAAAACAATACTTTCTTACAGTTTTAAAATTAGGTCTGCTATGTCATATTTATGACAGGTTATGTTGTCTTGGTTAATGTCAAGTTGTCATAACAAAGACATCTGAAACAATGTCAACTTTGCATCAAAAGTGACATAATTTACCGATTGACACCTTATGACAGCTGTCATAAGCATTCATTGATGTTCATGACAGGTGTCATGTCATGATTATGGCAGCGTCATGTCAGCCTTATGCACACCCATTCAAATAAAGTGTTAACATACAATAATACTCAAAACAGCTACTGTGCAGTAATGACATGGTCAAGTCCAGCAGGATGTTATAAAGTGCAGCATAGTGCATACAAGCATATAGACTTTAGCACAGGGTGTGAATGTGTGTCAGTACAATAGGGGGCGTGGCTAAGTGATGACATCATAAGCTCTAAATTGACTTATTATGAAAGGCTCTTTATGATGTCATAAAAGAAGTCTAGAAAATATATAGCTGCGAGCTTAGTTCAGCATTTTACCATAGTTCGTGTACACACACGAGAGCGACACTCATTTTGAACACTCAGTGATTCAAGCATTCAGGATTATTACCATTCAGGAACATTTCTTCATCTACTACACTAATGGGGGAACAAATGATGACGAACAATCAAACAACCTGTGATATTCTGCAGCTCCAGGGGGATGCTCTGCTATGGTCATTGCAGGACAACTGTAAGCTGCATGCTGACTTGGCTTCTCTGACACAGCAGATGGCCCAGGAGCAGCAGTCAGGAGCAGACAGGAACATTTCTACACCTGGTTGCAGGATTCTGCAGAGCCAGAGGACTGCTCTGCTAAGCGCACAGGACGAAATCTCTCAGCTGCGTGCTGACCTGGCTTCTCTGAACCAGGAGATGGCCCTCAAGGAGCAAAACTGGGAGGAGCAGTCAGAAGCATCAAAGGAGGATCTGGCCATTAAGCAGAAACAATGGGAGCGTGCATTGGCAGAGAAGGAAGAGGACATGATTTCCCTTCAACGGTCTCTGGATGTGCAGCTCAAAGAGGCCACCGATGGAAATCGGCACCTCAGAGACACTCTGGAAGAGCTGCAGACCTGCAAAGCTTCTTTGACCTGTGAACTTAGCATTCTGCAAGCCCACATAGAGGAGGAGAAGGACATCATCATCACTCTGACCAGTGAAAAAGAGGCTCTCAACTACCAACTGAAGGAGAGCACAGAGGTGATGAAAACCCAACTCCTGAACTTGGAAGAGGTGCTCGCAGTCAAAGACAAAAGCCTTGAGAGCATGCAGCAGCTCCTTAACGACGTTAGAGAGGAGAAGAGGCACCTGGAAGAAAAACTCAGCAAGCCTCAGATGTCCAAGAAGGAGCAAAAAAAGGCAGAAAAGAAGCTGCAGAAAGAACGTGAGGAGAGGGAGAAACGGGAGAAGAAGGATCACAAGGAGAGGGAGAAAATGAAAAAGAAACAACGTGAGGAGAAGGAGAAACAAGAGAAGAAGGATCGCAAGGAGAGGGAGAAAATGGAAAAGAAACAACGTGAGGAGAAGGAGAAACAAGAGAAGAAGGATCGCAAGGAGAGGGAGAAAATGGAAAAGAAACAACGTGAGGAGGCAGCAAAAAGTCCTTCCAGATATGAGGAGCTGGCCTCTGAACTTTGCTCCCTGCAAAGCCAGCTAGAAACTGTGAACCAGACTATCCAGGAAGCAAACAGCATGCTGACCAGTCTGGCACAGGAGAGGATCTCCATGGAAGACAGGCTGACACAAGAGAGGAAGGAAAAGGATGAGTGCCTGAGCCAATGCTTTGACAAATGTGCAGAGCTGGAAAATGAGGTTTGCACACTGCAAAGCCACCTGGACCAGGCCAACCAGACTGTCCTGGAAAGAGACAGTCTGATCCAAAAACTGAAGGAGGAGAAGTCTTCCTTAGAAGAGCAGCTGAAAAGGAGTCTGCAGAAAGAAAAGACAGCGGCAGCTGATGCAGGCAAGAGAGAACGGGAGGAAAGACAGAAACTTGAAAAGGACAGAGAAGACCTTCAGAACAAGCTGTCAGAGAGGGAAGCAGGCATCATCTGTCTGCGGCAGTCTCTGGAAGTCCAGCAGAAACAGACTGAAACATTGACTCAACAGTTTCATGCACAGTTGGACCAGGCCAACCAGACTGTCCTGCAAAAAGACGGTCTGATCCAAAAACTGGAGAAGGAGAAGTCTTCCTTAGAAGAGCAGCTGAACAAGGCCAACGCGGAAACTCAAGCCGTCGGCAAGGAGCTTGGGCATGAAATGACCCAACGAACTAAAGAATGTGTGGAGTTCTTAAATATGGTACGCACTCTGCAAGCTGTCCTGGACCAGGCCAACCAGACTTCCAGACAGAAGTCTTCCCTGGAAGAGGAGCTGAAACTTGAGCAGCAGGCTACAAAGGAAAGCCTACAGAAGGCTCAGCCTCTTCCTCATGAGCAAGAGGAACAGGTAAAACTGCTCAGGGACAGTAACGACGAGCCCTCTTCAAAGGTTTCTGAACAGCAGAACCCCATCAACTCCCTGACGGCTGAAAACAAAGCTCTCCATGTGAAGGAGAGCGAAGCCAGGCTCAGACAGATGGAGGTCCAAAAGGAGGAGGACGCAACATCTGAACTCCTCACAAAGGAGTCCTCTAGGAGCAGCTGAAAAAGGCTAAGAGGCTGCAGAGACAACAGATAAAGCAGGAGAAGGCCAACAAGAAAGAAGAGGAGGAACTCCTCACACTCCTGTTCTATAAAAAACAATCGAGGCTGCAGAGACAATAAGACACGCCCCGCAGTATAAAAAGAAGGTGGATAAGGGGCTGCAGAAACGTACAGCTTACAAGCTGTCAACAATAGCTGTCAACTAAAACACCATCGGACAGTTGTGCAAAAAAATCTCAGTTTTACCATTTTTTTTTCCAGAATTCAACAATTCTGAGGAAAAAAGTACAGTAAATTCTCAGATTTAAATCAACCTTAACAAGAAGCCCTTCACACACACACAACCCCCCCCCCCCCCCAACACACACACACACACACACAACTGAAAAGGAGGCACCTAAACCTCTGAAAGTTGTGCAAAAAAATCTCAGATTTTTACCTGTTTTTTTTCCCAGAATTCGACAATTCTGAGGAAAAAAGTAAAGAAGTACAGTGGTGGAGGGGTTTGAGTGCCCAGGTGATCCCAGGAGCTATGTTGTCAGGGGCCCCCAGCAGGGTCTCCCAAGGCAAACAGGTCCTGGGTGATGGGTCAGACTAAGAGCGGTCCAAAGAACTCCTTATAAAGAGAATGACACCAAGGAAACGTGGCTGTATGTCTGATTACTTTACTGTTATCTTCATCGAGGTATGTGAAAGCACATCTGGACAAGAAAGAAGCATTTTGGAAAGAAATACTGTGAGATGAGCCTGAGATAGAGTTCTTTGGTCACAACCAGAGGAGGTATGCATGGTGGAAACCGCACACTGAACTCCATGAGAGGAACTTATGGCCTACTGTGACATTTGGTGGCGTGTCCACCATGTTATGCTGAGCTGAGCTGAAAAAATAAAGTTGCTGCTTCAAAAGCTGGTGCAGTGATTTTCCTAAGGGGTGCCCAAACTTTTGCAACTTTTTAAGACTGTATATATACTTACACACACACTCTGTTGTGCTACTTATATAATATTATAAATATACCAGTGTTCAGGTGTTTTTGTGGAATCGACCCACTTCTCCTGTTCAGCAGAACGTGCAGACCCACAGAAGCAGAACCACAACCCCCGCAGTATAACAACAACTCAGTTAGTTCAGCTGTGAGGAAGACTGTTAAACACACGTCTCAGGTGGGACGCCTTCTTTCCCTCCTGTGTCACTGCAAACACAAATCTGCTCTCACCTTCTTGGGTTTGGGCAGGATGGCACCGGAGGACGTGGTCACCGCTGTCCGGCTCGGTGTCACCGTCTTCCTGCAAGGCGTCAGCGGCGAGCAGCGGGCCGACGCCATGTTCCCAGCGTTTGCAGCAGCAGACATGTGGAGAAGGAAACGTTTGTGAAGGGAAACAGTGCCACCTCGTGGTTTTGCTCAGACGCTGCATCCAGCTCACCCAACGCCGTCCACACGATAGATATAAATTAAACCAGCTAATAAATCTATTATAAGAACCTCTTTGTGATGACATTTATTGTGCCGTTTTAAATTTAAGTCTGACTGAAAATGGTGGAAGAATGTTATTTGCTCCATTAAAAAAAATGTTATTATTTTTAATTTACATTGGTATAGATATGCAATTTTCCCGTCTGCTAACGACTCTGCCTCTGTGTGGAAAGGACTGAGGCAGATCACCAACTACAAGCCCATGCCTCCCACTCAGCTGACGACCTGCAATTAGCCTACAGTCTGAACGAGTTCTACTGCCGCTTTGATGGACTATCAGCCAGCCCTGACACCTCTCCACACACCTCTCCACACCCCATCAACACGGAAATCCACATCAAAGATACCCCATCAGAGTCCTCCTTGTCCCCCTCCTCCTCCCCCTCAGCTGCCCTCTCAATCCTGGAGGAGGATGTTAACAGGCTGTTCAGGAGACTGAACCTGTTATGTGGAATAAAGGAAGGGATCCAAATGCAGATCTCGAGGTTAGAGTCTTTATTACAAAAGGTATAACAAAAAACTTCCACTGAGGAGGAAAAACGCTCGTAGGTGCAGGTGCACGGGGAGGAAAGGGTCCCTAGAGGGAGATGATGTCTCACCACACCACAGTACCCCCCCCTCAACGGGCGCCTCCTGGCGGACCCCCAGGTCTGTCTGGGTGTAGGCGATGAAAGTCCTTCACCAGGGCTGGGTCGTAGATGGCCGAACGGGACACCCAGGTGCGTTCCTCCGGACCATAACCCTCCCAGTCCACCAAGTACTGGATTCCCCTACCCCGACGTCGGGAGTCCAGGAGATGGTGAACGTGGGGACCCCGTCAATGATGCGAGGGGCGGGAGGCGGGGTGGAGGGAGGCTGGAGGGCGCTGTCGGAGGCCGGTTTGATGTTAGAGATGTGGAATACTGGGTGGATCCTCATGGATGAAGGCAGGGACAGTTTCACCGTGACAGGGTTGATGATGCGCAGGATCTTGAAGGGCCCGATGAAGCGGGGGGAAAGTTTGCGGGACTCGGTCCTGAGGGGAACATTTCTGGTGGAGAGGAGAACTGGCTGGCCCACACGGTAGGCAGGGGCAGGAATCCGGTGCCGGTTAGCCAGGCGCTGGTTCCGAGCCGTCGAACGGAGAAGCGCCTCCCTCGTACGTCTCCAGATCCCGCGGCAGCGGCGGAGGTGATGCTGCACGGAGGGGACAGACAGCTCCGTCTCCGAGGCAGAGGGTAACGGGATGAGATGCACTGCTTTGGAAAAGCGGTCAATAATGGTGAGAATGATAGTGTTACCGTCAGAAGGAGGGAGGCCAGAGATGAAGTCCAGAGCGATGTGCGACCAGGGACGCCCAGGTACCGGGAGGGGGCGGAGCAGGCCGGAAAGAGGGCGGTGGGAGGCTTTACCGCGGGCGCAGGCAGGGCAGGCGGCGATAAACTCCCTGGTGTCAGCCTCCAGCGACGGCCACCAAAAGTGCCGCTGGAGTAGGTCCACCGTCCGCCTGACTCCGGGATGACAAGCCCACCGGGCAGTGTGGGTCCACTGCAACACCTGGGAGCGTACAGAGGAGGGCACAAACAGGCGGTCAGGAGGACCGTTACCTGGGTCCGGCTCCGACCGTTGGGCCTCCTTGACCCGGGACTCAATCTCCCAGGAGAGGGATCCGACGATGATGGCCGGGGGGATGATGGCCTCCGGTTCCGTGGGGACCTCCGAGTCGGGAAACAGTCGGGAGAGGGCGTCAGGTTTAGTGTTCTTGCTGCCAGGGCGATAAGTCAGGGTAAAATTAAATCGGGTGAAAAACAGTTGCCAGCGTGCCTGGCGAGAATTGAGTCTCTTAGCTGACTGGATGTAGGCAAGATTCTTGTGGTCCGTCCAAACGACAAACGGCAGCTCCGACCCCTCGAGCCAGTGTCTCCACTCCTCGAGTGCCAGTTTCACAGCTAGCAGCTCCCTGTTGCCGACATCGTAATTTCTCTCAGCGGGGGACAGGCGTCGGGAGAAGAAGGCACAGGGATGGAGTTTACCATCCCTCTCCGCCCGCTGGGACAGAACCGCACCCACCCCGGAGTCAGAAGCGTCTACCTCCACTATAAACTGTCTGGTGGGGTCAGGTTGAACTAAAATAGGAGCGGAGGTGAAGGGGGCTTTGAGAGAGGTGAATGTTTGTTCGGCTAGGGGTGACCAGAAAAAGGGGCGAGCAGGTGATGTAAGCTGAGTGAGGGGGGCGACAATCTGGCTATAATTGCGGATGAAGTGCCTCAGTGACCTGCCTCAGCAATAAACCCCAGAAAACTAACTGATGAGGAGTGAAACTCGCATTTCTCTGCCTTCACGAACAGCCTATTCTCGAGGAGGCGTTGGAGGACGGCTCGGACATGAGAGATGTGTTCCTGAGGGTTGGCGGAAAAGATGAGAATGTCATCTAAATAAACAAAGACAAAACGATAAAGAAAGTCTCGGAGGACGTCGTTAATGAGGGCCTGGAAAACGGCAGGAGCGTTGGTTAGACCAAAGGGCATGACGAGATACTCATAGTGACCTAGAGCGGATTTGAACGCGGTCTTCCACTCGTCCCCCTCACGGATTCTGACCAGGTGGTAGGCGTTTCGTAGGTCTAATTTGGAAAACACCCGAGCCCCCTGAAGTAGCTCGAAGGCCGAATTCATGAGGGGAAGTGGATATTTATTCCGGACAGTGATTTTATTGAGCTCCCGGTAATCGATGCACGGGCGAAGAGTGCCGTCTTTTTTCTTAACGAAAAAGAATCCTGCTCCCAGGGGAGCGGAGGACGGTCGGATGATACCGGAGGAGAGAGATTCGCCGATATACTTCTCCATCGCTCCCCTCTCCGTAGGCGAGAGATTGTAAAGTCGGCTCGAGGGTAACGGGGCGCCAGGGAGGAGATCGATGGAGCAGTCGTAAGGGCGATGAGGAGGGAGAGATAACGCCTTTTCTTTACTGAAAACCTCAGCGAGGTCATGATATTCGGGGGGAACGGAAGTAAGATTAGGCGATGGGATCGGTTTGCAGCCGGAACGGGAACTAGGCGGAACGGCCGAGCGGAGGCAGTTGGTGTGACACCGAGGACTCCAACTGAGAATGCGGTTATTATCCCAATCAATGTGAGGATTATGACTCGAAAGCCAGGGGTAGCCAAAAATGACGGGGGAGTGAGGAGAGCGGATAATGAAGAATTCAATCCGCTCGTGGTGGTTGCCCGAGGTAACCACCGCAAGCGGAACCGATAGTCGAGTTACCTGGGTAATGAGGCGGCCGTCAAGGGCAGTAGCGCGCACTGGCTCCCCCAGCGGAGTGGAGGGGATATTACACCGGTGCAGGAACTCAGAGTCAATAAAATTACCGTCTGCCCCTGAATCTACCAAGGCGGTCACTGGGAAGGAAACAGAATCGAAAGTTAAAATAGAAAGAGAACATCTGGAGCCAAGAGAGAAATTAGCTTGACCCACCCGCATCTCCAGAGCTACGGATGGGCGCCGTCTTTTGGGCGAAGAAGACATGCGGCGACGGAGTGACCCTTACTCCCACAGTACAGGCACCTACCCTCCCTGATCCTACACTCCTTCTCCTCCAGGGTGAGGCGAGTCCTGCCCAGCTGCATCGGCTCAGAGGTGGACGGCAGAGCCGGGTAAGGGGAGGGCTCGGAGCTGGAGCTAGGGTGGCGGCCAGGAGAGGGCGTGGGTTGGGGCCAAAAAGGCCTCTCGCGACGTCGGGGCCGGAGACGGTTATCCACCTGAATAGCCAGTGTGATGAGGGCATCCAGAGTGTCAGGTGGGCCCTGACGGATCACCTCCTCCTTTACTTTGTCATTGAGCGCATTAAGGAACACACCTCTTAATGCAACCTCATCCCAACCGGCCTCTAATGCCAGTGTGCGGAAGCGGATGGAGAACTCCGCCAGGGGGTCCGAGCCTTGCGAGAGCTGGAGGAGGCGCTGGGTGGCATCACCAGCGCTGTCGGGGATCTCAAAAACACTCCGGAAGCGTTCCAGGAAGTCCGCGTGGGGTTGAAGTGCCAGGGGTCTGGCGGCGTCCTCTGCCTCGGCCCATGCCAGGGCCTGGCCGCGCAGTAAGCCCACAACATACAGGTTTCTGGCCCGGTCTGAGGAAAACCCGGCGGGTTTTAAGGCGAAGACGTTGGAGCACTGGAGCAAAAAACCTCGACAGCCCCCCACGGTGCCGTGGAAGGGTTCCGGGTCGGGGACGTGGGGATCACGGGGCTGGACCGCCGGGATCACCGGGGCTGCAGAGATGACATGGGCGGTTAGCTCGTCAAACCGAGTTCGGAGGTCGTGGATCAGGGCCTCTTGTCTCCTGTTGTCGGCTTGGAGGGCGCGAATCGCTTGCTCGTGCTGACCCAGGAGGATTCCCTGGTGAGTGAGCGCTGGGCTTGATGGTGGGGGAGAGTCCGCTGGATCCATGTGTGACCAGTTCTTCTGTTATGTGGAATAAAGGAAGGGATCCAAATGCAGATCTCGAGGTTAGAGTCTTTATTACAAAAGGTATAACAAAAAACTTCCACTGAGGAGGAAAAACGCTCGTAGGTGCAGGTGCACGGGGAGGAACGGGTTGCTGGGTCTCACCGGGCTGGCGGCCTCCTGAAGGGGAGAAAAACAGGCGCGTTAATTCTGTAAGACAGGTTCAAAAATATTTCTAGGAGCTCAATCAGCTTACGACGCAGGGCAACTGAAGAACTGGTG